>NW_026870988.1:657228-985842 GCF_033118175.1 Dama dama | reverse complement strand
AGGCTCTTCATGTTTTGGAACACCGCTTCATGCTCCTCCAATTTTTCAGACCGTTTCCTGCTTCTCATATATTTCACACATTTTGAAGCTCTTCATATTTTTCACACCTTTTGAAGCTCTTCATATTTTTCACACATTTTCAGGCTCCTCATTTTTTTCAACACCACTTCATGCTACTCCTATTTTTCAGTCCGTTTCATGCACCTCATATTTTTGACACATTTTGAAGTTCTTCATATTTTTCACACGTTTTCAGGCTCTTCATGTTTTTCAACACCGCTTCATGCTCCTCCTATTTTTCAGACCGTTTCATGCACCTCATATTTTTGACACTTTTTGAAGATCTTTGTATTTTTTACACTTTTCAGGCTCTTCATGTTTTTCAATACCACTTCATGCTCCTCCTATATTTCAGACCGTTTCATTCTCCTCATATTTTTGACACCGTTAGAAGCTCTTCATATTTTTCACATCTTTTCAGGCTCTTCATGTTTTTCAACACCGCTTCTTGCTCCTCCTATTTTTCAGACCGTTTCATGCTCATCTCGTTTTGACATCTTTTGAAGCTCTTCATGTTTTTCACATCTTTTGAAGCTCTTCATATTTTTCAAACCTTTTCAGGCTCTTCATGATTTTCAACACCGCTTTATGCTCCTCCTATTTTTCAGACAGTTTCATGCTCATCTCATTTTTGACACCTTTTGAGCTCTTCATATTTTTCACACCTTTTGAAGTTCTTCATATTTTTCACATCTTTTGAAGCTCTTCATATATTTCACACCTTTTCCGGCTCTTCATGTTTTTCAACACGGCTTCATGCTCCTCCTATTTTTCAGACTGTTTCATTCTCCTCATATTTTTGACAACTTTTGAAGCTCTTCATATATTTCACACCTTTTCAGGCTCTTAATTTTTTTCAACACCACTTCATGCTCCTCCTATTTTTCAGACCGTTTCATGCTCATCTCATTTTGACACCTTTTGAAGCTCTTCATGTTTTTCACACATTTTGAAGCTCTTCATATTTTTCACACCTTTTCAGGCTCTTCATGATTTTCAACACTGCTTCATGCTCCTTCTATTTTTCAGAACGTTTCATGGTAATCTCATTTTTGACACTTTTTGAAGCTCTTCATATTTTTCACACCTTTTGAAGATCTTCATATTTTTCACATTTTTGAAGCTCTTCATATTTTTCACACATTTTCAGGCTCTTCATGTTTTTCAACTCCGCTTGATGCTCCTCCTATTTTTCAGACCGTTTCATGCTCCAACTATTTTTCAGACCGTTTCATGCTCCTTATATTTTTGACACGTTTTGAGGCTCTTCATATTTTTCACACCTTTTCAGGCTCTTCATGTTTCTCAACACCGCTTGATGCTCCTTCTATTTTTCAGACCGTTTCATGCTCCTCATATATTTGAAATCTTTTGAAGCTCTTCATATTTTCCCCACCTTTTCAGGCTCTTCATGTGTTTCAACACCGTTTCATGCTCCTCCTATTTTTCAGACCGTTTCATGCTCCCCCTATTTTTCCGACCGTTTCATGCTCCTCATATTTTGACACCTTTTGAAGCTCTTCATATTTTTCACACCTTTTCAGGCTGTTCATGTTTTTCTACACTGCTTCATGCTCCTGCTATTTTTCAGACCGATTCTTGCTCCTCATATATTTGAAACCTTTTGAGGCTCTTCATATTTTTCACACCTTGTCAGGCTCTACATGTTTTTGAACACCGCTTCAAGCTCCTCCTATTTTTGAGACCGTTTCATGCTCCTCCTATTTTTGACACCCTTTGAAGCTCTTCATATTTTTCACACATTTTCAGGCTCTTCATGTTTTTGCACAGAGCTTCATTCTCCTCCTATTTTTCAGACCGTTTCATGCTCCTCATATTTTGACACCTTTTGAAGCTCTTCATATATTTCACACCTTTTCAGGCTCTTCATGTTTTTCAACACCGCTTCATGCTCCTCCTACTTTTCAGTCGTTTCATGCTTCTCATAATGTTGACACCTTTTGTAGCTCTTCACATATTTCACACCTTTTCATGCTCTTCATGTTTTTCAACACCGTTTCATGCTCTTCCTATATTTCAGACCGTTTCATGCACCTCATATTTTTCACACCTTTTGAAGCTCTTCATATTTTTCACACCTTTTCAGGCTCTTCATATTTTTGAACACCGCTTCATGTTCCTCCTATTTTCCAGTCCGTTTCATGCTCCACATATTTTTGACACCTTTGGAAACTATTCATATTTTTCACACCTTTTCATGCTCTTCATGTTTTTGACCCCCGCTTCATTCTCCTCCTATTTTTCAGACAGTTTTATGCTCCTCATATTTTTGACACTTTTTGAAGCTCTTCATGTTTTTCACACCTTTTCAGGCTTTTCATGTTTTTCAACACCTCTTCATGCTCCTCTTATTTTTCAGACCGTTCCATGCTCCTCATATTTTTGACACGTTTGAAGCTCTTCATATACTTCAAACCTTTTCAGGCTCTTCATGTTTTGCAACACCGCTTCATGCACCTCCTGTTCTTCAGTCGTTTCATGCTTCTCATATTTTTGAAACCTTTTGAAGCTCTTCATATTTTTCACACCTTTTCTTGCTCGTCATCATTTTCACAACCGTTTCATGCTCTTCCAATTTTCAGGCGGTTTCATGCTCCTCATATTTTTGACACCTTTTGAAGCTCTTCATATTTTTCACACCTTTTCAGGCTCTTCATGTTTTTCAACACCGCTTCATGCTCCTCCTATTTTTCAGACCGTATCCTGCTCCACATATTTTTCACACATTTTGAAGCTCTTCATATTTTTCACACCTTTTCAGGCTCTTCATGTTTTTGTCCACTGCTTCATGCTGCTCCTATTTTTCAGACCGTTTCATGCTCCTCATATTTTTGACTCCCTTGAAGCTCTTTATATTTTTCACACCTTTTCAGGCTCTACATGTTTTTCAAAACCGCTTCATGCTCCTCCTATTTTTCAGACCATTTCATGTTCCTCATATTTTTGAGACCTTTTGAAGCTCTTCATATTTTTCACACCTTTTCAGGCTTTTCATGTTTTTCAACACCGCTTCATGCTCCCCGTATTTTTTAGACCGTTTCATGCTGCTCATATTTTTGACACTTTTGAAGCTCTTCATATATTTCAAACCTTTTCAGGCTTTTCATGTTTATCAACACCGCTTCATGCTCCTCCTATTTTTCAGTCGTTTCATACTTCTCATATTTTTGACACCTTTTGAAGCTCTTCATAGTTTTTACACCTTTTCATGCTATTCATCTTTTTCAAAGTCGTATCATGCTCATCCTATTTTTCAGGCTATTTCATGCTCCTCATATTTTTGACACCTTTTGAAGCTCTTCATATTTTTCACACCTTTAAAAGCTTTTCATGTTTTTCAACACCGCTTCATGCTCCTCGTATTTTTTAGACCGTTTCATGCTCCTCATATTTTTGACACGTTGAAGCTCTTCATATACTTCAAACCTTTTCAGGCTTTTCATGTTTTTCAACACCGCTTCATGCTCTTCCTATTTTTCAGACCGTTTCATGCTCCTCATATTTTTGACTCCCTTGAAGCTCTTTATATTTTTCACACATTTTCAGGCTCTTCATGTTTTTGACCACAGCTTCATGCTGCTCCTATTTTTCAGACCGTTTCATGCTCCTCATATTTTTGACACCTTTTGAAGCTCGTCATATTTTTCACACCTTTTCAGGCTTTTCATGTTTTTCAACACCTCTTCATGCTCCTCGTATTTTTCAGTCCGTTTCATGCTCCTCATATTTTTGACAGGTTTGAAGCTCTTCATATACTTCAAACCTTTTCAGGCTCTTCATGTTTTTCACACCGCCTCATGCTCCTCCTATTTTTCAGACCATTTCATGCTACTCATATTATTGACACCTTTTGAAGCTCTTCATATATTCACACCTTTTCAGGATCTTCATGTTTTTGACGACTGCTTCATTTCCCTCCTATTTTTAAGACCGTTTCATGCTCCTCATATTTTTGACACCTTTTGAAGCTCTTCATATTTTCCACACCTTTTCAGGCTCTTCATGTTTTTCAACACTGCTTCATGATTTTCCTATATTTCAGACCGTTTCATTCTCCTCATATTTTTGACACCTTTAGAAGCTCTTCATATTTTTCACACCTTTTCAGGCTCTTCATGTTTTTCAACACGGCTTCATACTCCTCTTATTTTTCAGACTGTTTCATTCTCCTCATATTTTTGACAACTTTTGAAGCTCTTCATATATTTCACACCTTTTCAGGCTCTTAATTTTTTTCAACACCACTTCATGCTCCTCCTATTTTTCAGACCGTTTCATGCTCATCTCATTTTGACACCTTTTGAAGCTCTTCATGTTTTTCACACATTTTGAAGCTCTTCATATTTTTCACACCTTTTCAGGCTCTTCATGATTTTCAACACTGCTTCATGCTCCTTCTATTTTTCAGAACGTTTCTTGGTAATCTCATTTTTGACACTTTTTGAAGCTCTTCATATTTTTCACACCTTTTGAAGATCTTCATATTTTTCACATTTTTGAAGCTCTTCATATTTTTCACACATTTTCAGGCTCTTCATGTTTTTCAACTCCGCTTGATGCTCCTCCTATTTTTCAGACCGTTTCATGCTCCAACTATTTTTCAGACCGTTTCATGCTCCTCATATTTTTGACACGTTTTGAGGCTCTTCATATTTTTCACACCTTTTCAGGCTCTTCATGTTTCTCAACACCGCTTGATGCTCCTTCTATTTTTCAGACCGTTTCATGCTCCTCATATATTTGAAATCTTTTGAAGCTCTTCATATTTTCCCCACCTTTTCAGGCTCTTCATGTGTTTCAACACCGTTTCATGCTCCTCCTATTTTTCAGACCGTTTCATGCTCCCCCTATTTTTCCGACCGTTTCATGCTCCTCATATTTTGACACCTTTTGAAGCTCTTCATATTTTTCACACCTTTTCAGGCTGTTCATGTTTTTCTACACTGCTTCATGCTCCTGCTATTTTTCAGACCGATTCTTGCTCCTCATATATTTGAAACCTTTTGAGGCTCTTCATATTTTTCACACCTTGTCAGGCTCTACATGTTTTTGAACACCGCTTCAAGCTCCTCCTATTTTTGAGACCGTTTCATGCTCCTCCTATTTTTGACACCCTTTGAAGCTCTTCATATTTTTCACACATTTTCAGGCTCTTCATGTTTTTGCACACAGCTTCATTCTCCTCCTATTTTTCAGACCGTTTCATGCTCCTCATATTTTGACACCTTTTGAAGCTCTTCATATATTTCACACCTTTTCAGGCTCTTCATGTTTTTCAACACCGCTTCATGCTCCTCCTACTTTTCAGTCGTTTCATGCTTCTCATAATGTTGACACCTTTTGTAGCTCTTCACATATTTCACACCTTTTCATGCTCTTCATGTTTTTCAACACCGTTTCATGCTCCTCCTATATTTCAGACCGTTTCATGCACCTCATATTTTTCACACCTTTTGAAGCTCTTCATATTTTTCACCCTTTTCAGGCTCTTCATATTTTTGAACACCGCTTCATGTTCCTCCTATTTTCCAGTCCGTTTCATGCTCCACATATTTTTGACACCTTTGGAAACTATTCATATTTTTCACACCTTTTCATGCTCTTCATGTTTTTGACCCCCGCTTCATGCTCCTCCTATTTTTCAGACAGTTTTATGCTCCTCATATTTTTGACACTTTTTGAAGCTCTTCATGTTTTTCACACCTTTTCAGGCTTTTCATGTTTTTCAACACCTCTTCATGCTCCTCTTATTTTTCAGACCGTTCCATGCTCCTCATATTTTTGACACGTTTGAAGCTCTTCATATACTTCAAACCTTTTCAGGCTCTTCATGTTTTTCAACACCGCTTCATGCACCTCCTGTTCTTCAGTCGTTTCATGCTTCTCATATTTTTGAAACGTTTTGAAGCTCTTCATATTTTTCACACCTTTTCTTGCTCGTCATCATTTTCACAACCGTTTCATGCTCTTCCAATTTTCAGGCGGTTTCATGCTCCTCATATTTTTGACACCTTTTGAAGCTCTTCATATTTTTCACACCTTTTCAGGCTCTTCATGTTTTTCAACACCGCTTCATGCTCCTCCTATTTTTCAGACCGTATCCTGCTCCACATATTTTTCACACATTTTGAAGCTCTTCATATTTTTCACACCTTTTCAGGCTCTTCATGTTTTTGTCCACTGCTTCATGCTGCTCCTATTTTTCAGACCGTTTCATGCTCCTCATCTTTTTGACACCTTTTGAAGCTCATCACATTTTTCACACTTTTTCAGGCTCTTTATGTTTTTGAACACCACTTCATCCTCCTCCTATTGTTCAGACCGTTTCATGCTCCTCATATCTTTGACACGTTTGAAGCTCTTCATATATTTCAAACCTTTTCAGGCTTTTCATGTTTTTCAAAACCGCTTCATGCTCCTCCTATTTTTCAGTCGTTTCATACTTCTCATATTTTTGACACCTTTTGAAGCTCTTCATAATTTTCACACCTTTTCATGCTATTCATCTTTTACAAAATCGTATCATGCTCATCCTATTTTTCAGGCTGTTTCATGCTCCTCATAATTTTGACACCTTTTGAAGCTCTTCATATTTTTCACACCTTTTCAGGCTTTTCATGTTTTTCAACACCTCTTCATGCTCCTCGTATTTTTTAGTCCGTTTCATGCTCCTCATATTTTTGACACGTTTGAAGCTCTTCATATATTGCAAACCTTTTCAGGCTTTTCATGTTTTTCAACACCGCTTCATGCTCCTCCTATTTTTCAGTCGTTTCATACTTCTCATATTTTTGACACCTTTTGAAGCTCTTCATAATTTTCACACCTTTTCATGCTATTCATCTTTTTCAAAACCGTAACATGCTCTTCCTATTTTTGAGGCAGTTTCATGCTCCTCATATTTTTGACACCTTTTGAAGCTCTTCATATTTTTCACAACTTTTCATGCTATTCATCCTTTTCAAAACCGTTTCATGCTCTTCCAATTTTCAGTCTGTTTCATGCTCCTCATATTTTTGACACCTTTTGAAGCTCTTCATATTTTTCACACCTTTTCAGGCTCTTCAAGTTTTTCAACACCGCTTCATGCTCTTCCTATTTTTCAGACCGTTTCATGCTCCTCATATTTTTGACTCCCTTGAAGCTCTTTATATTTTTCACACCTTTTCAGGCTCTACATGTTTTTCAAAACCGCTTCATGCTCCTCCTATTTTTCAGACCATTTCATGTTCCTCATATTTTTGAGACCTTTTGAAGCTCTTCATATTTTTCACACCTTTTCAGGCTTTTCATGTTTTTCAACACCGCTTCATGCTCCTCCTATTTTTCAGACCGTTTCATGCTCCTCATATTTTTGACACGTTTTGAAGTTCTTCATATTTTTCACACCTTTTCAGGCTCTTCATGTTTTTCAACACCGCTTCATGCTCCTCCTATTTTTCAGACCGTTTCATGCACCTCATATTTTTCACACCTTTTGAAGCTCTTCATATTATTCACACCTTTTCAGGCTCTACATATGTTTGACCAACGCCTCATGCTCCTCCTATTTTTCAGACCGTTTCATGCTACTCATAATTTTAACAGCTTTTGAAGCTCTTCATATTTTTCCCATCTTTTCAGGCTCTTCTTGTTTTTGAACACAGCCTCATGCTTCTCCTATTTTTCACACTGTTTCATGCTCCTCATATTTTTGACACCTTTTGAAGCTCTTCATATTTTTCATACCTTTTCAGGCTGTTCATGTTTTTCAACACCGCTTCATGCTCCTCCTATTTTTTAGACCGTTTCATGCTCCTCATTTTATTGACACATTTTGAAGCTCTTCGTATTTTCACATATTTTCAGGATCTTCATGTTTTTGATGACTGCTTCATTTCCCTCCTACTTTTCAGACCGTTTCATGCTCCTCATATTTTTGACACCTTTTGAAGCTCTTCATAATTTTCACACCTTTTCATGCTATTCATCTTTTTCAAAATCGTAACATGCTCTTCCTATTTTTGAGGCTGTTTCATGCTCCTCATATTTTTGACAAATTTTGAAGCTCTTCATATTTTTCACACCTTTTCAGGCTCTTCGTGTTTTTGACCACGGCTTCATGCTGCTCCTATTTTTCAGACCGTTTCATGCTCCTCATATTTTTTATACCTTTCGAAGCTCTTCATATTTTTCCCACCTTTTCAGGCTCTTCATGTTTTTGAAGACCGCTTCATGCTCCTCCTATTTTTCAGACCGTTTCATGCTCCTCATCTTTTTGAGACTTTTGAAGCTCTTCATATTTTTAACACCTTTTCAGGCTTTTCATGTTTTTGACACCGCTTCATGCTGCTCCTATTTTTCAGACCGTGTCATGCTCCTCATATTTTTGACACTTTTGAAGCTCTTCATATTTTTCACACCTTTTCAGGCTCTTCATGTTTTTCAACACCGCTTCATGCTCTTCCTATTTTTCAGACGTTTTCATGCTCCTCATATTTTTGACACCCTTGAAGCTCTTCATATTTTTCACACCTTTTCAGGCTCTGCATGTTTTCCAAAACCACTTCATGCTCCTCCTATTTTTCAGACAATATCATGCTCCTTATATTTTTGAGAATTTTTGAAGCTCTTCATATTTTTCACACTTTTTCAGGCTCTTCATGTTTTTGACCACCGCTTCATGCTGCTCCTATTTTTCAGACCGTCTCATGCTCCTCATATTTTTGACACCTTTTGAACCTCTTCATATTTTTCACACCTTTTCAGGCACTTCATGTTTTTGAAGACCGCTTCATGCTCCTCGTATTTTTCAGACCGTTTCATGCTCCTCATATTTTTGAGACTTTTGAAGCTCTTCATCTTTTTCACACCTTTTCAAGCTTTTCATGTTTCTCAACACCGCTTCATGCTCCTGGTATTTTTCAGACCATTTCATGCTCCTCATATATTTGACACGTTTGAAGCTCTTCATATATTTCAAACCTTTTCAGGCTCTTCCTGTTTTTCAACACCGCTTCATGCTCCTCGTATTTTTCAGTTGTTTCATGCTTCTCATATTTTTGAAACCTTTTGAAGCTCTTCATATTTTTCACAACTTTTCATGCTCTTCATCTTTTTCAAAACCGTTTCATGCTCTTCCAATTTTCAGGCTGTTTCATGCTCCTCATATTTTTGACACCTTTTGAAGCTCATCATATTTTTCACACCTTTTCAGGCTCTTCAAGTTTTTCAACACCGCTTCATGCTCTTCCTATTTTTCAGACCGTTTCATGCTCCTCATATTTTTGACTCCCTTGAAGCTCTTTATATTTTTCACACATTTTCAGGCTCTTCATGTTTTTCACCACGGCTTCATGCTGCTCCTATTTTTCAGACCGTTTCATGCTTCTCATCTTTTTGACACCTTTTGAAGCTCGTCATATTTTTCACACCTTTTCAGGCTTTTCATGTTTTTCAACACC
This sequence comes from Dama dama, assembly GCF_033118175.1. Taxonomy (NCBI): domain Eukaryota; kingdom Metazoa; phylum Chordata; class Mammalia; order Artiodactyla; family Cervidae; genus Dama; species Dama dama. The sequence goes on along the minus strand of NW_026870988.1, from coordinate 976,318 downwards.
TCTTCATGGTCCTCGTATTTTTCAGACCGTTTCATGCTCCTCATATTTTTGACACGTTTGAAGCTCTTCATATACTTCAAACCTTTTCAGGCTCTTCATGTCTTTCAACACCGCTTCATGCTCCTCCTATTTTTCAATCGTTTCATGCTTCTCATATTTTTGAAACCTTTTGAAGCTCTTCATATTTTTCACACCTTTTCATGCTCTTCATCATTTTCAAAACAGTTTCATGCTCTTCCAATTTTCAGGCTGTTTCATGTTCCTCATATTTTTGACACCTTTTGAAGCTCTTCATATTTTTCACACCTTTTCAGGCTTTTCATGTTTTTCAACACCGCTTCATGCTCCTCCTATTTTTCAGACCGTTTCATGCTACTCATATTATTGACACCTTTTGAAGCTCTTCATATTTTCACACCTTTTCATGATCTTCATGTTTTTGACAACTGCTTCATGTCCCTCCTATTTTTCAGACCGTTTCATGCTCCTCATATTTTTGACACCTTTTGAAGCTCTTGATATGTTTCCCATCTTTTCAGGCTCTTCATGTTTTTGAACACTGCCTCATGCTACTCCTATTTTTCACACTGTTTCATGCTCCTCATATTTTTGACACCTTTATAAGCTCTTCATATTTTTCACACCTTTTCATGCTTTTCATGTTTTTCAACACCGGTTCATGCTCCTCCTATTTTTCAGACCGTTTCATGCTACTCATATTATTGACACCTTTTGAAACTCTTCATATTTTCACACCTTTTCAGGATCTTCATGTTTTTGACGACTGCTTCATGTCCCTCCTATTTTTCAGACCGTTTCATGCTCCTCATATTTTTGACACCTTTTGAAGCTCTTCATATTTTCCCCATCTTTTCAGGCTCTTCATGTTTTTGAACACAGCCTCATGCTACTCCTATTTTTCAGACCATTTCATGCTCCTCATACTTTTGACACCTTTTGAAGCTCTTCATATTTTTCCCATCTTTTCAGGCTGTTCGTGTTTTTCAACACCGCTTCATGCTCCTCCTATTTTTCAGACCGTTTCATGCTCCTCATATTTTTCACACCTGTTGAAGCTCTTCATATTTTCCCCATCTTTTCAGGCTCTTCATGTTTTTAAACACCGCTTCATGCTCCTCCTATTTTTCATACCATTTCATGCTCCTCATATTTTTGACACTTTTTCACGCTCTTCATATATTTCACACCTTTTCATGCTCTTCATGTTTTTCAACACCTCTTCATGCTACTCCTATTTTTCAGACCGTTTCATGCTTCTCATATTTTTGACACCTTTTGAAGCTCTTCTTATTTTTCACACCTTTTCATGCTCTTCATCTTTTTCAAAACATTTTCATTCTCATCCTATTTTTCAGACTGTTTCATGCTCCTCATATTTTTGACATCTTTTGAAGCTTTTCATATTTTTCACACATTTTCAGGCTCTTCATGTTTTTCAACATCGCTTCATGCTCCTCCTATTTTTCAGACGGTTTCATGCTCCTCATATTTTTGACACGTTTTGAAGCTCTTCATTTTTTTCACACCTTTTCAGGCTCTTCATGATTTGAACACTGCTTCATGCACTCCTATTTTTCAGACCGTTTCATGCTCCACATATTTTTGAAAACTTTTGAAGCTCTTCATATTTTTCACACCTTTCCTGCTCTTAATCTTTTTCAAAACCGTTTCATTCTCATCCTATTTTTCAGACTGTTTCATGCTCCTCATATAATTGACACCTTTAGAAGCTCTTCATAGTTTTCACACGTTTTCAGGCTCTTCATAATTTTGAACACCGCTTCATGCTCCTCCTATTTTTCAGTCATTTCATGCTTCTCATATTTTTGACACCTTTTGAAGCTCTTTGTATGTTTCACACCTTTTCAGGCTCTTCATGTTTTTCAACACCGCTTCATGCTCCTCCTATTTTTCAGACCGTTTCATGCTCCTCATATTTTTGTCACCTTTTGAAGCTCTTCATATTTTTCACAGCTTTTCACGCTCTTCATGTTTTTGAGGACCGCTTCATGCTCCTCCTATTTTTCAGAAGCTTCAACTTTTCATATTTTTGACACCTTTTGAAGCCCTGAAATTTTTAACACCTTTTCAGGCTCTTCATGTTTTTCAACACCGTTTCATGCTCCTCCAATTTTTCAGACCGTTTCATGCTCCTCATATTTTTGACACCTTTTGAAGCTCTTCATATTTTTCACACCTTTTGAAGCTCTTCATATTTTTCACATTTTTGAAGCTCTTCATATTTTTCACACGTTTTCAGGCTCTTCATGATTTTCAACACCGCTTCATGCTCCTCCTATGTTTCAGACCGTTTCATGTTCATCTCATTTTTGACACTTTTGAAGCTCTTCGTATTTTTCACACCTTTTGAAGCTCTTCATATTTTTCACATTTTTGAAACTCTTCATATTTTTCACACGTTTTCAGGCTCTTCATGTTTTTCAACACCGCTTCATGCTCCTATTATTTTTCAGACCGTTTCATGCTCCTCAAGAATTTCACACCTTTTGAAGCTCTTCATATTTTTCACACCTTTTCAGGCTCTTCATGTTTTTCAACACTGCTTTATGCTCCTCCTATTTTACAGACCGTTTCATGCTCCTCATATTTTTGACACCTTTTGAAGCTCTTCATATTTTTCACACCTTTTCAGGCTCTTCATATTTTTGAACACCGGTTCATGCTCCTCCTCTTTTTCAGACCGTTTCATCTCCTCATGAATTTCACACCTTTTGAAGCTCTTCATATTTTGCACACCTTTTCAGGCTCTTGAAGTTTTTCACAACCACTTCATGCTTCTCCTACATTTCAGACCATTTCATGCTCCTCATATTTTTGACACCTTTTGAAGCTCTTCATATTTTTCACACCTTTTCAGGCTCTTCATGTTTCTCAACACCGCTTCACGCTCCTCCTAGTTTTCAGATCTTTTCATGCTCCTCATATTTTTGACACCTTTTGAAGCTCTTCCTATATTTCACACATTTTCAGGCTCTTCATGTTTTTCAACATCACTTCATGCTCCTCCTATATTTCAGTCCGTTTCATGCACATCTCATTTTTGAAAACTTTTGAAGCTCTTCATATTTTACACACCTTTTGAAGCTCTTCATATTTTTCACATTTTTGAAGCTCTTCATATTTTTCACTCGGTTTCAGGCTCTTCATGTTTTTGAACAGCGTTTCTTGCTCCTCCTATTTTTGAGGCTCTTCATATTTTTCGCACCTTTTCAGGCTCTTCCTGTTTTTGAACACCGTTTCATGATCCTCCTATTTTTCAGAACGTTTCATGCTCCTCATATTTTGACATCTTTTGAAGCTCTTCATATTTTTCCCACCTTTTCAGGCTCTTCATGTGTTTCAACACCGTTTCATGCTCCTCCTATTTTTCAGACCGTTTCATGCTCCTCCTATTTTTCAGACCGTTTCATGCTCCTCATATTTTGACACCTTTTGAAGCTCTTCATATTTTTCACACCTTTTCAGGCTGTTCATGTTTTTCTACACTGCTTTATGCTCGTGCTATTTTTCAGACCGATTCATGCTCCTCATATATTTGAAACCTTTTGAAGCTCTTCATATATTTCACACCTTGTCAGGCTCTTCATGTTTTCAACACAACTTCATGCTGCTCCGATTTTTCAGACCGTTTCATGCTCATCTCATTTTTGATACCTTTTGAAGCTATTCATATTTCTCACAGCTTTTGAAGCTCTTCCTATTTTTCACACGTTTTCAAGCTCTTCATGTTTTTCCACACCGTTTCATGCTCCTCCTTTTTTTCAGACCGTTTCATGCGATTCCTATTTTTCAGACTGTTTCATGCTCCTCATATTTTTAACACCTTTTGAAACTCTTTATATATTTCACACCTTTTCAGGCTCTTCATGTTTTTCAACACAGTTTCATGCTCCTCCTATCTTTCAGAACGTTTCATGCTCCTCATATTTTTGACACAATTTGAAGCTCTTCATAATTTTCACACCTTTTCAGGCCCTTCATGTTTCTCAACACCGCTTCATGATCCTCGTATTTTTCAGACAGTTTCATGCTCCTCATATTTTTCACACCTTTTGAAGTTCTTCATATTTTTCACACCTTTTCAGGCTCTTCATGTTTTTGAACACCGTTTCATGCTCCTTCAGTTCTTCAGTCCGTTTCATGCTCCTCATATTTTTGACACCTTTAGAAGCTCTTCATATTTTTAACCCCTTCTCAGGCTCTTAATGTTTTTGAGCACAGCTTCGTGCTCCTCCTATTTTTCAGACCGTTTCATCCTCCTCATATATTTCACACCTTTAGAAGCTCTTGTATTTTTCACACCTTTTCAGGCTCTTCATGTTTTTCAACATCAAATCATGCTCCTCCTATTTTTCAGACCGTTTCATGCTCCTCATAATTTTCACACCATTTGAAGCTCTTCATATTTTTCACACCTTTTCAGGCTCTTCATGTTTTTGAACACTGCTTCATGCTCCTCCTCTTTTTCAGACCGTTTGATGCTCCTCATATTTTTGACCCGTTTTGTGGCTCTTCATATTTTTCACACCTTTCCAGGCTCTTCATGTTTTTGAACAACGTTTCATGGTCCTCCTATTTTTCAGAACGTTTAATGCTCCTCATATTTTTGACAACTTTTGAAGCTCTTCATATTTTTCACACCTTTTCAGGCTCTTCATGTTTTTCAACATCAAGTCATGCTCCTCCTATTTTTCTGACCGTTTCATGCTCCTCTTATTTTTCACACCATTTGAAGCTCTTCATATTTTTCATACGTTTTCAGGCTCTTCATGTTTTTGACCACCGCTTCATGCTCTTCTTATTTTTCAGACCGCTTCATGCTCCTAATTTTTTTGACACCTTTTGAAGCTCTTCCTATTTTTCACACCTTTTCATGCTTTTCATGTTTTTCAACATCGTTTCATGCTCCTATTTTTAAGATCGTTTTTTGCTCCTCACATTTTTGACACCTTTTGAAGCTCCTCCTATTTTTCACACCTTTTCAGGCTCTTCATGTTTTTCAACACCGTTTCATGCTCCTCCTATTTTTCAGACCGCTTCATTCTCCTCCTATTTTTCAAACCGTTTCATGCTCCTCATATTTTTGACACCTTTTGAAGCTCTTCATATTTTTCACACTTTTCAGGCTCTTCATGTTTTTGAACACCACTTCATGCTCCTGCTATTTTTCAGACCGTTTAATGCTCCTCATGCATTTCACACCTTTTGAAGCTCTTTATATTTTTCACAACTTTTCAGGCTCTTCAGGTTTTTGAACACCGTTTCATGCTCCTCCTATTTTTCAGACCGTTTCATGGTCCTCATATTTTTGACACCTTTTGAAGATCTTCATATTTTTCACACCTTTTCAGGCTCTTCATGTTTTTGAACACCGCTTCATGCTCCTCCTATTTTTCAGACCGTTCAATGCTCCTCATGTATTTCACATCTTTTGAAGCTCTTCATATTTTTCACACCTTTTCAGGCTCGTCATGTTTTTGAACACCGCTTCATGCTCCTCCCATTTTTCAGACCGTTTCATGCTCCTCATATTTTTGACACCTTTTGAAGCTCTTCAAATTTTTCACACCGTTTCAGACTCTTCATGTTGTCAACACCGCTTCATGCTCCTCCTATTTTTTCGGACCGTTTCATGCTCCTCGTGTATTTCACACCTTTAGAAGCTCTTCATATTTTTCACACCTTTTTAGGCTCTTCATGTTTTTCAACACCGCTTCATGCTCCTCCTATTTTTCAGACCGTTTAATGCTCTTCATGTATTTTACATCTTTTGAAGCGCTTCATATTTTTTACACCTTTTCAGGCTCTTCATGTTTTTGAACACCGTTTCATGCTCCTCCTATTTTTCAGACCGTTTCATGCTCATCTCATTTTTGACACCTTTTGAAGCTCTTCATATTTTTCACATATTTTCAGGCTCTTCATATTTTTGAATACCGCTTCCTGCTCCTCCTATTTTCAGACCGTATCCTGCTCCTCATATTTTTGACACCGTTTGAAGCTCTTCCTATTTTTCACACGTTTTCAGGCTCTTCATGTTTTTCAACACCACTTCATGCTCCTCCTTTTTTTCAGACCTTTTCATGCTCCTCCTATTTTTCAAACCGTTTCATGTTCCTCATACTTTTGACACCTTTTGAAGCTCTTCATATTTTTCACACCTTTTCAGGCTCTTCATCTTTTTCAAAACCGCTTCATGCTCTCCTATTTTCAGACCGTTTCACGCTCCTCATATTTTTGACACGTTTTGAAGCTCTTCATATTTTTCACACCTTTTCAGGTTCTCCATGTTTTTCAACACTGCTTCATGCTCCTCCTCTTTTTCAGACCGTTTCATGCTCCTCATATATTTCACACCTTTAGTATCTCTTGTATTTTTCACACCTTTTCAGGCTCTTCATGTTTTTCAACATCAAATCATGCTACTCCTATTTTTCAGACCTTTTCATGCTCCTCATAATTTTGAAACCTTTGTAAGCTCTTCATATTTTTCACACCTTTTCAGGCTCTTCATGTTTTTCAACACCGCTTCATGCTCCTCCTATTTTTCAGACCGTTTCATGCTCTTCATATTTTTGACACCTTTTGAAGCTCTTCATATTTTTGACTCTTTTTCAGGCTCTTCATGTTTCTGAACACCGTTTCAGGCTTCTCCTATTTTTCAGACCGTTTCATGCTCATCATATTTTTGACACCTTTTGAAGCTCTTCATATTTTTCACACTTTTCAGGCTCTTCATGTTTTTGAACACCACTTCATGCTCCTGCTATTTTTCAGACCGTTTAATGCTCCTCATGCATTTCACACCTTTTGAAGCTCTTTATATTTTTCACAACTTTTCAGGCTCTTCAGGTTTTTGAACACCGTTTCATGCTCCTCCTATTTTTCAGCCCGTTTCATGGTCCTCATATTTTTGACACCTTTTGAAGATCTTCATATTTTTCACACCTTTTCAGGCTCTTCATGTTTTTGAACACCGCTTCATGCTCCTCCTATTTTTCAGACCGTTCAATGCTCCTCATGTATTTCACATCTTTTGAAGCTCTTCATATTTTTCACACCTTTTCAGGCTCGTCATGTTTTTGAACACCGCTTCATGCTCCTCCCATTTTTCAGACGGTTTCATGCTCCTCATATTTTTGACACCTTTTGAAGCTCTTCAAATTTTTCACACCGTTTCAGACTCTTCATGTTGTCAACACCGCTTCATGCTCCTCCTATTTTTCGGACCGTTTCATGCTCCTCGTGTATTTCACACCTTTAGAAGCTCTTCATATTTTTCACACCTTTTTAGGCTCTTCATGTTTTTCAACACCGCTTCATGCTCCTCCTATTTTTCAGACCGTTCAATGCTCCTCATGTATTTCACATCTTTTGAAGCTCTTCATATTTTTCACACCTTTTCAGGCTCGTCATGTTTTTGAACACCGCTTCATGCTCCTCCTTTTTTTCAGACCGTTTCATGCGATTCCTATTTTTCAGACTGTTTCATGCTCCTCATATTTTTAACACCTTTTGAAACTCTTTATATATTTCACACCTTTTCAGGCTCTTCATGTTTTTCTACAGAGTTTCATGCTCCTCCTATCTTTCAGAACGTTTCATGCTCCTCATATTTTTGACACAATTTGAAGCTCTTCATAATTTTCACACCTTTTCAGGCTCTTCATGTTTTTCAACACCGCTTCATGCTCCTCCTATTTTTCAGACCGTTTCATGCTCCAACTATTTTTCAGACCGTTTGATGCTCCTCATATTTTTGACACGTTTTGAGGCTCTTCATATTTTTCACACCTTTTCAGGCTCTTCATGTTTCTCAACATCGCTTGATGCTCCTTCTATTTTTCAGACCGTTTCATGCTCCTCATATATTTGAAATCTTTTGAAGCTCTTCATATTTTTCCCACCTTTTCAGGCTCTTCATGTGTTTCAACACCGTTTCATGCTCCTCCTATTTTTCAGACCGTTTCATGCTCCTCCTATTTTTCCGACCGTTTCATGCTCCTCATATTTTGACACCTTTTGAAGCTCTTCATATTTTTCACACCTTTTCAGGCTGTTCATGTTTTTCTACACTGCTTCATGCTCCTCCTATTTTTCAGACCGTTTCATGCTCCTCCTATTTTTGAGACCGTTTCATGCTCCTCCTATTTTTGACACCCTTTGAAGCTCTTCATATTTTTCACACATTTTCAGGCTCTTCATGTTTTTGCACACAGCTTCATTCTCCTCCTATTTTTCAGACCGTTTCATGCTCCTCATATTTTTGACACCTTTTGAAGCTCCTCCTATTTTTCAAACCTTATCAGGCTCTTTATGTTTTTGAACACCGTTTCATGCTCCTCCTCTTTTTCAGACAGTTTCATGCTCCTGCTATTTTTCAGACAGTTTCATGCTCCTCATATATTTGACAGCTTTTGAAGCTCTTCATAGATTTCACACCTTTTCAGGATCTTCATGTTTTTGAACACCGCTTAATGCTTTCTCTTTTTCAGACCGTTTCATTCTCCTCATATTTTTGACAACTTTTGAAGCTCTTCATATTTTTCATACCTTTTCAGGCTCTCCAAGTTTTTGTACACCGCTTCATGCTCCTCCTATTTTTCAGTCCATTTCATGCTCCTCATGAATTTCACACCTTTAGAAACTCTCGTATTTTACACACCTTTTCAGGCTCTTCATGATTTTGAACACCGCTTCATGCTCCTAGTATTTTTCAGACCGTTTCATGCTCCTCATATTTTTCACACCTTTTGAAGCTCTTCATATTTTTCACACTTTCTCAGGCTCTTCATGTTTTGATCACAGCTTCATGCTCCTCCTATTTTTCAGATCGTTTCATTCTCCTCATGTATTTCACACCTTTTGAAGCTATTCATATTTTTCACACCTTTTCAAGCTCTTCATGTTTTTGAACACCATTTCATGCTGCTCGTATTTTTCAGACCGTTTCATGTTCCTCATATTTTTGACACCTTTAGAAGCTCTTCATATTTTTCACACCTTTTCAGGCTCTTCATGTTTCTCAACACCGCTTCATGATCCTCGTATTTTTCAGACAGTTTCATGCTCCTCATATTTTTCACACCTTTTGAAGTTCTTCATATTTTTCACACCTTTTCAGGCTCTTCATGTTTTTGAACACCGTTTCATGCTCCTTCAGTTCTTCAGTCCGTTTCATGCTCCTCATATTTTTGACACCTTTAGAAGCTCTTCATATTTTTAACCCCTTCTCAGGCTCTTAATGTTTTTGAGCACAGCTTCGTGCTCCTCCTATTTTTCAGACCGTTTCATCCTCCTCATATATTTCACACCTTTAGAAGCTCTTGTATTTTTCACACCTTTTCAGGCTCTTCATGTTTTTCAACATCAAATCATGCTCCTCCTATTTTTCAGACCGTTTCATGCTCCTCATAATTTTCACACCATTTGAAGCTCTTCATATTTTTCACACCTTTTCAGGCTCTTCATGTTTTTGAACACTGCTTCATGCTCCTCCTCTTTTTCAGACCGTTTGATGCTCCTCATATTTTTGACCCGTTTTGTGGCTCTTCATATTTTTCACACCTTTCCAGGCTCTTCATGTTTTTGAACAACGTTTCATGGTCCTCCTATTTTTCAGAACGTTTAATGCTCCTCATATTTTTGACAACTTTTGAAGCTCTTCATATTTTTCACACCTTTTCAGGCTCTTCATGTTTTTCAACGTCAAGTCATGCTCCTCCTATTTTTCTGACCGTTTCATGCTCCTCTTATTTTTCACACCATTTGAAGCTCTTCATATTTTTCATACGTTTTCAGGCTCTTCATGTTTTTGACCACCGCTTCATGCTCTTCTTATTTTTCAGACCGCTTCATGCTCCTAATTTTTTTGACACCTTTTGAAGCTCTTCCTATTTTTCACACCTTTTCATGCTTTTCATGTTTTTCAACATCGTTTCATGCTCCTCCTATTTTTAAGATCGTTTTTTGCTCCTCACATTTTTGACACCTTTTGAAGCTCCTCCTATTTTTCACACCTTTTCAGGCTCTTCATGTTTTTCAACACCGTTTCATGCTCCTCCTATTTTTCAGACCGCTTCATTCTCCTCCTATTTTTCAAACCGTTTCATGCTCCTCATATTTTTGACACCTTTTGAAGCTCTTCATATTTTTCACACCTTTTCAGGCTCTTCATGTGTTTCAACACCGCTTCATGCTCCTCGCATTTTTCAGACCGTTTCATGCTCCTCATATTTTTCTCACCTTTTGAAGCTCTTCATATTTTTCACACCTTTTCAGGCTCTTCATGTTTTTGAACACCATTTCATGCTGCTCCTATTTTTCAGACCGTTTCATGCTCCTCATGTTTTTGACACGTTTTAAACCTCTTCATATTTTTAACACCATTCCAGGCTCTTCATGTTTTGAACACTGTTATATGCTCCTCCTCTTTTTCAGACCGTTTCATGCTCCTCATATATTTCACACCTTTAGTATCTCTTGTATTTTTCACACCTTTTCAGGCTCTTCATGTTTTTCAACATCAAATCATGCTACTCCTATTTTTCAGACCTTTTCATGCTCCTCATAATTTTGAAACCTTTGTAAGCTCTTCATATTTTTCACACCTTTTCAGGCTCTTCATGTTTTTCAACACCGCTTCATGCTCCTCCTATTTTTCAGACCGTTTCATGCTCTTCATATTTTTGACACCTTTTGAATCTCTTCATATTTTTGACTCTTTTTCAGGCTCTTCATGTTTCTGAACACCGTTTCAGGCTTCTCCTATTTTTCAGACCGTTTCATGCTCCTCATATTTTTGACACCTTTTGAAGCTCTTCATATTTTTCACACTTTTCAGGCTCTTCATGTTTTTGAACACCACTTCATGCTCCTGCTATTTTTCAGACCGTTTAATGCTCCTCATGCATTTCACACCTTTTGAAGCTCTTTATATTTTTCACAACTTTTCAGGCTCTTCAGGTTTTTGAACACCGTTTCATGCTCCTCCTATTTTTCAGACCGTTTCATGGTCCTCATATTTTTGACACCTTTTGAAGATCTTCATATTTTTCACACCTTTTCAGGCTCTTCATGTTTTTGAACACCGCTTCATGCTCCTCCTATTTTTCAGACCGTTCAATGCTCCACATGTATTTCACATCTTTTGAAGCTCTTCATATTTTTCACACCTTTTCAGGCTCGTCATGTTTTTGAACACCGCTTCATGCTCCTCCCATTTTTCAACCGTTTCATGCTCCTCATATTTTTGACACCTTTTGAAGCTCTTCAAATTTTTCACACCGTTTCAGACTCTTCATGTTGTCAACACCGCTTCATGCTCCTCCTATTTTTTCGGACCGTTTCATGCTCCTCGTGTATTTCACACCTTTAGAAGCTCTTCATATTTTTCACACCTTTTTAGGCTCTTCATGTTTTTCAACACCGCTTCATGCTCCTCCTATTTTTCAGACCGTTTAATGCTCTTCATGTATTTTACATCTTTTGAAGCGCTTCATATTTTTTACACCTTTTCAGGCTCTTCATGTTTTTGAACACCGTTTCATGCTCCTCCTATTTTTCAGACCGTTTCATGCTCATCTCATTTTTGACACCTTTTGAAGCTCTTCATATTTTTCACATATTTTCAGGCTCTTCATATTTTTGAATACCGCTTCCTGCTCCTCCTATTTTCAGACCGTATCCTGCTCCTCATATTTTTGACACCGTTTGAAGCTCTTCCTATTTTTCACACGTTTTCAGGCTCTTCATGTTTTTCAACACCACTTCATGCTCCTCCTTTTTTTCAGACCTTTTCATGCTCCTCCTATTTTTCAAACCGTTTCATGTTCCTCATACTTTTGACACCTTTTGAAGCTCTTCATATTTTTCACACCTTTTCAGGCTCTTCATCTTTTTCAAAACCGCTTCATGCTCTCCTATTTTCAGACCGTTTCACGCTCCTCATATTTTTGACACGTTTTGAAGCTCTTCATATTTTTCACACCTTTTCAGGCTCTTCATGTTTTCAACACTGCTTCATGCTCCTCCTCTTTTTCAGACCGTTTCATGCCCCTCATATATTTGACAGGTTTTGAGGCTCTTCATATTTTTCAAACCTTTTCAGGTTCTCCATGTTTTTGAACACTGCTTCATGCTCCTCCTATTTTTCAGACCGTTTCATGCTCCTCATATTTTTGACACACTTTGAAGCTCTTCATATTTTTCACACCTTTTCAAGCTCTTCATGTATTTCAACACCCCTTCATGCTGCTCCTATATTTCAGACCGTTTCATGCTCCTCATATTTTTCACACCTTTTGAAGCTCTTTTATTTTTCACACCTTTTCAGGCTCTTCATGTTTTTGAACACTGCTTCATGCACCTCCTGTTTTTCAGACCATTTCATGCTCCTCATATTTTTGTCACTTTTGAAGCTCTTCCTATATTTAACTCCTTTTCAGGCTCTCCATATTTTTCCACACTCTTTCATACTCCTCCTATTTTTCAGACCGTTTCATGCTCCTCCTCTTTTTCAGACCGTTTCATACTCCTCATATTTTTGACACCTTTTGAAGCTCTTCATATATTTCACACCTTTTCAGGCTCTTCATGTTTTTCAACACCACTTCATGCTGATCCGATTTTTCAGACCGTTTCATGCTCATCTCATTTTTGACACCTTTTGAAGCTCTTCATATTTCTCACAGCTTTTGAAGCTCTTCATATTTTTCACACGTTTTCAAGCTCTTCATGTTTTTCCACACCGTTTCATGCTCCTCCTTTTTTCAGACCGTTTCATGCTCCTCCTTTTTTTGAGACCGTTTCATGCTCCTCATATTTTTGACACCTTTTGAAGCTCTTCAAATTTTTCACACCTTTTCAGGCCCTCCATGTTTTTGAACACCACTTCATGCGCCTCCTATTTTTCAGACCGTTTCATGCTCCTCATATTTTTAACACGTTTTGAAACTCTTTATATATTTCACAAGTTTTCAGGCTCTTCATGTTTTTCAACACAGTTTCATGCTCCTCCTATCTTTCAGACCGTTTCATGCTCCTCATATTTTTGACACAATTTGAAGCTCTTCATAATTTTCACACCTTTTCAGGCTCTTCATGTTTTTCAACACCGCTTCATGCTCCTCCTATTTTTCAGACCGTTTCATGCTCCTCATATTTTTGAAACCTTTTGAAGCTCCTCCTATTTTTCACACCTTTTCAGGCTTTTCATGTTTTTCAACACCTCTTCATCCTCCTCCTATTTTTCTGACCGTTTCATGCTCCAACTATTTTTCAGACCGTTTCATGCTCCTCATATTTTTGACACGTTTTGAGGCTCTTCATATTTTTCACACCTTTACAGGCTTTTCATGTTTTTCAACACCTCTTCATCCTCCTCCTATTTTTCTGACCGTTTCATGCTCCAACTATTTTTCAGACCATTTCATGTTCCTCATATTTTTGAAATCTTTTGAAGCTCTTCATATTTTTCCCACCTTTTCAGGCTCTTCATGTGTTTCAACACCGTTTCATGCTCCTCCTATTTTTCAGACCGTTTCATGCTCCTCCTATTTTTCAGACCGTTTCATGCTCCTCATATTTTTGACACCTTTTTAAGCTCTTCATATTTTTCACACCTTTTCAGGCTCTTCATGTTTCTCAACACCGCTTGATGCTCCTTCTATATTTCAGAGCGTTTCATGTTCCTCATAATTTTGACACCTTTTGAAGCTCTTCATATTTTTCACACCTTTTCAGGCTCTTCATCTTTTTCAAAACCGCTTCATGCTCCTCCTATTTTCAGACCGTTTCACGCTCCTCATATTTTTGACACGTTTGAAGCTCTTCATGTTTTTCACACCTTTTCAGGCTCTTCATGTTTTCCAACACTGCTTCATGCTCCTCCTCTTTTTCAGACCGTTTCATGCCCCTCATATATCTGACAGGTTTTGAGGCTCTTCATATTTTTCACACCTTTTCAGGTTCTCCATGTTTTTGAACACTGCTTCATGCTCCTCCTATTTTTCAGACCGTTTCATGCTCCTCATATTTTTGACACCCTTTGAAGCTCTTCATATTTTTCACACCTTTTCAACCTCTTCATGTATTTCAACACCCCTTCCTGCTGCTATATTTCAGACCGTTTCATGCTCCTCATATTTTTCACACCTTTTGAAGCTCTTTTATTTTTCACACCTTTTCAAGCTCTTCATGATTTTGAACACTGCTTCATGCACCTCCTGTTTTTCAGACCATTTCATGCTCCTCATATTTTTGTCACTTTTGAAGCTCTTCCTATATTTAACTCCTTTTCAGGCTCTCCATATTTTTCCACACTCTTTCATACTCCTCCTAATTTTCAGACCGTTTCATGCTCCTCCTCTTTTTCAGACCGTTTCATACTCCTCATATTTTTGACACCTTTTGAAGCTCTTCATATATTTCACACCTTGTCAGGCTCTTCATGTTTTCAACACAACTTCATGCTGCTCCGATTTTTCAGACCGTTTCATGCTCATCTCATTTTTGACACCTTTTGAAGCTCTTCATATTTCTCACAGCTTTTGAAGCTCTTCCTATTTTTCACACGTTTTCAAGCTCTTCATGTTTATCCACACCGTTTCATGCTCCTCCTTTTTTTCAGACCGTTTCATGTGCCTCCTATTTTTCAGACCGTTTCATGCTCCTCATATTTTTAACACCTTTTGAAACTCTTTATATATTTCACACCTTTTCAGGCTCTTCATGTTTTTCAACACAGTTTCATGCTCCTCCTATCTTTCAGAACGTTTCTTGCTCCTCATATTTTTGACACAATTTGAAGCTCTTCATAATTTTCACACCTTTTCAGGCTCTTCATGTTTTTCAACACCGCTTCATGCTCCTCCTATTTTTCAGACCGTTTCATGCTCCTCATATATTTGAAATCTTTTGAAGCTCTTCACATTTTTCCCACCTTTTCAGGCTCTTCATGTGTTTCAACACCGTTTCATGCTCCTCCTATTTTTCAGACCGTTTCATGCTCCTCCTATTTTTCCGACCGTTTCATGCTCCTCATATTTTGACACCTTTTGAAGCTCTTCATATATTTCACACCTTTTCAGGCTGTTCATGTTTTTCTACACTGCTTCATGCTCCTGTTATTTTTCAGACCGATTCATGCCCCTCATATATTTGAAACCTTTTGAGGCTCTTCATATTTTTCACACCTTGTCCGGCTCTTCATGTTTTTGAACACCGCGTCAAGCTCCTCCTATTTTTGAGACCGTTTCATGCTCCTCCTATTTTTGACACCCTTTGAAGCTCTTCATATTTTTCACACATTTTCAGGCTCTTCATGTTTTTGCACACAGCTTCATTCTCCTCCTATTTTTCAGACCGTTTCATGCTCCTCATATTTTTGACACCTTTTGAAGCTCCTCCTATTTTTCAAACCTTATCAGGCTCTTTATGTTTTTGAACACCGTTTCATGCTCCTCCTCTTTTTCAGACAGTTTCATGCTCCTGCTATTTTTCAGACAGTTTCATGCTCCTCATATATTTGACAGCTTTTGAAGCTCTTCATAGATTTCACACCTTTTCAGGATCTTCATGTTTTTGAACACCGCTTAATGCTTTCTCTTTTTCAGACCGTTTCATTCTCCTCATATTTTTGACAACTTTTGAAGCTCTTCATATTTTTCATACCTTTTCAGGCTCTCCAAGTTTTTGTACACCGCTTCATGCTCCTCCTATTTTTCAGACCATTTCATGCTCCTCATGTATTTCACACCTTTAGAAACTCTCGTATTTGACACACCTTTTCAGGCTCTTCATGTTTTTGAACACCGCTTCATGCTCCTAGTATTTTTCAGACCGTTTCATGCTCCTCATATTTTTCACACCTTTTGAAGCTCTTCATATTTTTCACACTTTCTCAGGCTCTTCATGTTTTGAGCACAGCTTCATGCTCCTCCTATTTTTCAGATCGTTTCATTCTCCTCATGTATTTCACACCTTTTGAAGCTATTCATATTTTTCACACCTTTTCAAGCTCTTCATGTTTTTGAACACCATTTCATGCTGCTCCTATTTTTCAGACCGTTTCATGTTCCTCATATTTTTGACACCTTTAGAAGCTCTTCATATTTTTCACACCTTTTTAGGCTCTTCATGTTTCTCAACACCGCTTCATCATCCTCGTATTTTTCACACCTTTTGAAGTTCTTCATATTTTTCACACCTTTTCAGGCTGTTCATGTTTTTGAACACCGTTTCATGCTCCTTCAGTTCTTCAGTCCGTTTCATGCTCCTCATATTTTTGACACCTTTAGAAGCTCTTCATATTTTTAACCCCTTCTCAGGCTCTTAATGTTTTTGAGCACAGCTTCATGCTCCTCCTATTTTTCAGACCGTTTCATGCTCCTCATATATTTCACACCTTTAGAAGCTCTTGTATTTTTCACACCTTTTCAGGCTCTTCATGTTTTTCAACATCAAATCATGCTCCTCCTATTTTTCAGACCGTTTCATGCTCCTCATAATTTTCACACCATTTGAAGCTCTTCATATTTTTCACAACTTTCCAGGCTCTTCATGTTTTTGAACAACGTTTCATGGTCCTCCTATTTTTCAGAACGTTTAATGCTCCTCATATTTTTGACAACTTTTGAAGCTCTTCATATTTCACACCTTTTCAGGCTCTTCATGTTTTTCAACATCAAGTCATGCTCCTCCTATTTTTCTGACCGTTTCATGCTCCTCTTATTTTTCACACCATTTGAAGCTCTTCGTATTTTTCATACGTTTTCAGGCTCTTCTTGTTTTTGACCACCGCTTCATGCTCTTCTTATTTTTCAGACCGCTTCATGCTCCTAATTTTTTTGACTCCTTTTGAAGCTCTTCCTATTTTTCACACCTTTTCATGCTTTTCATGTTTTTCAACATCGTTTCATGCTCCTCCTATTTTTAAGATCGTTTTTTGCTCCTCACATTTTTGACACCTTTTGAAGCTCCTCCTATTTTTCACACCTTTTCAGGCTCTTCATGTTTTTCAACACCGTTTCATGCTCCTCCTATTTTTCAGACCGCTTCATTCTCCTCCTATTTTTCAAACCGTTTCATGCTCCTCATATTTTTGACACCTTTTGAAGCTCTTCATATTTTTCACACCTTTTCAGGCTCTTCATGTTTTTCGACACCGCTTCATGCTCCTCGCATTTTTCAGACCGTTTCATGCTCCTCATATTTTTCTCACCTTTTGAAGCTCTTCATATTTTTCACACCTTCTCAGGCTCTTCATGTTTTGAGCACAGATTCATGCTCCACCTATTTGTCAGATCGT
This sequence comes from Dama dama, assembly GCF_033118175.1. Taxonomy (NCBI): domain Eukaryota; kingdom Metazoa; phylum Chordata; class Mammalia; order Artiodactyla; family Cervidae; genus Dama; species Dama dama. The sequence continues at coordinate 958,968 of NW_026870988.1, read as the reverse complement.
TTCATGCGCTTCATTTCACACCTTTTGAAGCTGTTCATATTTTTCACACCTTTTCAGGCTCTTCATGTTTTTGAACACCATTTCATGCTGCTCCTATTTTTCAGACCGTTTCAAGCTCCTCATGTTTTTGACACGTTTTAAACCTCTTCATATTTTTCACACCATTCCAGGCTCTTCATGTTTTTGAACACTGTTATATGCTCCTCCTCTTTTTCAGACCGTTTCATGCTCCTCATATATTTCACACCTTTAGAATCTCTTGTATTTTTCACACCTTTTCAGGCTCTTCATGTTTTTCAACATCAAATCATGCTCCTCCTATTTTTCAGACCTTTTCATGCTCCTCATAATTTTGAAACCTTTGTAAGCTCTTCATATTTTTCACACCTTTTCAGGCTCTTCATGTTTTTCAACACCGCTTCATGCTCCTCCTATTTTTCAGACCATTTCTTGCTCCTCATATTTTTGACACCTTTTGAAGCTCTCCATATTTTTCACCCCTTTTCGGGCTCTTCATATTTTTGAACACCGCTTCATCCTCCTCCTATTTTTCAGACCGTTTCATGCTCCTCAGATTTTTGACCCGTTTTGAGGCTCTTCATATTTTTCACACCCTCTCAGGCTCTTCATGTTTTTGAGCAAAGCTTCATGCTCCTCCTATTTTTCAGACCGTTTCATGCTCCTCATATTATTGACACCTTTTGAAGCTCTTCATATTTTTGACCCCTTTTCAAGCTCTTCATATTTTTCAACACCGTTTCATGCTCCTCCTAATTTTCAGACCATTTCATGTTCCTCATATTTTTCACACCTTTTGAAGCTCTTCATATTTTTCACACCTTTTCTGGGTCTTCATGTTTTTGAACACCGCTTCATGCTCCTCCCATTTTTCAGACCGTTTCATGCTCCTCCTATTTTTCAGACCGTTTCATGATCCTCATATTATTGACCCCTTTTGAAGCTCTTCCTATTTTTCACAGCTTTTCATGCTCTTCATGTTTTTCAACACCGTTTCATGCTCCTCCTATTTTTCAGACCGTTTCATGGTCCTCATATTATTGACACTTTTTGAAGCTTTTTATATTTGTCACACCTTTACAGGCTCTCCATGTTTTTGAACACCGCTTCATGCTCCTCCCATTTTTCAGACCGTTTCATGCTCCTCCTATTTTTCAGACCGTTTCATGATCCTCATATTTTTGACACCTTTTGAAGCTCTTCCTATTTTTCACACCTTTTCATGCTCTTCCTGTGTTTCAACACCGTTTCATGCTCCTCCTATTTTTCAGACTTTTTCATGCTCCTCATATTTTTGACACCGTTGAAGCTCTTCATATTTTTCACACCTTTTCAGGCTCTTAATATATTTGACGTCCGCTTCATGCTGCTCCTATTTTTCAGACCGTTTCATGCTCCTCATATTTTTGACACCTTTTGAAGTTCTTCTTATTTTTCACGCCTTTTCAGGCCCTTAATATATTTGACGACCGCTTCATGCTGCTCCTAATTTTCAGACCTTTTCATGCTCCTCATATTTTTGACACCTTTTGAAGCTCTTCATATATTTCACACATTTTCAGGCTCTTCATGTTTTTCAACACCGCTTCCTGCTCCTCCAATTTTTCAGTCTTTTTATGCTTCTCATATTTTTGAAACCTTTTGAAGCTCCTCATAATTTTCACAGCTTTTCAAGCTCTTCATGTTTTTCATCACCACTTCATGCTCCTCCTATTTTTCAGACCATTTCATGCTCCTCATATTTTTGACACCTTTTTAAGCTCTTCATAATTTTCACACCTTTTCAGGCTCTTCATGTTTTGACCACCGCTTCATGCTCCGCCTATTTTTCAGACCGTTTCATGCTCCTCATATTTTTGACACCGTTTGAAGCTCTTCATATATTTCAAACATTTTAAGGATCTTATGTTTTTAAACACCGCTTCTTGCTCCTGCTATTTCTCAGACCGTTTCATGCTTCTCATATTTTTGACACGTTTTGAAGCTCTTCATATATTTCACACTTTTTCAAGCTCTTCATGTTTTTCAACACCACTTTTTGCTCCTCCAATTTTTCAGACCCTTTCATGCTTCTCATATTTTTGACACCTTTCGAAGCTCTTCATAATTTTCACACCTTTTCATGCTCTTTATCTTTTTCAAAACCGTTTCATTCTCATCCTAATTTTCAGACTGTTTCATTCTCCTCATATTTTTGACAACTTTTCAAGTTCTTCATATTTTTCACATCTTTTCAGGCTCTTCATGTTTTTCAACACCGTTTCATGCTCCTCCTATTTTTCCGACTGTTTCATGCACCTCATATTTTTGACCCCTTTTGAAGCTCTTCCTATATTTCACACCTTTTCAGGGTCTTCATGTTTTTCAACACCGCTTCATGTTCCTCTTATTTTTCATTGGTTTCATGCTTCTCATATTTTTGACACCTTTTGTAGCTCTTCATATTTTTCACACATTTTCTCCTCTTCATCTTTTTAAAAACCGTTTCTTGCTTATCCTATGTTTCAGACTGTTTCATGCTCCTCATTTTTTTGACACCTTTTGAAGCTCTTCATATTTCTCACAGCTTTTGAAGCTCTTCATATTTTTCACACGTTTTCAAGCTCTTCATGTTTTTCCACACCGTTTCATGCTCCTCCTTTTTTCAGACCGTTTCATGCTCCTCCTTTTGTTGAGACCGTTTCATGCTCCTCATATTTTTGACACCTTTTGAAGCTCTTCAAATTTTTCACACCTTTTCAGGCTCTCCATGTTTTTGAACACCACTTCATGCGCCTCCTATTTTTCAGACCGTTTCATGCTCCTCATATTTTTAACACGTTTTGAAACTCTTTATATATTTCACACCTTTTCAGGCTCTTCATGTTTTTCAACACAGTTTCATGCTCCTCCTATCTTTCAGACCGTTTCATGCTCCTCATATTTTTGACACAATTTGAAGCTCTTCATAATTTTCACACCTTTTCAGGCTCTTCATGTTTTTCAACACCGCTTCATCCTCCTCCTATTTTTCACACCGTTTCATGCTCCTCATATTTTTGAAACCTTTTGAAGCTCCTCCTATTTTTCACACCTTTTCAGGCTTTTCATGTTTTTCAACACCTCTTCATCCTCCTCCTATTTTTCTGACCGTTTCATGCTCCTCATATTTTTGACACCTTTAGAAGCTCTTCATATTTTTCACACCTTTTCAGGCTCTTCATGTTTTTCACCACGGCTTCATGCTCCTCCTATTTTTCAGACTGTTTCATTCTCCTCATATTTTTGACAACTTTTGAAGCTCTTCATATATTTCACACCTTTTCAGGCTCTTAATTTTTTTCAACACCACTTCATGCTCCTCCTATTTTTCAGACCGTTTCATGCTCATCTCATTTTGACACATTTTGAAGCTCTTCATGTTTTTCACACATTTTGAAGCTCTTCATATTTTTCACACCTTTTCAGGCTCTTCATGATTTTCAACACTGCTTCATGCTCCTTCTATTTTTCAGAACGTTTCATGGTAATCTCATTTTTGACACTTTTTGAAGCTCTTCATATTTTTCACACCTTTTGAAGATCTTCATATTTTTCACATTTTTGAAGCTCTTCATATTTTTCACACATTTTCAGGCTCTTCATGTTTTTCAACTCCGCTTGATGCTCCTCCTATTTTTCAGACCGTTTCATACTCCTCATAGTTTTGATATTTTTTGAGAGTCTTCATATTTTTCACACCTTTTCAGGCTCTTCATGTTTTTGAACACCGTTTCATGCTCCTCCTATTTTTCAGACCGTTTCATGCTCCTCCTATTTTTCAGACCGTTTCATGCTCCTCATATTTTTGACACCGTTAGAAGCTCTTCATATTTTTCACATCTTTTCAGGCTCTTCATGTTTCTCAACACCGCTTCTTGCTCCTCCTATTTTTCAGACCGTTTCATGCTCATCTCATTTTGACATCTTTTGAAGCTCTTCATGTTTTTCACATCTTTTGAAGCTCTTCATATTTTTCAAACCTTTTCAGACTCTTCATGATTTTCAACACCGCTTTATGCTCCTCCTATTTTTCAGACAGTTTCATGCTCATCTCATTTTTGACACCTTTTGAAGCTCTTCATATTTTTCACACCTTTTGAAGTTCTTCATATTTTTCACATCTTTTGAAGCTCTTCATATTTTTCACTTATTTTCAGGCTCTTCATGTTTTTCAACTCCGCTTCATGCTCCTCCTATTTTTCAGACCGTTTCATGCTCCTCATATTTTTGACACCTTTTGAAACTCCACATATTTTTCACACCTTTTCAGGCTCTTCATGTTTTGGAACACCGCTTCATGCTCCTCCAATTTTTCAGACCGTTTCCTGCTTCTCATGTATTTCACACATTTTGAAGCTCTTCATATTTTTCACACCTTTTGAAGCTCTTCATATTTTTCACACATTTTCAGGCTCCTCAGGTTTTTCAACACCACTTCATGCTACTCCTATTTTTCAGTCCGTTTCATGCTCCTCATATTTTTGACACCTTTTGAAGCTCTTCGTATTTTTCACACCTTTTGAAGCTCTTCATATTTTTCACATTTTTGAAGATCTTCATATTTTTCACACGTTTTCAGGCTCTTCATGTTTTTCAACACCGCTTCTTGCTCCTCCTATTTTTCAGACCGTTTCATGCTCATCTCATTTTGACATCTTTTGAAGCTCTTCATGTATTTCACATCTTTTGAAGCTCTTCATAATTTTCACACCTTTTCAGGCTCTTCATGATTTTCAACACCGCTTTATGCTCCTCCTATTTTTCAGACAGTTTCATGCTCATCTCATTTTTGACACCTTTTGAAGCTCTTCGTATTTTTCACACCTTTTGAAGCTCTTCATATTTTTCACATTTTTGAAGCTCTTCATATTTTTCACTCGGTTTCAGGCTCTTCATGTTTTTCAACAGCGCTTCTTGCTCCTCCTATTTTTGAGGCTCTTCATATTTTTCGCACCTTTTCAGGCTCTTCATGTTTTTGAACACCGTTTCATGATCCTCCTATTTTTCAGAACGTTTCATGCTCCTCATATTTTGACACCTTTTAAAGCTCTTCATATTTTTCACACCTTTTGTGGCTCTTCATGGTTTTGAACACCGCTTCATGCTCCTCCTATTTTTCAGACCGTTTCATTCTCCTCATACTTTTCACACCTTTTGAAGATCTTCATATTTTTCACACCTTTTCAGGCTCTTCATGTTTTTCAACACAACTTCATGCTTCTCCTATTTTTCAGACCGTATCATGCTCCTCATGTATTTCACACCTTTTGAAGCTCTTCATATTTTTCACACCTTTTCATGCTCTTCATGTTTTTGAACACCGCTTCATGCTCCTCCTATTTTTCAGACCGTTTCATGCTCCTCATATTTTTCACAGCTTTTGAAGCTCTTCATATTTTTCACACCTTTTCAGGCTCTTCATGTTTTTCAACACAACTTCATGCTCCTCCGATTTTTCTGAACTTTTCATGCTCTTCATATATTAGACTCATTTTGAAGCTCTTCATATTTTTCACACCTTTTCAGGATCTTCATAATTTTCAACACCGCTTCATGCTCCTCCTATTTTTCAGACCATTTCATGCTCTTCATATTTGTGAAAGCTTTTGAAGCTCTTCATAGTTTTCACACCTTTTCAGGCTCTTCATGTTTTGGAACACCGCTTCATGCTCCTCCAATTTTTCAGACCGTTTCCTGCTTCTCATGTATTTCACACCTTTTGAAGCTCTTCATATTTTTCACACCTTTTGAAGCTCTTCATATTTTTCACACATTTTCAGGCTCCTCATGTTTTTCAACACCACTTCATGCTACTCCTATTTTTCAGTCCGTTTCATGCTCCTCATATTTTTGACACCTTTTGAAGCTCTTCGTATTTTTCACACCTTTTGAAGCTCTTCATATTTTTCACATTTTTGAAGCTCTTCATATTTTTCACCTGTTTTCAGGCTCTTTATGTTTTTCAACACCGCTTCATGCTCCTCCTATTTTTCAGACCGTTTCATGCTTCTCATGTATTTCACACCTTTTGAAGCTCTTCATATTTTTCAAACCTTTCAGCCTCTTCATGTTTTTCAACACTGCTTCATGCTCCTCCAATTTTCCAGACCGTTTCATGCTCCTCATATTTTTCACACCTTTTGAAGCTCTTCATATTTTTCACACCTTTTCAGTCTCTGCATGTTTTTGAACACCACTTCATGCCCCTCCTATTTTTCAGACCGTTTCATCTCCTCATGAATTTCACACCTTTTGAAGCTCTTCATATTTTGCACACCTTTTCAGTCTCTTGAAGTTTTTCACAACCACTTCATGCTCCTCCTACTTTTCAGACCGTATCATGCTCCTCATGTATTTCACACCTTTTGAAGCTCTTCATATTTTTCACACGTTTTCATGCTCTTCATGTTTTGAACACCGTTTCATGCTCCTCCTATTTTTCGAACCGTTTCATGCTCCTCATATTTTTGACACCTTTTGAAGCTCTTCATATTTTCCACACCTTTTCAGGCTCTTCATGTTTTTCAACACTGCTTCATGATTTTCCTATATTTCAGACCGTTTCATTCTCCTCATATTTTTGACACCTTTAGAAGCTCTTCATATTTTTCACACCTTTTCAGGCTCTTCATGTTTTTCAACACGGCTTCATGCTCCTCCTATTTTTCAGACTGTTTCATTCTCCTCATATTTTTGACAACTTTTGAAGCTCTTCATATATTTCACACCTTTTCAGGCTCTTAATTTTTTTCAACACCACTTCATGCTCCTCCTATTTTTCAGACCGTTTCATGCTCATCTCATTTTGACACATTTTGAAGCTCTTCATGTTTTTCACACATTTTGAAGCTCTTCATATTTTTCACACCTTTTCAGGCTCTTCATGATTTTCAACACTGCTTCATGCTCCTTCTATTTTTCAGAACGTTTCATGGTAATCTCATTTTTGACACTTTTTGAAGCTCTTCATATTTTTCACACCTTTTGAAGATCTTCATATTTTTCACATTTTTGAAGCTCTTCATATTTTTCACACATTTTCAGGCTCTTCATGTTTTTCAGCTCCGCTTGATGCTCCTCCTATTTTTCAGACCGTTTCATACTCCTCATAGTTTTGATATTTTTTGAGAGTCTTCATATTTTTCACACCTTTTCAGGCTCTTCATGTTTTTGAACACCGTTTCATGCTCCTCCTATTTTTCAGACCGTTTCATGCTCCTCCTATTTTTCAGACCGTTTCATGCTCCTCATATTTTTGACACCGTTAGAAGCTCTTCATATTTTTCACATCTTTTCAGGCTCTTCATGTTTCTCAACACCGCTTCTTGCTCCTCCTATTTTTCAGACCGTTTCATGCTCATCTCATTTTGACATCTTTTGAAGCTCTTCATGTTTTTCACATCTTTTGAAGCTCTTCATATTTTTCAAACCTTTTCAGGCTCTTCATGATTTCAACACCGCTTTATGCTCCTCCTATTTTTCAGACAGTTTCATGCTCATCTCATTTTTGACACCTTTTGAAGCTCTTCATATTTTTCACACCTTTTGAAGTTCTTCATATTTTTCACATCTTTTGAAGCTCTTCATATTTTTCACTTATTTTCAGGCTCTTCATGTTTTTCAACTCCGCTTCATGCTCCTCCTATTTTTCAGACCGTTTCATGCTCCTCATATTTTTGACACCTTTTGAAACTCCACATATTTTTCACACCTTTTCGGGCTCTTCATGTTTTGGAACACCGCTTCATGCTCCTCCAATTTTTCAGACCGTTTCCTGCTTCTCATGTATTTCACACATTTTGAAGCTCTTCATATTTTTCACACCTTTTGAAGCTCTTCATATTTTTCACACATTTTCAGGCTCCTCAGGTTTTTCAACACCACTTCATGCTACTCCTATTTTTCAGTCCGTTTCATGCTCCTCATATTTTTGACACCTTTTGAAGCTCTTCGTATTTTTCACACCTTTTGAAGCTCTTCATATTTTTCACATTTTTGAAGATCTTCATATTTTTCACACGTTTTCAGGCTCTTCATGTTTTTCAACACCGCTTCTTGCTCCTCCTATTTTTCAGACCGTTTCATGCTCATCTCATTTTGACATCTTTTGAAGCTCTTCATGTATTTCACATCTTTTGAAGCTCTTCATAATTTTCACACCTTTTCAGGCTCTTCATGATTTTCAACACCGCTTTATGCTCCTCCTATTTTTCAGACAGTTTCATGCTCATCTCATTTTTGACACCTTTTGAAGCTCTTCGTATTTTTCACACCTTTTGAAGCTCTTCATATTTTTCACATTTTTGAAGCTCTTCATATTTTTCACTCGGTTTCAGGCTCTTCATGTTTTTCAACAGCGCTTCTTGCTCCTCCTATTTTTGAGGCTCTTCATATTTTTCGCACCTTTTCAGGCTCTTCATGTTTTTGAACACCGTTTCATGATCCTCCTATTTTTCAGAACGTTTCATGCTCCTCATATTTTGACACCTTTTAAAGCTCTTCATATTTTTCACACCTTTTGTGGCTCTTCATGGTTTTGAACACCGCTTCATGCTCCTCCTATTTTTCAGACCGTTTCATTCTCCTCATACTTTTCACACCTTTTGAAGATCTTCATATTTTTCACACCTTTTCAGGCTCTTCATGTTTTTCAACACAACTTCATGCTTCTCCTATTTTTCAGACCGTATCATGCTCCTCATGTATTTCACACCTTTTGAAGCTCTTCATATTTTTCACACCTTTTCATGCTCTTCATGTTTTTGAACACCGCTTCATGCTCCTCCTATTTTTCAGACCGTTTCATGCTCCTCATATTTTTCACAGCTTTTGAAGCTCTTCATATTTTTCACACCTTTTCAGGCTCTTCATGTTTTTCAACACAACTTCATGCTCCTCCGATTTTTCTGAACTTTTCATGCTCTTCATATATTAGACTCATTTTGAAGCTCTTCATATTTTTCACACCTTTTCAGGATCTTCATAATTTTCAACACCGCTTCATGCTCCTCCTATTTTTCAGACCATTTCATGCTCTTCATATTTGTGAAACCTTTTGAAGCTCTTCATAGTTTTCACACCTTTTCAGGCTCTTCATGTTTTGGAACACCGCTTCATGCTCCTCCAATTTTTCAGACCGTTTCCTGCTTCTCATGTATTTCACACCTTTTGAAGCTCTTCATATTTTTCACACCTTTTGAAGCTCTTCATATTTTTCACACATTTTCAGGCTCCTCATGTTTTTCAACACCACTTCATGCTACTCCTATTTTTCAGTCCGTTTCATGCTCCTCATATTTTTGACACCTTTTGAAGCTCTTCGTATTTTTCACACCTTTTGAAGCTCTTCATATTTTTCACATTTTTGAAGCTCTTCATATTTTTCACACGTTTTCAGGCTCTTTATGTTTTTCAACACCGCTTCATGCTCCTCCTATTTTTCAGACCGTTTCATGCTTCTCATGTATTTCACACCTATTGAAGCTTTTCATATTTTTCAAACCTTTCAGCCTCTTCATGTTTTTCAACACTGCTTCATGCTCCTCCTATTTTTCAGACCGTTTCATGCTCCTCATATTTTTCACACCTTTTGAAGCTCTTCATATTTTTCACACCTTTTCAGTCTCTGCATGTTTTTGAACACCGCTTCATGCCCCTCCTATTTTTCAGACCGTTTCATCTCCTCATGAATTTCACACCTTTTGAAGCTCTTCATATTTTGCACACCTTTTCAGTCTCTTGAAGTTTTTCACAACCACTTCATGCTCCTCCTACTTTTCAGACCGTATCATGCTCCTCATGTATTTCACACCTTTTGAAGCTCTTCATATTTTTCACACGTTTTCATGCTCTTCATGTTTTGAACACCGTTTCATGCTCCTCCTATTTTTCGAACCGTTTCATGCTCCTCATATTTTTGACACCTTTTGAAGCTCTTCATATTTTCCACATCTTTTCAGGCTCTTCATGTTTCTCAACACCGCTTCTTGCTCCTCCTATTTTTCAGACCGTTTCATGCTCATCTCATTTTGACACCTTTTGAAGCTCTTCATATTTTTCACATCTTTTCAGGCTCTTCATGTTTCTCAACACCGCTTCTTGCTCCTCCTATTTTTCAGACCGTTTCATGCTCATCTCATTTTGACATCTTTTGAAGCTCTTCATGTTTTTCACATCTTTTGAAGCTCTTCATATTTTTCAAACCTTTTCAGGCTCTTCATGATTTCAACACCGCTTTATGCTCCTCCTATTTTTCAGACAGTTTCATGCTCATCTCATTTTTGACACCTTTTGAAGCTCTTCATATTTTTCACACCTTTTGAAGTTCTTCATATTTTTCACATCTTTTGAAGCTCTTCATATTTTTCACTTATTTTCAGGCTCTTCATGTTTTTCAACTCCGCTTCATGCTCCTCCTATTTTTCAGACCGTTTCATGCTCCTCATATTTTTGACACCTTTTGAAACTCCACATATTTTTCACACCTTTTCAGGCTCTTCATGTTTTGGAACACCGCTTCATGCTCCTCCAATTTTTCAGACCGTTTCCTGCTTCTCATGTATTTCACACATTTTGAAGCTCTTCACATTTTTCACACCTTTTGAAGCTCTTCATATTTTTCACACATTTTCAGGCTCCTCAGGTTTTTCAACACCACTTCATGCTACTCCTATTTTTCAGTCCGTTTCATGCTCCTCATATTTTTGACACCTTTTGAAGCTCTTCGTATTTTTCACACCTTTTGAAGCTCTTCATATTTTTCACATTTTTGAAGCTCTTCATATTTTTCACACGTTTTCAGGCTCTTCATGTTTTTCAACACCGCTTCTTGCTCCTCCTATTTTTCAGACCGTTTCATGCTCATCTCATTTTGACATCTTTTGAAGCTCTTCATGTATTTCACATCTTTTGAAGCTCTTCATAATTTTCACACCTTTTCAGGCTCTTCATGATTTTCAACACCGCTTTATGCTCCTCCTATTTTTCAGACAGTTTCATGCTCATCTCATTTTTGACACCTTTTGAAGCTCTTCGTATTTTTCACACCTTTTGAAGCTCTTCATATTTTTCACATTTTTGAAGCTCTTCATATTTTTCACTCGGTTTCAGGCTCTTCATGTTTTTCAACAGCGCTTCTTGCTCCTCCTATTTTTGAGGCTCTTCATATTTTTCGCACCTTTTCAGGCTCTTCATGTTTTTGAACACCGTTTCATGATCCTCCTATTTTTCAGAACGTTTCATGCTCCTCATATTTTGACACCTTTTAAAGCTCTTCATATTTTTCACACCTTTTGTGGCTCTTCATGGTTTTGAACACCGCTTCATGCTCCTCCTATTTTTCAGACCGTTTCATTCTCCTCATACTTTTCACACCTTTTGAAGATCTTCATATTTTTCACACCTTTTCAGGCTCTTCATGTTTTTCAACACAACTTCATGCTTCTCCTATTTTTCAGACCGTATCATGCTCCTCATGTATTTCACACCTTTTGAAGCTCTTCATATTTTTCACACCTTTTCATGCTCTTCATGTTTTTGAACACCGCTTCATGCTCCTCCTATTTTTCAGACCGTTTCATGCTCCTCATATTTTTCACAGCTTTTGAAGCTCTTCATATTTTTCACACCTTTTCAGGCTCTTCATGTTTTTCAACACAACTTCATGCTCCTCCGATTTTTCTGAACTTTTCATGCTCTTCATATATTAGACTCATTTTGAATCTCTTCATATTTTTCACACCTTTTCAGGATCTTCATAATTTTCAACACCGCTTCATGCTCCTCCTATTTTTCAGACCATTTCATGCTCTTCATATTTGTGAAACCTTTTGAAGCTCTTCATAGTTTTCACACCTTTTCAGGCTCTTCATGTTTTGGAACACCGCTTCATGCTCCTCCAATTTTTCAGACCGTTTCCTGCTTCTCATGTATTTCACACCTTTTGAAGCTCTTCATATTTTTCACACCTTTTGAAGCTCTTCATATTTTTCACACATTTTCAGGCTCCTCATGTTTTTCAACACCACTTCATGCTACTCCTATTTTTCAGTCCGTTTCATGCTCCTCATATTTTTGACACCTTTTGAAGCTCTTCGTATTTTTCACACCTTTTGAAGCTCTTCATATTTTTCACATTTTTGAAGCTCTTCATATTTTTCACCTGTTTTCAGGCTCTTTATGTTTTTCAACACCGCTTCATGCTCCTCCTATTTTTCAGACCGTTTCATGCTTCTCATGTATTTCACACCTTTTGAAGCTCTTCATATTTTTCAAACCTTTCAGCCTCTTCATGTTTTTCAACACTGCTTCATGCTCCTCCTATTTTTCAGACCGTTTCATGCTCCTCATATTTTTCACACCTTTTGAAGCTCTTCATATTTTTCACACCTTTTCAGTCTCTGCATGTTTTTGAACACCACTTCATGCCCCTCCTATTTTTCAGACCGTTTCATCTCCTCATGAATTTCACACCTTTTGAAGCTCTTCATATTTTGCACACCTTTTCAGGCTCTTGAAGTTTTTCACAACCACTTCATGCTCCTCCTACTTTTCAGACCGTATCATGCTCCTCATGTATTTCACACCTTTTGAAGCTCTTCATATTTTTCACACGTTTTCATGCTCTTCATGTTTTGAACACCGTTTCATGCTCCTCCTATTTTTCGAACCGTTTCATGCTCCTCATATTTTTGACACCTTTTGAAGCTCTTCATATTTTCCACACCTTTTCAGGCTCTTCATGTTTTTCAACACTGCTTCATGATTTTCCTATATTTCAGACCGTTTCATTCTCCTCATATTTTTGACACCTTTAGAAGCTCTTCATATTTTTCACACCTTTTCAGGCTCTTCATGTTTTTCAACACGGCTTCATGCTCCTCCTATTTTTCAGACTGTTTCATTCTCCTCATATTTTTGACAACTTTTGAAGCTCTTCATATATTTCACACATTTTCAGGCTCTTAATTTTTTTCAACACCACTTCATGCTCCTCCTATTTTTCAGACCGTTTCATGCTCATCTCATTTTGACACATTTTGAAGCTCTTCATGTTTTTCACACATTTTGAAGCTCTTCATATTTTTCACACCTTTTCAGGCTCTTCATGATTTTCAACACTGCTTCATGCTCCTTCTATTTTTCAGAACGTTTCATGGTAATCTCATTTTTGACACTTTTTGAAGCTCTTCATATTTTTCACACCTTTTGAAGATCTTCATATTTTTCACATTTTTGAAGCTCTTCATATTTTTCACACATTTTCAGGCTCTTCATGTTTTTCAACTCCGCTTGATGCTCCTCCTATTTTTCAGACCGTTTCATACTCCTCATAGTTTTGATATTTTTTGAGAGTCTTCATATTTTTCACACCTTTTCAGGCTCTTCATGTTTTTGAACACCGTTTCATGCTCCTCCTATTTTTCAGACCGTTTCATGCTCTAACTATTTTTCAGACCGTTTCATGCTCCTTATATTTTTGACACCGTTAGAAGCTCTTCATATTTTTCACATCTTTTCAGGCTCTTCATGTTTCTCAACACCGCTTCTTGCTCCTCCTATTTTTCAGACCGTTTCATGCTCATCTCATTTTGACATCTTTTGAAGCTCTTCATGTTTTTCACATCTTTTGAAGCTCTTCATATTTTTCAAACCTTTTCAGGCTCTTCATGATTTCAACACCGCTTTATGCTCCTCCTATTTTTCAGACAGTTTCATGCTCATCTCATTTTTGACACCTTTTGAAGCTCTTCATATTTTTCACACCTTTTGAAGTTCTTCATATTTTTCACATCTTTTGAAGCTCTTCATATTTTTCACTTATTTTCAGGCTCTTCATGTTTTTCAACTCCGCTTCATGCTCCTCCTATTTTTCAGACCGTTTCATGCTCCTCATATTTTTGACACCTTTTGAAACTCCACATATTTTTCACACCTTTTCAGGCTCTTCATGTTTTGGAACACCGCTTCATGCTCCTCCAATTTTTCAGACCGTTTCCTGCTTCTCATGTATTTCACACATTTTGAAGCTCTTCATATTTTTCACACCTTTTGAAGCTCTTCATATTTTTCACACATTTTCAGGCTCCTCAGGTTTTTCAACACCACTTCATGCTACTCCTATTTTTCAGTCCGTTTCATGCTCCTCATATTTTTGACACCTTTTGAAGCTCTTCGTATTTTTCACACCTTTTGAAGCTCTTCATATTTTTCACATTTTTGAAGATCTTCATATTTTTCACACGTTTTCAGGCTCTTCATGTTTTTCAACACCGCTTCTTGCTCCTCCTATTTTTCAGACCGTTTCATGCTCATCTCATTTTGACATCTTTTGAAGCTCTTCATGTATTTCACATCTTTTGAAGCTCTTCATAATTTTCACACCTTTTCAGGCTCTTCATGATTTTCAACACCGCTTTATGCTCCTCCTATTTTTCAGACAGTTTCATGCTCATCTCATTTTTGACACCTTTTGAAGCTCTTCGTATTTTTCACACCTTTTGAAGCTCTTCATATTTTTCACATTTTTGAAGCTCTTCATATTTTTCACTCGGTTTCAGGCTCTTCATGTTTTTCAACAGCGCTTCTTGCTCCTCCTATTTTTGAGGCTCTTCATATTTTTCGCACCTTTTCAGGCTCTTCATGTTTTTGAACACCGTTTCATGATCCTCCTATTTTTCAGAACGTTTCATGCTCCTCATATTTTGACACCTTTTAAAGCTCTTCATATTTTTCACACCTTTTGTGGCTCTTCATGGTTTTGAACACCGCTTCATGCTCCTCCTATTTTTCAGACCGTTTCATTCTCCTCATACTTTTCACACCTTTTGAAGATCTTCATATTTTTCACACCTTTTCAGGCTCTTCATGTTTTTCAACACAACTTCATGCTTCTCCTATTTTTCAGACCGTATCATGCTCCTCATGTATTTCACACCTTTTGAAGCTCTTCATATTTTTCACACCTTTTCATGCTCTTCATGTTTTTGAACACCGCTTCATGCTCCTCCTATTTTTCAGACCGTTTCATGCTCCTCATATTTTTCACAGCTTTTGAAGCTCTTCATATTTTTCACACCTTTTCAGGCTCTTCATGTTTTTCAACACAACTTCATGCTCCTCCGATTTTTCTGAACTTTTCATGCTCTTCATATATTAGACTCATTTTGAAGCTCTTCATATTTTTCACACCTTTTCAGGATCTTCATAATTTTCAACACCGCTTCATGCTCCTCCTATTTTTCAGACCATTTCATGCTCTTCATATTTGTGAAACCTTTTGAAGCTCTTCATAGTTTTCACACCTTTTCAGGCTCTTCATGTTTTGGAACACCGCTTCATGCTCCTCCAATTTTTCAGACCGTTTCCTGCTTCTCATGTATTTCACACCTTTTGAAGCTCTTCATATTTTTCACACCTTTTGAAGCTCTTCATATTTTTCACACATTTTCAGGCTCCTCATGTTTTTCAACACCACTTCATGCTACTCCTATTTTTCAGTCCGTTTCATGCTCCTCATATTTTTGACACCTTTTGAAGCTCTTCGTATTTTTCACACCTTTTGAAGCTCTTCATATTTTTCACATTTTTGAAGCTCTTCATATTTTTCACCTGTTTTCAGGCTCTTTATGTTTTTCAACACCGCTTCATGCTCCTCCTATTTTTCAGACCGTTTCATGCTTCTCATGTATTTCACACCTTTTGAAGCTCTTCATATTTTTCAAACCTTTCAGCCTCTTCATGTTTTTCAACACTGCTTCATGCTCCTCCTATTTTTCAGACCGTTTCATGCTCCTCATATTTTTCACACCTTTTGAAGCTCTTCATATTTTTCACACCTTTTCAGTCTCTGCATGTTTTTGAACACCACTTCATGCCCCTCCTATTTTTCAGACCGTTTCATCTCCTCATGAATTTCACACCTTTTGAAGCTCTTCATATTTTGCACACCTTTTCAGGCTCTTGAAGTTTTTCACAACCACTTCATGCTCCTCCTACTTTTCAGACCGTATCATGCTCCTC
This sequence comes from Dama dama, assembly GCF_033118175.1. NCBI lineage: Eukaryota > Metazoa > Chordata > Mammalia > Artiodactyla > Cervidae > Dama > Dama dama. The sequence goes on along the minus strand of NW_026870988.1, from coordinate 942,909 downwards.
ATGTATTTCACACCTTTTGAAGCTCTTCATATTTTTCACACGTTTTCATGCTCTTCATGTTTTGAACACCGTTTCATGCTCCTCCTATTTTTCGAACCGTTTCATGCTCCTCATATTTTTGACACCTTTTGAAGCTCTTCATATTTTCCACACCTTTTCAGGCTCTTCATGTTTTTCAACACTGCTTCATGATTTTCCTATATTTCAGACCGTTTCATTCTCCTCATATTTTTGACACCTTTAGAAGCTCTTCATATTTTTCACACCTTTTCAGGCTCTTCATGTTTTTCAACACGGCTTCATGCTCCTCCTATTTTTCAGACTGTTTCATTCTCCTCATATTTTTGACAACTTTTGAAGCTCTTCATATATTTCACACATTTTCAGGCTCTTAATTTTTTTCAACACCACTTCATGCTCCTCCTATTTTTCAGACCGTTTCATGCTCATCTCATTTTGACACATTTTGAAGCTCTTCATGTTTTTCACACATTTTGAAGCTCTTCATATTTTTCACACCTTTTCAGGCTCTTCATGATTTTCAACACTGCTTCATGCTCCTTCTATTTTTCAGAACGTTTCATGGTAATCTCATTTTTGACACTTTTTGAAGCTCTTCATATTTTTCACACCTGTTGAAGATCTTCATATTTTTCACATTTTTGAAGCTCTTCATATTTTTCACACATTTTCAGGCTCTTCATGTTTTTCAACTCCGCTTGATGCTCCTCCTATTTTTCAGACCGTTTCATACTCCTCATAGTTTTGATATTTTTTGAGAGTCTTCATATTTTTCACACCTTTTCAGGCTCTTCATGTTTTTGAACACCGTTTCATGCTCCTCCTATTTTTCAGACCGTTTCATGCTCTAACTATTTTTCAGACCGTTTCATGCTCCTCATATTTTTGACACCGTTAGAAGCTCTTCATATTTTTCACATCTTTTCAGGCTCTTCATGTTTCTCAACACCGCTTCTTGCTCCTCCTATTTTTCAGACCGTTTCATGCTCATCTCATTTTGACATCTTTTGAAGCTCTTCATGTTTTTCACATCTTTTGAAGCTCTTCATATTTTTCAAACCTTTTCAGGCTCTTCATGATTTCAACACCACTTTATGCTCCTCCTATTTTTCAGACAGTTTCATGCTCATCTCATTTTTGACACCTTTTGAAGCTCTTCATATTTTTCACACCTTTTGAAGTTCTTCATATTTTTCACATCTTTTGAAGCTCTTCATATTTTTCACTTATTTTCAGGCTCTTCATGTTTTTCAACTCCGCTTCATGCTCCTCCTATTTTTCAGACCGTTTCATGCTCCTCATATTTTTGACACCTTTTGAAACTCCACATATTTTTCACACCTTTTCAGGCTCTTCATGTTTTGGAACACCGCTTCATGCTCCTCCAATTTTTCAGACCGTTTCCTGCTTCTCATGTATTTCACACATTTTGAAGCTCTTCATATTTTTCACACCTTTTGAAGCTCTTCATATTTTTCACACATTTTCAGGCTCCTCAGGTTTTTCAACACCACTTCATGCTACTCCTATTTTTCAGTCCGTTTCATGCTCCTCATATTTTTGACACCTTTTGAAGCTCTTCGTATTTTTCACCCCTTTTGAAGCTCTTCATATTTTTCACATTTTTGAAGCTCTTCATATTTTTCACACGTTTTCAGGCTCTTCATGTTTTTCAACACCGCTTCTTGCTCCTCCTATTTTTCAGACCGTTTCATGCTCATCTCATTTTGACATCTTTTGAAGCTCTTCATGTATTTCACATCTTTTGAAGCTCTTCATAATTTTCACACCTTTTCAGGCTCTTCATGATTTTCAACACCGCTTTATGCTCCTCCTATTTTTCAGACAGTTTCATGCTCATCTCATTTTTGACACCTTTTGAAGCTCTTCGTATTTTTCACACCTTTTGAAGCTCTTCATATTTTTCACATTTTTGAAGCTCTTCATATTTTTCACTCGGTTTCAGGCTCTTCATGTTTTTCAACAGCGCTTCTTGCTCCTCCTATTTTTGAGGCTCTTCATATTTTTCGCACCTTTTCAGGCTCTTCATGTTTTTGAACACCGTTTCATGATCCTCCTATTTTTCAGAACGTTTCATGCTCCTCATATTTTGACACCTTTTAAAGCTCTTCATATTTTTCACACCTTTTGTGGCTCTTCATGGTTTTGAACACCGCTTCATGCTCCTCCTATTTTTCAGACCGTTTCATTCTCCTCATACTTTTCACACCTTTTGAAGATCTTCATATTTTTCACACCTTTTCAGGCTCTTCATGTTTTTCAACACAACTTCATGCTTCTCCTATTTTTCAGACCGTATCATGCTCCTCATGTATTTCACACCTTTTGAAGCTCTTCATATTTTTCACACCTTTTCATGCTCTTCATGTTTTTGAACACCGCTTCATGCTCCTCCTATTTTTCAGACCGTTTCATGCTCCTCATATTTTTCACAGCTTTTGAAGCTCTTCATATTTTTCACACCTTTTCAGGCTCTTCATGTTTTTCAACACAACTTCATGCTCCTCCGATTTTTCTGAACTTTTCATGCTCTTCATATATTAGACTCATTTTGAAGCTCTTCATATTTTTCACACCTTTTCAGGATCTTCATGATTTTCAACACCGCTTCATGCTCCTCCTATTTTTCAGACCATTTCATGCTCTTCATATTTGTGAAACCTTTTGAAGCTCTTCATAGTTTTCACACCTTTTCAGGCTCTTCATGTTTTGGAACACCGCTTCATGCTCCTCCAATTTTTCAGACCGTTTCCTGCTTCTCATGTATTTCACACCTTTTGAAGCTCTTCATATTTTTCACACCTTTTGAAGCTCTTCATATTTTTCACACATTTTCAGGCTCCTCATGTTTTTCAACACCACTTCATGCTACTCCTATTTTTCAGTCCGTTTCATGCTCCTCATATTTTTGACACCTTTTGAAGCTCTTCGTATTTTTCACACCTTTTGAAGCTCTTCATATTTTTCACATTTTTGAAGCTCTTCATATTTTTCACACGTTTTCAGGCTCTTTATGTTTTTCAACACCGCTTCATGCTCCTCCTATTTTTCAGACCGTTTCATGCTTCTCATGTATTTCACACCTATTGAAGCTTTTCATATTTTTCAAACCTTTCAGCCTCTTCATGTTTTTCAACACTGCTTCATGCTCCTCCTATTTTTCAGACCGTTTCATGCTCCTCATATTTTTCACACCTTTTGAAGCTCTTCATATTTTTCACACCTTTTCAGTCTCTGCATGTTTTTGAACACCGCTTCATGCCCCTCCTATTTTTCAGACCGTTTCATCTCCTCATGAATTTCACACCTTTTGAAGCTCTTCATATTTTGCACACCTTTTCAGGCTCTTGAAGTTTTTCACAACCACTTCATGCTCCTCCTACTTTTCAGACCGTATCATGCTCCTCATGTATTTCACACCTTTTGAAGCTCTTCATATTTTTCACACGTTTTCATGCTCTTCATGTTTTGAACACCGTTTCATGCTCCTCCTATTTTTCGAACCGTTTCATGCTCCTCATATTTTTGACACCTTTTGAAGCTCTTCATATTTTCCACACCTTTTCAGGCTCTTCATGTTTTTCAACACTGCTTCATGATTTTCCTATATTTCAGACCGTTTCATTCTCCTCATATTTTTGACACCTTTAGAAGCTCTTCATATTTTTCACACCTTTTCAGGCTCTTCATGTTTTTCAACACGGCTTCATGCTCCTCCTATTTTTCAGACTGTTTCATTCTCCTCATATTTTTGACAACTTTTGAAGCTCTTCATATATTTCACACCTTTTCAGGCTCTTAATTTTTTTCAACACCACTTCATGCTCCTCCTATTTTTCAGACCGTTTCATGCTCATCTCATTTTGACACATTTTGAAGCTCTTCATGTTTTTCACACATTTTGAAGCTCTTCATATTTTTCACACCTTTTCAGGCTCTTCATGATTTTCAACACTGCTTCATGCTCCTTCTATTTTTCAGAACGTTTCATGGTAATCTCATTTTTGACACTTTTTGAAGCTCTTCATATTTTTCACACCTTTTGAAGATCTTCATATTTTTCACATTTTTGAAGCTCTTCATATTTTTCACACATTTTCAGGCTCTTCATGTTTTTCAACTCCGCTTGATGCTCCTCCTATTTTTCAGACCGTTTCATACTCCTCATAGTTTTGATATTTTTTGAGAGTTTTCATATTTTTCACACCTTTTCAGGCTCTTCATGTTTTTGAACACCGTTTCATGCTCCTCCTATTTTTCAGACCGTTTCATGCTCCTCCTATTTTTCAGACCGTTTCATGCTCCTCATATTTTTGACACCTTTTTAAGCTCTTCATATTTTTCACACCTTTTCAGGCTCTTCATGTTTCTCAACACCGCTTGATGCTCCTTCTATATTTCAGAGCGTTTCATGTTCCTCATACTTTTGACATCTTTTGAGGCTCTTCATATTTTTCACACCTTTTCAGGCTCTTCATCTTTTTCAAAACCGCTTCATGCTCCTCCTATTTTCAGACCGTTTCACGCTCCTCATATTTTTGACACGTTTTGAAGCTCTTCCTATTTTTCACACCTTTTCAGACTCTTCATGTTTTTCAACACTGCTTCATGCTCCTCCTCTTTTTCAGACCGTTTCATGCCCCTCATATATCTGACAGGTTTTGAGGCTCTTCATATTTTTCACACCTTTTCAGGTTCTCCATGTTTTTGAACACTGCTTCATGCTCCTCCTATTTTTCAGACCGTTTCATGCTCCTCATATTTTTGACACCCTTTGAAGCTCTTCATATTTTTCACACCTTTTCAACCTCTTCATGTATTTCAACACCCCTTCCTGCTGCAATATTTCAGACCGTTTCATGCTCCTCATATTTTTCACACATTTTGAAGCTCTTTTATTTTTCACACCTTTTCAGGCTCTTCATGATTTTGAACACTGCTTCATGCACCTCCTGTTTTTCAGACCATTTCATGCTCCTCATATTTTTGTCACTTTTGAAGCCCTTCCTATATTTAACTCCTTTTCAGGCTCTCCATATTTTTCCACACTCTTTCATACTCCTCCTAATTTTCAGACCGTTTCATGCTCCTCCTCTTTTTCAGACCGTTTCATACTCCTCATATTTTTGACACCTTTTGAAGCTCTTCATATATTTCACACCTTTTCAGGCTCTTCATGTTTTCAACACAACTTCATGCTGCTCCGATTTTTCAGACCGTTTCATGCTCATCTCATTTTTGACACCTTTTGAAGCTATTCATATTTCTCACAGCTTTTGAAGCTCTTCCTATTTTTCACACGTTTTCAAGCTCTTCATGTTTTTCCACACCGTTTCATGCTCCTCCTTTTTTTCAGACCGTTTCATGCGCCTCCTATTTTTCAGACCGTTTCATGCTCCTCATATTTTTAACACCTTTTGAAACTCTTTATATATTTCGCACCTTTTCAGGCTCTTCATGTTTTTCAACACAGTTTCATGCTCCTCCTATCTTTCAGAACGTTTCATGCTCCTCATATTTTTGACACAATTTGAAGCTCTTCATAATTTTCACACCTTTTCAGGCTCTTCATGTTTTTCAACACCGCTTCATGCTCCTCCTATTTTTCAGACCGTTTCATGCTCCAACTATTTTTCAGACCGTTTCATGCTCCTCATATTTTTGACACGTTTTGAGGCTCTTCATATTTTTCACACCTTTTCAGGCTCTTCATGTTTCTCAACACTGCATGATGCTCCTTCTATTTTTCAGACCGTTTCATGCTCCTCATATATTTGAAATCTTTTGAAGCTCTTCATATTTTTCCCACCTTTTCAGGCTCTTCATGTGTTTCAACACCGTTTCATGCTCCTCCTATTTTTCAGACCGTTTCATGCTCCTCCTATTTTTCCGACCGTTTCATGCTCCTCATATTTTGACACCTTTTGAAGCTCTTCATATTTTTCACACCTTTTCAGGCTGTTCATGTTTTTCTACACTGCTTCATGCTCCTGCTATTTTTCAGACCGATTCATGCTCCTCATATATTTGAAACCTTTTGAAGCTCTTCATATATTTCACACCTTTTCAGGCTCTTCATGTTTTCAACACAACTTCATGCTGCTCCGATTTTTCAGACCGTTTCATGCTCATCTCATTTTTGACACCTTTTGAAGCTATTCATATTTCTCACAGCTTTTGAAGCTCTTCCTATTTTTCACACGTTTTCAAGCTCTTCATGTTTTTCCACACCGTTTCATGCTCCTCCTTTTTTTCAGACCGTTTCATGCGCCTCCTATTTTTCAGACTGTTTCATGCTCCTCATATTTTTAACACCTTTTGAAACTCTTTATATATTTCACACCTTTTCAGGCTCTTCATGTTTTTCAACACAGTTTCATGCTCCTCCTATCTTTCAGAACGTTTCATGCTCCTCATATTTTTGACATAATTTGAAGCTCTTCATAATTTTCACACCTTTTCAGGCTCTTCATGTTTTTCAACACCGCTTCATGCTCCTCCTATTTTTCAGACCGTTTCATGCTCTAACTATTTTTCAGACCGTTTCATGCTCCTCATATTTTTGACACGTTTTGAGGCTCTTCATATTTTTCACACGTTTTCAGGCTCTTCATGTTTCTCAACACCGCTTGATGCTCCTTCTATTTTTCAGACTGTTTCATGCTCCTCATATATTTGAAATCTTTTGAAGCTCTTCATATTTTTCCCACCTTTTCAGGCTCTTCATGTGTTTCAACACCGTTTCATGCTCCTCCTATTTTTCAGACCGTTTCATGCTCCTCCTATTTTTCTGACCGTTTCATGCTCCTCATATTTTGACACCTTTTGAAGCTCTTCATATTTTTCACACCTTTTCAGGCTGTTCATGTTTTTCTACACTGCTTCATGCTCCTGCTATTTTTCAGATTGATTCATGCTCCTCATATATTTGAAACCTTTTGAGGCTCTTCATATTTTTCACACCTTGTCAGGCTCTACATGTTTTTGAACACCGCGTCAAGCTCCTCCTATTTTTGAGACCGTTTCATGCTCCTCCTATTTTTGACACCCTTTGAAGCTCTTCATATTTTTCACACATTTTCAGGCTCTTCATGTTTTTCAACTCCGCTTGATGCTCCTCCTATTTTTCAGACCGTTTCATACTCCTCATAGTTTTGATATTTTTTGAGAGTCTTCATATTTTTCACACCTTTTCAGGCTCTTCATGTTTTTGAACACCGTTTCATGCTCCTCCTATTTTTCAGACCGTTTCATGCTCCTCCTATTTTTCAGACCGTTTCATGCTCCTCATATTTTTGACACCGTTAGAAGCTCTTCATATTTTTCACATCTTTTCAGGCTCTTCATGTTTCTCAACACCGCTTCTTGCTCCTCCTATTTTTCAGACCGTTTCATGCTCATCTCATTTTGACATCTTTTGAAGCTCTTCATGTTTTTCACATCTTTTGAAGCTCTTCATATTTTTCAAACCTTTTCAGGCTCTTCATGATTTTCAACACCGCTTTATGCTCCTCCTATTTTTCAGACAGTTTCATGCTCATCTCATTTTTGACACCTTTTGAAGCTCTTCATATTTTTCACACCTTTTGAAGTTCTTCATATTTTTCACATCTTTTGAAGCTCTTCATATTTTTCACTTATTTTCAGGCTCTTCATGTTTTTCAACTCCGCTTCATGCTCCTCCTATTTTTCAGACCGTTTCATGCTCCTCATATTTTTGACACCTTTTGAAACTCCACATATTTTTCACACCTTTTCAGGCTCTTCATGTTTTGGAACACCGCTTCATGCTCCTCCAATTTTTCAGACCGTTTCCTGCTTCTCATGTATTTCACACATTTTGAAGCTCTTCATATTTTTCACACCTTTTGAAGCTCTTCATATTTTTCACACATTTTCAGGCTCCTCAGGTTTTTCAACACCACTTCATGCTACTCCTATTTTTCAGTCCGTTTCATGCTCCTCATATTTTTGACACCTTTTGAAGCTCTTCGTATTTTTCACACCTTTTGAAGCTCTTCATATTTTTCACATTTTTGAAGCTCTTCATATTTTTCACACGTTTTCAGGCTCTTCATATTTTTCAACACCGCTTCTTGCTCCTCCTATTTTTCAGACCGTTTCATGCTCATCTCATTTTGACATCTTTTGAAGCTCTTCATGTATTTCACATCTTTTGAAGCTCTTCATAATTTTCACACCTTTTCAGGCTCTTCATGATTTTCAACACCGCTTTATGCTCCTCCTATTTTTCAGACAGTTTCATGCTCATCTCATTTTTGACACCTTTTGAAGCTCTTCGTATTTTTCACACCTTTTGACGCTCTTCATATTTTTCACATTTTTGAAGCTCTTCATATTTTTCACTCGGTTTCAGGCTCTTCATGTTTTTCAACAGCGCTTCTTGCTCCTCCTATTTTTGAGGCTCTTCATATTTTTCGCACCTTTTCAGGCTCTTCATGTTTTTGGACACCGTTTCATGATCCTCCTATTTTTCAGAACGTTTCATGCTCCTCATATTTTGACACCTTTTAAAGCTCTTCATATTTTTCACACCTTTTGTGGCTCTTCATGGTTTTGAACACCGCTTCATGCTCCTCCTATTTTTCAGACCGTTTCATTATCCTCATACTTTTCACACCTTTTGAAGATCTTCATATTTTTCACACCTTTTCAGGCTCTTCATGTTTTTCAACACAACTTCATGCTTCTCCTATTTTTCAGACCGTATCATGCTCCTCATGTATTTCACACCTTTTGAAGCTCTTCATATTTTTCACACCTTTTCATGCTCTTCATGTTTTTGAACACCGCTTCATGCTCCTCCTATTTTTCAGACCGTTTCATGCTCCTCATATTTTTCACAGCTTTTGAAGCTCTTCATATTTTTCACACCTTTTCAGGCTCTTCATGTTTTTCAACACAACTTCATGCTCCTCCGATTTTTCTGAACTTTTCATGCTCTTCATATATTAGACTCATTTTGAAGCTCTTCATATTTTTCACACCTTTTCAGGATCTTCATAATTTTCAACACCGCTTCATGCTCCTCCTATTTTTCAGACCATTTCATGCTCTTCATATTTGTGAAACCTTTTGAAGCTCTTCATAGTTTTCACACCTTTTCAGGCTCTTCATGTTTTGGAACACCGCTTCATGCTCCTCCAATTTTTCAGACCGTTTCCTGCTTCTCATGTATTTCACACCTTTTGAAGCTCTTCATATTTTTCACACCTTTTGAAGCTCTTCATATTTTTCACACATTTTCAGGCTCCTCATGTTTTTCAACACCACTTCATGCTACTCCTATTTTTCAGTCCGTTTCATGCTCCTCATATTTTTGACACCTTTTGAAGCTCTTCGTATTTTTCACACCTTTTGAAGCTCTTCATATTTTTCACATTTTTGAAGCTCTTCATATTTTTCACCTGTTTTCAGGCTCTTTATGTTTTTCAACACCGCTTCATGCTCCTCCTATTTTTCAGACCGTTTCATGCTTCTCATGTATTTCACACCTTTTGAAGCTCTTCATATTTTTCAAACCTTTCAGCCTCTTCATGTTTTTCAACACTGCTTCATGCTCCTCCAATTTTCCAGACCGTTTCATGCTCCTCATATTTTTCACACCTTTTGAAGCTCTTCATATTTTTCACACCTTTTCAGTCTCTGCATGTTTTTGAACACCACTTCATGCCCCTCCTATTTTTCAGACCGTTTCATCTCCTCATGAATTTCACACCTTTTGAAGCTCTTCATATTTTGCACACCTTTTCAGGCTCTTGAAGTTTTTCACAACCACTTCATGCTCCTCCTACTTTTCAGACCGTATCATGCTCCTCATGTATTTCACACCTTTTGAAGCTCTTCATATTTTTCACACGTTTTCATGCTCTTCATGTTTTGAACACCGTTTCATGCTCCTCCTATTTTTCGAACCGTTTCATGCTCCTCATATTTTTGACACCTTTTGAAGCTCTTCATATTTTCCACACCTTTTCAGGCTCTTCATGCTTTTCAACACTGCTTCATGATTTTCCTATATTTCAGACCGTTTCATTCTCCTCATATTTTTGACACCTTTAGAAGCTCTTCATATTTTTCACACCTTTTCAGGCTCTTCATGTTTTTCAACACGGCTTCATGCTCCTCCTATTTTTCAGACTGTTTCATTCTCCTCATATTTTTGACAACTTTTGAAGCTCTTCATATATTTCACACCTTTTCAGGCTCTTAATTTTTTTCAACACCACTTCATGCTCCTCCTATTTTTCAGACCGTTTCATGCTCATCTCATTTTGACACATTTTGAAGCTCTTCATGTTTTTCACACATTTTGAAGCTCTTCATATTTTTCACACCTTTTCAGGCTCTTCATGATTTTCAACACTGCTTCATGCTCCTTCTATTTTTCAGAACGTTTCATGGTAATCTCATTTTTGACACTTTTTGAAGCTCTTCATATTTTTCACACCTTTTGAAGATCTTCATATTTTTCACATTTTTGAAGCTCTTCATATTTTTCACACATTTTCAGGCTCTTCATGTTTTTCAACTCCGCTTGATGCTCCTCCTATTTTTCAGACCGTTTCATACTCCTCATAGTTTTGATATTTTTTGAGAGTCTTCATATTTTTCACACCTTTTCAGGCTCTTCATGTTTTTGAACACCGTTTCATGCTCCTCCTATTTTTCAGACCGTTTCATGCTCTAACTATTTTTCAGACCGTTTCATGCTCCTCATATTTTTGACACCGTTAGAAGCTCTTCATATTTTTCACATCTTTTCAGGCTCTTCATGTTTCTCAACACCGCTTCTTGCTCCTCCTATTTTTCAGACCGTTTCATGCTCATCTCATTTTGACACCTTTTGAAGCTCTTCATGTTTTTCACATCTTTTGAAGCTCTTCATATTTTTCAAACCTTTTCAGGCTCTTCATGATTTCAACACCGCTTTATGCTCCTCCTATTTTTCAGACAGTTTCATGCTCATCTCATTTTTGACACCTTTTGAAGCTCTTCATATTTTTCACACCTTTTGAAGTTCTTCATATTTTTCACATCTTTTGAAGCTCTTCATATTTTTCACTTATTTTCAGGCTCTTCATGTTTTTCAACTCCGCTTCATGCTCCTCCTATTTTTCAGACCGTTTCATGCTCCTCATATTTTTGACACCTTTTGAAACTCCACATATTTTTCACACCTTTTCAGGCTCTTCATGTTTTGGAACACCGCTTCATGCTCCTCCAATTTTTCAGACCGTTTCCTGCTTCTCATGTATTTCACACATTTTGAAGCTCTTCATATTTTTCACACCTTTTGAAGCTCTTCATATTTTTCACACATTTTCAGGCTCCTCAGGTTTTTCAACACCACTTCATGCTACTCCTATTTTTCAGTCCGTTTCATGCTCCTCATATTTTTGACACCTTTTGAAGCTCTTCGTATTTTTCACACCTTTTGAAGCTCTTCATATTTTTCACATTTTTGAAGCTCTTCATATTTTTCACTCGGTTTCAGGCTCTTCATGTTTTTCAACAGCGCTTCTTGCTCCTCCTATTTTTGAGGCTCTTCATATTTTTCGCACCTTTTCAGGCTCTTCATGTTTTTGAACACCGTTTCATGATCCTCCTATTTTTCAGAACGTTTCATGCTCCTCATATTTTGACACCTTTTAAAGCTCTTCATATTTTTCACACCTTTTGTGGCTCTTCATGGTTTTGAACACCGCTTCATGCTCCTCCTATTTTTCAGACCGTTTCATTCTCCTCATACTTTTCACACCTTTTGAAGATCTTCATATTTTTCACACCTTTTCAGGCTCTTCATGTTTTTCAACACAACTTCATGCTTCTCCTATTTTTCAGACCGTATCATGCTCCTCATGTATTTCACACCTTTTGAAGCTCTTCATATTTTTCACACCTTTTCATGCTCTTCATGTTTTTGAACACCGCTTCATGCTCCTCCTATTTTTCAGACCGTTTCATGCTCCTCATATTTTTCACAGCTTTTGAAGCTCTTCATATTTTTCACACCTTTTCAGGCTCTTCATGTTTTTCAACACAACTTCATGCTCCTCCGATTTTTCTGAACTTTTCATGCTCTTCATATATTAGACTCATTTTGAATCTCTTCATATTTTTCACACCTTTTCAGGATCTTCATAATTTTCAACACCGCTTCATGCTCCTCCTATTTTTCAGACCATTTCATGCTCTTCATATTTGTGAAACCTTTTGAAGCTCTTCATAGTTTTCACACCTTTTCAGGCTCTTCATGTTTTGGAACACCGCTTCATTCTCCTCCAATTTTTCAGACCGTTTCCTGCTTCTCATGTATTTCACACCTTTTGAAGCTCTTCATGTTTTTCACACCTTTTGAAGCTCTTCATATTTTTCACACATTTTCAGGCTCCTCATGTTTTTCAACACCACTTCATGCTACTCCTATTTTTCAGTCCGTTTCATGCTCCTCATATTTTTGACACCTTTTGAAGCTCTTCGTATTTTTCACACCTTTTGAAGCTCTTCATATTTTTCACATTTTTGAAGCTCTTCATATTTTTCACACGTTTTCAGGCTCTTTATGTTTTTCAACACCGCTTCATGCTCCTCCTATTTTTCAGACCGTTTCATGCTTCTCATGTATTTCACACCTATTGAAGCTTTTCATATTTTTCAAACCTTTCAGCCTCTTCATGTTTTTCAACACTGCTTCATGCTCCTCCTATTTTTCAGACCGTTTCATGCTCCTCATATTTTTCACACCTTTTGAAGCTCTTCATATTTTTCACACCTTTTCAGTCTCTGCATGTTTTTGAACACCGCTTCATGCCCCTCCTATTTTTCAGACCGTTTCATCTCCTCATGAATTTCACACCTTTTGAAGCTCTTCATATTTTGCACACCTTTTCAGGCTCTTGAAGTTTTTCACAACCACTTCATGCTCCTCCTACTTTTCAGACCGTATCATGCTCCTCATGTATTTCACACCTTTTGAAGCTCTTCATATTTTTCACACGTTTTCATGCTCTTCATATTTTGAACACCGTTTCATGCTCCTCCTATTTTTCGAACCGTTTCATGCTCCTCATATTTTTGACACCTTTTGAAGCTCTTCATATTTTCCACACCTTTTCAGGCTCTTCATGTTTTTCAACACTGCTTCATGATTTTCCTATATTTCAGACCGTTTCATTCTCCTCATATTTTTGACACCTTTAGAAGCTCTTCATATTTTTCACACCTTTTCAGGCTCTTCATGTTTTTCAACACGGCTTCATGCTCCTCCTATTTTTCAGACTGTTTCATTCTCCTCATATTTTTGACAACTTTTGAAGCTCTTCATATATTTCACACCTTTTCAGGCTCTTAATTTTTTTCAACACCACTTCATGCTCCTTCTATTTTTCAGACCGTTTCATGCTCATCTCATTTTGACACATTTTGAAGCTCTTCATGTTTTTCACACATTTTGAAGCTCTTCATATTTTTCACACCTTTTCAGGCTCTTCATGATTTTCAACACTGCTTCATGCTCCTTCTATTTTTCAGAACGTTTCATGGTAATCTCATTTTTGACACTTTTTGAAGCTCTTCATATTTTTCACACCTTTTGAAGATCTTCATATTTTTCACATTTTTGAAGCTCTTCATATTTTTCACACATTTTCAGGCTCTTCATGTTTTTCAACTCCGCTTGATGCTCCTCCTATTTTTCAGACCGTTTCATACTCCTCATAGTTTTGATATTTTTTGAGAGTCTTCATATTTTTCACACCTTTTCAGGCTCTTCATGTTTTTGAACACCGTTTCATGCTCCTCCTATTTTTCAGACCGTTTCATGCTCCTCCTATTTTTCAGACCGTTTCATGCTCCTCATATTTTTGACACCTTTTGAAGCTCTTCATATTTTTCACACCTTTTCAGGCTCTTCATGTTTCTCAACACCGCTTGATGCTCCTTCTATATTTCAGAGCGTTTCATGTTCCTCATACTTTTGACATCTTTTGAGGCTCTTCATATTTTTCACACCTTTTCAGGCTCTTCATCTTTTTCAAAACCGCTTCATGCTCCTCCTATTTTCAGACCGTTTCACGCTCCTCATATTTTTGACAAGTTTTGAAGCTCTTCCTATTTTTCACACCTTTTCAGGCTCTTCATGTTTTTCAACACTGCTTCATGCTCCTCCTCTTTTTCAGACCGTTTCATGCCCCTCATATATCTGACAGGTTTTGAGGCTCTTCATATTTTTCACACCTTTTCAGGTTCTCCATGTTTTTGAACACTGCTTCATGCTCCTCCTATTTTTCAGACCGTTTCATGCTCCTCATATTTTTGACACCCTTTGAAGCTCTTCATATTTTTCACACCTTTTCAACCTCTTCATGTATTTCAACACCCCTTCCTGCTGCTATATTTCAGACCGTTTCATGCTCCTCATATTTTTCACACCTTTTGAAGCTCTTTTATTTTTCACACCTTTTCAGGCTCTTCATGATTTTGAACACTGCTTCATGCACCTCCTGTTTTTCAGACCATTTCATGCTCCTCATATTTTTGTCACTTTTGAAGCTCTTCCTATATTTAACTCCTTTTCAGGCTCTCCATATTTTTCCACACTCTTTCATACTCCTCCTAATTTTCAGACCGTTTCATGCTCCTCCTCTTTTTCAGACCGTTTCATACTCCTCATATTTTTGACACCTTTTGAAGCTCTTCATATATTTCACACCTTTTCAGGCTCTTCATGTTTTCAACACAACTTCATGCTGCTCCGATTTTTCAGACCGTTTCATGCTCATCTCATTTTTGACACCTTTTGAAGCTATTCATATTTCTCACAGCTTTTGAAGCTCTTCCTATTTTTCACACGTTTTCAAGCTCTTCATGTTTTTCCACACCGTTTCATGCTCCTCCTTTTTTTCAGACCGTTTCATGCGCCTCCTATTTTTCAGACCGTTTCATGCTCCTCATATTTTTAACACCTTTTGAAACTCTTTATATATTTCGCACCTTTTCAGGCTCTTCATGTTTTTCAACACAGTTTCATGCTCCTCCTATCTTTCAGAACGTTTCATGCTCCTCATATTTTTGACACAATTTGAAGCTCTTCATAATTTTCACACCTTTTCAGGCTCTTCATGTTTTTCAACACCGCTTCATGCTCCTCCTATTTTTCAGACCGTTTCATGCTCCAACTATTTTTCAGACCGTTTCATGCTCCTCATATTTTTGACACGTTTTGAGGCTCTTCATATTTTTCACACCTTTTCAGGCTCTTCATGTTTCTCAACACTGCATGATGCTCCTTCTATTTTTCAGACCGTTTCATGCTCCTCATATATTTGAAATCTTTTGAAGCTCTTCATATTTTTCCCACCTTTTCAGGCTCTTCATGTGTTTCAACACCGTTTCATGCTCCTCCTATTTTTCAGACCGTTTCATGCTCCTCCTATTTTTCCGACCGTTTCATGCTCCTCATATTTTGACACCTTTTGAAGCTCTTCATATTTTTCACACCTTTTCAGGCTGTTCATGTTTTTCTACACTGCTTCATGCTCCTGCTATTTTTCAGACCGATTCATGCTCCTCATATATTTGAAACCTTTTGAAGCTCTTCATATATTTCACACCTTTTCAGGCTCTTCATGTTTTCAACACAACTTCATGCTGCTCCAATTTTTCAAACCGTTTCATGCTCATCTCATTTTTGACACCTTTTGAAGCTATTCATATTTCTCACAGCTTTTGAAGCTCTTCCTATTTTTCACACGTTTTCAAGCTCGTCATGTTTTTCCACACCGTTTCATGCTCCTCCTTTTTTTCAGACCGTTTCATGCGCCTCCTATTTTTCAGACTGTTTCATGCTCCTCATATTTTTAACACCTTTTGAAACTCTTTATATATTTCACACCTTTTCAGGCTCTTCATGTTTTTCAACACAGTTTCATGCTCCTCCTATCTTTCAGAACGTTTCATGCTGCTCATATTTTTGACATAATTTGAAGCTCTTCATAATTTTCACACCTTTTCAGGCTCTTCATGTTTTTCAACACCGCTTCATGCTCCTCCTATTTTTCAGACCGTTTCATGCTCTAACTATTTTTCAGACCGTTTCATGCTCCTCATATTTTTGACACGTTTTGAGGCTCTTCATATTTATCACACCTTTTCAGGCTCTTCATGTTTCTCAACACCGCTTGATGCTCCTTCTATTTTTCAGACTGTTTCATGCTCCTCATATATTTGAAATCTTTTGAAGCTCTTCATATTTTTCCCACCTTTTCAGGCTCTTCATGTGTTTCAACACCGTTTCATGCTCCTCCTATTTTTCAGACCGTTTCATGCTCCTCCTATTTTTCCGACCGTTTCATGCTCCTCATATTTTGACACCTTTTGAAGCTCTTCATATTTTTCACACCTTTTCAGGCTGTTCATGTTTTTCTACACTGCTTCATGCTCCTGCTATTTTTCAGACCGATTCATGCTCCTCATATATTTGAAACCTTTTGAGGCTCTTCATATTTTTCACACCTTGTCAGGCTCTACATGTTTTTGAACACCGCGTCAAGCTCCTCCTATTTTTGAGACCGTTTCATGCTCCTCCTATTTTTGACACCCTTTGAAGCTCTTCATATTTTTCACACATTTTCAGGCTCTTCATGTTTTTGCACACAGCTTCATTCTCCTCCTATTTTTCAGACCGTTTCATGCTCCTCATATTTTTGACACCATTTGAAGCTCCTCCTATTTTTCAAACCTTATCAGGCTCTTTATGTTTTTGAACACCGTTTCATGCTCCTCCTCTTTTTCAGACAGTTTCATGCTCCTGCTATTTTTCAGACAGTTTCATGCTCCTTATATATTTGACAGCTTTTGAAGCTCTTCATAGATTTCACACCTTTTCAGGATCTTCATGTTTTTGAACACCGCTTAATGCTTTCTCTTTTTCAGTCCGTTTCATTCTCCTCATATTTTTGACAACTTTTGAAGCTCTTCATATTTTTCATACCTTTTCAGGCTCTCCAAGTTTTTGTACACCGCTTCATGCTCCTCCTATTTTTCAGACCATTTCCTGCTCCTTATGTATTTCACACCTTTAGAAACTCTCGTATTTGACACACCTTTTCAGGCTCTTCATGTTTTTGAACACCGCTTCATGCTCCTAGTATTTTTCAGACCGTTTCATGCTCCTCATATTTTTCACACCTTTTGAAGCTCTTCATATTTTTCACACTTTCTCAGGCTCTTCATGTTTTGAGCACAGCTTCATGCTCCTCCTATTTTTCAGATCGTTTCATTCTCCTCATGTATTTCACACCTTTTAAAGCTATTCATATTTTTCACACCTTTTCAAGCTCTTCATGTTTTTGAACACCATTTCATGCTGCTCGTATTTTTCAGACCGTTTCATGTTCCTCATATTTTTGACACCTTTAGAAGCTCCTCATATTTTTCACACCTTTTCAGGCTCTTCATGTTTCTCAACACCGCTTCATGATCCTCGTATTTTTCAGACAGTTTCATGCTCCTCATATTTTTCACACCTTTTGAAGTTCCTCATATTTTTCACACCGTTTCAGGCTCTTCATGTTTTTGAACACCGTTTCATGCTCCTCCTATTTTTCAGACCGTTTCATGCTCTAACTATTTTTCAGACCGTTTCATGCTCCTCATATATTTGAAATCTTTTGAAGCTCTTCATATTTTTCCCACCTTTTCAGGCTCTTCATGTGTTTCAACACCGTTTCATGCTCCTCCTATTTTTCAGACTGTTTCATTCTCCTCATATTTTTGACAACTTTTGAAGCTCTTCATATATTTCACACATTTTCAGGCTCTTAATTTTTTTCAACACCACTTCATGCTCCTCCTATTTTTCAGACCGTTTCATGCTCATCTCATTTTGACACATTTTGAAGCTCTTCATGTTTTTCACACATTTTGAAGCTCTTCATATTTTTCACACCTTTTCAGGCTCTTCATGATTTTCAACACTGCTTCATGCTCCTTCTATTTTTCAGAACGTTTCATGGTAATCTCATTTTTGACACTTTTTGAAGCTCTTCATATTTTTCACACCTTTTGAAGATCTTCATATTTTTCACATTTTTGAAGCTCTTCATATTTTTCACACATTTTCAGGCTCTTCATGTTTTTCAACTCCGCTTGATGCTCCTCCTATTTTTCAGACCGTTTCATACTCCTCATAGTTTTGATATTTTTTGAGAGTCTTCATATTTTTCACACCTTTTCAGGCTCTTCATGTTTTTGAACACCGTTTCATGCTCCTCCTATTTTTCAGACCGTTTCATGCTCTAACTATTTTTCAGACCGTTTCATGCTCCTCATATTTTTGACACCGTTAGAAGCTCTTCATATTTTTCACATCTTTTCAGGCTCTTCATGTTTCTCAACACCGCTTCTTGCTCCTCCTATTTTTCAGACCGTTTCATGCTCATCTCATTTTGACATCTTTTGAAGCTCTTCATGTTTTTCACATCTTTTGAAGCTCTTCATATTTTTCAAACCTTTTCAGGCTCTTCATGATTTCAACACCGCTTTATGCTCCTCCTATTTTTCAGACAGTTTCATGCTCATCTCATTTTTGACACCTTTTGAAGCTCTTCATATTTTTCACACCTTTTGAAGTTCTTCATATTTTTCACATCTTTTGAAGCTCTTCATATTTTTCACTTATTTTCAGGCTCTTCATGTTTTTCAACTCCGCTTCATGCTCCTCCTATTTTTCAGACCGTTTCATGCTCCTCATATTTTTGACACCTTTTGAAACTCCACATATTTTTCACACCTTTTCAGGCTCTTCATGTTTTGGAACACCGCTTCATGCTCCTCCAATTTTTCAGACCGTTTCCTGCTTCTCATGTATTTCACACATTTTGAAGCTCTTCACATTTTTCACACCTTTTGAAGCTCTTCATATTTTTCACACATTTTCAGGCTCCTCAGGTTTTTCAACACCACTTCATGCTACTCCTATTTTTCAGTCCGTTTCATGCTCCTCATATTTTTGACACCTTTTGAAGCTCTTCGTATTTTTCACACCTTTTGAAGCTCTTCATATTTTTCACATTTTTGAAGCTCTTCATATTTTTCACACGTTTTCAGGCTCTTCATGTTTTTCAACACCGCTTCTTGCTCCTCCTATTTTTCAGACCGTTTCATGCTCATCTCATTTTGACATCTTTTGAAGCTCTTCATGTATTTCACATCTTTTGAAGCTCTTCATAATTTTCACACCTTTTCAGGCTCTTCATGATTTTCAACACCGCTTTATGCTCCTCCTATTTTTCAGACAGTTTCATGCTCATCTCATTTTTGACACCTTTTGAAGCTCTTCGTATTTTTCACACCTTTTGAAGCTCTTCATATTTTTCACATTTTTGAAGCTCTTCATATTTTTCACTCGGTTTCAGGCTCTTCATGTTTTTCAACAGCGCTTCTTGCTCCTCCTATTTTTGAGGCTCTTCATATTTTTCGCACCTTTTCAGGCTCTTCATGTTTTTGAACACCGTTTCATGATCCTCCTATTTTTCAGAACGTTTCATGCTCCTCATATTTTGACACCTTTTAAAGATCTTCATATTTTTCACACCTTTTGTGGCTCTTCATGGTTTTGAACACCGCTTCATGCTCCTCCTATTTTTCAGACCGTTTCATTCTCCTCATACTTTTCACACCTTTTGAAGATCTTCATATTTTTCACACCTTTTCAGGCTCTTCATGTTTTTCAACACAACTTCATGCTTCTCCTATTTTTCAGACCGTATCATGCTCCTCATGTATTTCACACCTTTTGAAGCTCTTCATATTTTTCACACCTTTTCATGCTCTTCATGTTTTTGAACACCGCTTCATGCTCCTCCTATTTTTCAGACCGTTTCATGCTCCTCATATTTTTCACAGCTTTTGAAGCTCTTCATATTTTTCACACCTTTTCAGGCTCTTCATGTTTTTCAACACAACTTCATGCTCCTCCGATTTTTCTGAACTTTTCATGCTCTTCATATATTAGACTCATTTTGAAGCTCTTCATATTTTTCACACCTTTTCAGGATCTTCATAATTTTCAACACCGCTTCATGCTCCTCCTATTTTTCAGACCATTTCATGCTCTTCATATTTGTGAAACCTTTTGAAGCTCTTCATAGTTTTCACACCTTTTCAGGCTCTTCACGTTTTGGAACACCGCTTCATGCTCCTCCAATTTTTCAGACCGTTTCCTGCTTCTCATGTATTTCACACCTTTTGAAGCTCTTCATATTTTTCACACCTTTTGAAGCTCTTCATATTTTTCACACATTTTCAGGCTCCTCATGTTTTTCAACACCACTTCATGCTACTCCTATTTTTCAGTCCGTTTCATGCTCCTCATATTTTTGACACCTTTTGAAGCTCTTCGTATTTTTCACACCTTTTGAAGCTCTTCATATTTTTCACATTTTTGAAGCTCTTCATATTTTTCACACGTTTTCAGGCTCTTTATGTTTTTCAACACCGCTTCATGCTCCTCCTATTTTTCAGACCGTTTCATGCTTCTCATGTATTTCACACCTATTGAAGCTCTTCATATTTTTCAAACCTTTCAGCCTCTTCATGTTTTTCAACACTGCTTCATGCTCCTCCTATTTTTCAGACCGTTTCATGCTCCTCATATTGTTCACACCTTTTGAAGCTCTTCATATTTTTCACACCTTTTCAGTCTCTGCATGTTTTTGAACACCGCTTCATGCCCCTCCTATTTTTCAGACCGTTTCATCTCCTCATGAATTTCACACCTTTTGAAGCTCTTCATATTTTGCACACCTTTTCAGGCTCTTGAAGTTTTTCACAACCACTTCATGCTCCTCCTACTTTTCAGACCGTATCATGCTCCTCATGTATTTCACACCTTTTGAAGCTCTTCATATTTTTCACACGTTTTCATGCTCTTCATGTTTTGAACACCGTTTCATGCTCCTCCTATTTTTCGAACCGTTTCATGCTCCTCATATTTTTGACACCTTTTGAAGCTCTTCATATTTTCCACACCTTTTCAGGCTCTTCATGTTTTTCAACACTGCTTCATGATTTTCCTATATTTCAGACCGTTTCATTCTCCTCATATTTTTGACACCTTTAGAAGCTCTTCATATTTTTCACACCTTTTCAGGCTCTTCATGTTTTTCAACACGGCTTCATGCTCCTCCTATTTTTCAGACTGTTTCATTCTCCTCATATTTTTGACAACTTTTGAAGCTCTTCATATATTTCACACATTTTCAGGCTCTTAATTTTTTTCAACACCACTTCATGCTCCTCCTATTTTTCAGACCGTTTCATGCTCATCTCATTTTGACACCTTTTGAAGCTCTTCATGTTTTTCACACATTTTGAAGCTCTTCATATTTTTCACACCTTTTCAGGCTCTTCATGATTTTCAACACTGCTTCATGCTCCTTCTATTTTTCAGAACGTTTCATGGTAATCTCATTTTTGACACTTTTTGAAGCTCTTCATATTTTTCACACCTTTTGAAGATCTTCATATTTTTCACATTTTTGAAGCTCTTCATATTTTTCACACATTTTCAGGCTCTTCATGTTTTTCAACTCCGCTTGATGCTCCTCCTATTTTTCAGACCGTTTCATACTCCTCATAGTTTTGATATTTTTTGAGAGTCTTCATATTTTTCACACCTTTTCAGGCTCTTCATGTTTTTGAACACCGTTTCATGCTCCTCCTATTTTTCAGACCGTTTCATGCTCTAACTATTTTTCAGACCGTTTCATGCTCCTCATATTTTTGACACCGTTAGAAGCTCTTCATATTTTTCACATCTTTTCAGGCTCTTCATGTTTCTCAACACCGCTTCTTGCTCCTCCTATTTTTCAGACCGTTTCATGCTCATCTCATTTTGACATCTTTTGAAGCTCTTCATGTTTTTCACATCTTTTGAAGCTCTTCATATTTTTCAAACCTTTTCAGGCTCATCATGATTTTCAACACCGCTTTATGCTCCTCCTATTTTTCAGACAGTTTCATGCTCATCTCATTTTTGACACCTTTTGAAGCTCTTCATATTTTTCACACCTTTTGAAGTTCTTCATATTTTTCACATCTTTTGAAGCTCTTCATATTTTTCACTTATTTTCAGGCTCTTCATGTTTTTCAACTCCGCTTCATGCTCCTCCTATTTTTCAGACCGTTTCATGCTCCTCATATTTTTGACACCTTTTGAAACTCCACATATTTTTCACACCTTTTCAGGCTCTTCATGTTTTGGAACACCGCTTCATGCTCCTCCAATTTTTCAGACCGTTTCCTGCTTCTCATGTATTTCACACATTTTGAAGCTCTTCATATTTTTCACACCTTTTGAAGCTCTTCATATTTTTCACACATTTTCAGGCTCCTCAGGTTTTTCAACACCACTTCATGCTACTCCTATTTTTCAGTCCGTTTCATGCTCCTCATATTTTTGACACCTTTTGAAGCTCTTCGTATTTTTCACACCTTTTGAAGCTCTTCATATTTTTCACATTTTTGAAGATCTTCATATTTTTCACACGTTTTCAGGCTCTTCATGTTTTTCAACACCGCTTCCTGCTCCTCCTATTTTTCAGACCGTTTCATGCTCATCTCATTTTGACATCTTTTGAAGCTCTTCATGTATTTCACATCTTTTGAAGCTCTTCATAATTTTCACACCTTTTCAGGCTCTTCATGATTTTCAACACCGCTTTATGCTCCTCCTATTTTTCAGACAGTTTCATGCTCATCTCATTTTTGACACCTTTTGAAGCTCTTCGTATTTTTCACACCTTTTGAAGCTCTTCATATTTTTCACATTTTTGAAGCTCTTCATATTTTTCACTCGGTTTCAGGCTCTTCATGTTTTTCAACAGCGCTTCTTGCTCCTCCTATTTTTGAGGCTCTTCATATTTTTCGCACCTTTTCAGGCTCTTCATGTTTTTGAACACCGTTTCATGATCCTCCTATTTTTCAGAACGTTTCATGCTCCTCATATTTTGACACCTTTTAAAGCTCTTCATATTTTTCACACCTTTTGTGGCTCTTCATGGTTTTGAACACCGCTTCATGCTCCTCCTATTTTTCAGACCGTTTCATTCTCCTCATACTTTTCACACCTTTTGAAGCTCTTCATAATTTTCACACCTTTTCAGGCTCTTCATGATTTTCAACACCGCTTTATGCTCCTCCTATTTTTCAGACAGTTTCATGCTCATCTCATTTTTGACACCTTTTGAAGCTCTTCGTATTTTTCACACCTTTTGAAGCTCTTCATATTTTTCACATTTTTGAAGCTCTTCATATTTTTCACTCGGTTTCAGGCTCTTCATGTTTTTCAACAGCGCTTCTTGCTCCTCCTATTTTTGAGGCTCTTCATATTTTTCGCACCTTTTCAGGCTCTTCATGTTTTTGAACACCGTTTCATGATCCTCCTATTTTTCAGACCGTTTCATTCTCCTCATACTTTTCACACCTTTTGAAGATCTTCATATTTTTCACACCTTTTCAGGCTCTTCATGTTTTTCAACACAACTTCATGCTTCTCCTATTTTTCAGACCGTATCATGCTCCTCATGTATTTCACACCTTTTGAAGCTCTTCATATTTTTCACACCTTTTCATGCTCTTCATGTTTTTGAACACCGCTTCATGCTCCTCCTATTTTTCAGACCGTTTCATGCTCCTCATATTTTTCACAGCTTTTGAAGCTCTTCATATTTTTCACACCTTTTCAGGCTCTTCATGTTTTTCAACACAACTTCATGCTCCTCCGATTTTTCTGAACTTTTCATGCTCTTCATATATTAGACTCATTTTGAAGCTCTTCATATTTTTCACACCTTTTCAGGATCTTCATAATTTTCAACACCGCTTCATGCTCCTCCTATTTTTCAGACCATTTCATGCTCTTCATATTTGTGAAACCTTTTGAAGCTCTTCATAGTTTTCACACCTTTTCAGGCTATCCATGTTTTGGAACACCGCTTCATGCTCCTCCAATTTTTCAGACCGTTTCCTGCTTCTCATGTATTTCACACCTTTTGAAGCTCTTCATATTTTTCACACCTTTTGAAGCTCTTCATATTTTTCACACATTTTCAGGCTCCTCATGTTTTTCAACACCACTTCATGCTACTCTTATTTTTCAGTCCGTTTCATGCTCCTCATATTTTTGACACCTTTTGAAGCTCTTCGTATTTTTCACACCTTTTGAAGCTCTTCATATTTTTCACATTTTTGAAGCTCTTCGTATTTTTCACACGTTTTCAGGCTCTTTATGTTTTTCAACACCGCTTCATGCTCCTCCTATTTTTCAGACCGTTTCATGCTTCTCATGTATTTCACACCTTTTGAAGCTCTTCATATTTTTCAAACCTTTCAGCCTGTTCATGTTTTTCAACACTGCTTCATGCTCCTCTTATTTTTCAGACCGTTTCATGCTCCTCATATTTTTCACACCTTTTGAAGCTCTTCATATTTTTCACACCTTTTCAGTCTCTGAATGTTTTTGAACACCGCTTCATGCCCCTCCTATTTTTCAGACCGTTTCATCTCCTCATGAATTTCACACCTTTTGAAGCTCTTCATATTTTGCACACCTTTTCAGGCTCTTGAAGTTTTTCACAACCACTTCATGCTCCTCCTACTTTTCAGACCGTATCATGCTCCTCATGTATTTCACACCTTTTCAAGCTCTTCATATTTTTCACACGTTTTCATGCTCTTCATGTTTTGAACACCGTTTCATGCTCCTCCTATTTTTCGAACCGTTTCATGCTCCTCATATTTTTGACACCTTTTGAAGCTCTTCATATTTTCCACACCTTTTCAGGCTCTTCATGTTTTTCAACACTGCTTCATGATTTTCCTATATTTCAGACCGTTTCATTCTCCTCATATTTTTGACACCTTTAGAAGCTCTTCATATTTTTCACACCTTTTCAGGCTCTTCATGTTTTTCAACACGGCTTCATGCTCCTCCTATTTTTCAGACTGTTTCATTCTCCTCATATTTTTGACAACTTTTGAAGCTCTTCATATATTTCACACCTTTTCAGGCTCTTAATTTTTTTCAACACCACTTCATGCTCCTCCTATTTTTCAGACCGTTTCATGCTCATCTCATTTTGACACATTTTGAAGCTCTTCATGTTTTTCACACATTTTGAAGCTCTTCATATTTTTCACACCTTTTCAGGCTCTTCATGATTTTCAACACTGCTTCATGCTCCTTCTATTTTTCAGAACGTTTCATGGTAATCTCATTTTTGACACTTTTTGAAGCTCTTCATATTTTTCACATTTTTGAAGCTCTTCATATTTTTCACACATTTTCAGGCTCTTCATGTTTTTCAACTCCGCTTGATGCTCCTCCTATTTTTCAGACCGTTTCATACTCCTCATAGTTTTGATATTTTTTGAGAGTCTTCATATTTTTCACACCTTTTCAGGCTCTTCATGTTTTTGAACACCGTTTCATGCTCCTCCTATTTTTCAGACCGTTTCATGCTCTAACTATTTTTCAGACCGTTTCATGCTCCTCATATTTTTGACACCTTTTGAAGCTCTTCATATTTTTCACACCTTTTCAGGCTCTTCATGTTTCTCAACACCGCTTGATGCTCCTTCTATATTTCAGAGCGTTTCATGTTCCTCATACTTTTGACATCTTTTGAGGCTCTTCATATTTTTCACACCTTTTCAGGCTCTTCATCTTTTTCAAAACCGCTTCATGCTCCTCCTATTTTCAGACCGTTTCACGCTCCTCATATTTTTGACACGTTTTGAAGCTCTTCCTATTTTTCACACCTTTTCAGGCTCTTCATGTTTTTCAACACTGCTTCATGCTCCTCCTCTTTTTCAGACCGTTTCATGCCCCTCATATATCTGACAGGTTTTGAGGCTCTTCATATTTTTCACACCTTTTCAGGTTCTCCATGTTTTTGAACACTGCTTCATGCTCCTCCTATTTTTCAGACCGTTTCATGCTCCTCATATTTTTGACACCCTTTGAAGCTCTTCATATTTTTCACACCTTTTCAACCTCTTCATGAATTTCAACACCCCTTCCTGCTGCTATATTTCAGACCGTTTCATGCTCCTCATATTTTTCACACCTTTTGAAGCTCTTTTATTTTTCACACCTTTTCAGGCTCTTCATGATTTTGAACACTGCTTCATGCACCTCCTGTTTTTCAGACCATTTCATGCTCCTCATATTTTTGTCACTTTTGAAGCTCTTCCTATATTTAACTCCTTTTCAGGCTCTCCATATTTTTCCACACTCTTTCATACTCCTCCTAATTTTCAGACCGTTTCATGCTCCTCCTCTTTTTCAGACCGTTTCATACTCCTCATATTTTTGACACCTTTTGAAGCTCTTCATATATTTCACACCTTGTCAGGCTCTTCATGTTTTCAACACAACTTCATGCTGCTCCGATTTTTCAGACCGTTTCATGCTCATCTCATTTTTGACACCTTTTGAAGCTATTCATATTTCTCACAGCTTTTGAAGCTCTTCCTATTTTTCACACGTTTTCAAGCTCTTCATGTTTTTCCACACCGTTTCATGCTCCTCCTTTTTTTCAGACCGTTTCATGCGCCTCCTATTTTTCAGACCGTTTCATGCTCCTCATATTTCTAACACCTTTTGAAACTCTTTATATTTTTCACACCTTTTCAGGCTCTTCATGTTTTTCAACACAGTTTCATGCTCCTCCTATCTTTCAGAACGTTTCATGCTCCTCATATTTTTGACACAATTTGAAGCTCTTCATAATGTTCACACCTTTTCAGTCTCTTCATGTTTTTCAACACCGCTTCATGCTCCTCCTATTTTGCAGACCGTTTCATGCTCCAACTATTTTTCAGACCGTTTCATGCTCCTCATATTTTTGACACGTTTTGAGGCTCTTCATATTTTTCACACCTTTTCAGGCTCTTCATGTTTCTCAACACTGCATGATGCTCCTTCTATTTTTCAGACCGTTTCATGCTCTAACTATTTTTCAGATCGTTTCATGCTCCTCATATTTTTGACACGTTTTGAGGCTCTTCATGTTTTTCACACCTTTTCAGGCTCTTCATGTTTCTCAACACCGCTTGATGCTCCTTCTATTTTTCAGACTGTTTCATGCTCCTCATATATTTGAAATCTTTTGAAGCTCTTCATATTTTTCCCACCTTTTCAGGCTCTTCATGTGTTTCAACACCGTTTCATGCTCCTCCTATTTTTCAGACCGTTTCATGCTCCTCCTATTTTTCCGACCGTTTCATGCTCCTCATATTTTGACACCTTTTGAAGCTCTTCATATTTTTCACACCTTTTCAGGCTCTTCATGTTTTTCAACACCGCTTCATGCTCCTCCTATTTTTCAGACCGTTTCATGCTCCAACTATTTTTCAGACCGTTTCATGCTCCTCATATTTTTGACACGTTTTGAGGCTCTTCATATTTTTCACACCTTTTCAGGCTCTTCATGTTTCTCAACACCGCTTGATGCTCCTTCTATTTTTCAGACTGTTTCATGCTCCTCATATATTTGAAATCTTTTGAAGCTCTTCATGTTTTTCCCACCTTTTCAGGCTCTTCATGTGTTTCAACACCGTTTCATGCTCCTCCTATTTTTCAGACCGTTTCATGCTCCTCCTATTTTTCCGACCGTTTCATGCTCCTCATATTTTGACACCTTTTGAAGCTCTTCATATTTTTCACACCTTTTCAGGCTGTTCATGTTTTTCTACACTGCTTCATGCTCCTGCTATTTTTCAGACCGATTCATGCTCCTCATATATTTGAAACCTTTTGAGGCTCTTCATATTTTTCACACCTTGTCATGCTCTACATGTTTTTGAACACCGCGTCAAGCTCCTCCTATTTTTGAGACCGTTTCATGCTCCTCCTATTTTTGACACCCTTTGAAGCTCTTCATATTTTTCACACATTTTCAGGCTCTTCATGTTTTTGCACACAGCTTCATTCTCCTCCTATTTTTCAGACCGTTTCATGCTCCTCATATTTTTGACACCTTTTGAAGCTCTTCATATTTTTCATACCTTTTCAGGCTCTCCAAGTTTTTGTACACCGCTTCATGCTCCTCCTATTTTTCAGACCGTTTCATGCTCCTCACATTTTTGACACCTTTTGAAGCTCCTCCTATTTTTCACACCTTTTCAGGCTCTTCATGTTTTTCAACACCGTTTCATGCTCCTCCTATTTTTCAGACCACTTCATTCTTCTCCTATTTTTCAAACCGTTTCATGCTCCTCATATTTTTGACACCTTTTGAAGCTCTTCATATTTTTCACACCTTTTCAGGCTCTTCATGTGTTTCAACACCGCTTCATGCTCCTCGCATTTTTCAGACCGTTTCATGCTCCTCATATTTTTCTCACCTTTTGAAGCTCTTCATATTTTTCACACCTTCTCAGGCTCTTCATGTTTTGAGCACAGGTTCATGCTCCTCCTATTTTTCAGATCGTTTCATGCTCTTCATGTATTTCACACCTTTTGAAGCTGTTCATATTTTTCACACCTTTTCAGGCTCTTCATGTTTTTGAACACCATTTCATGCTGCTCCTATTTTTCAGACCGTTTCATGCTCCTCATGTTTTTGACACGTTTTAAACCTCTTCATATTTTTCACACCATTCCAGGCTCTTCATGTTTTTGAACACTGTTATATGCTCCTCCTCTTTTTCGGACCGTTTCATGCTCCTCATATATTTCACACCTTTAGTATCTCTTGTATTTTTCACACCTTTTCAGGCTCTTCATGTTTTTCAACATCAAATCATGCTACTCCTATTTTTCAGACCTTTTCATGCTCCTCATAATTTTGAAACCTTTGTAACCTCTTCATATTTTTCACACCTTTTCAGGCTCTTCATGTTTTTCAACACCGCTTCATGCTCCTCCTATTTTTCAGACCGTTTCATGCTCTTCATATTTTTGACACCTTTTGAAGCTCTTCATATTTTTGACTCTTTTTCAGGCTCTTCATGTTTCTGAACACCGTTTCAGGCTTCTCCTATTTTTCAGACCGTTTCATGCTCCTCATATTTTTGACACCTTTTGAAGCTCTTCATATTTTTCACAACTTTTCAGGCTCTTCATGTTTTTGAACACCACTTCATGCTCCTGCTATTTTTCAGACCGTTTAATGCTCCTCATGCATTTCACACCTTTTGAAGCTCTTTATATTTTTCACAACTTTTCAGGCTCTTCAGGTTTTTGAACACCGTTTCATGCTCCTCCTATTTTTCAGACCGTTTCATGGTCCTCATATTTTTGACACCTTTTGAAGATCTTCATATTTTTCACACCTTTTCAGGCTCTTCATGTTTTTGAACACCGCTTCATGCTCCTCCTATTTTTCAGACCGTTCAATGCTCCTCATGTATTTCACATCTTTTGAAGCTCTTCATATTTTTCACACCTTTTCAGGCTCGTCATGTTTTTGAACACCGCTTCATGCTCCTCCCATTTTTCAGACCGTTTCATGCTCCTCATATTTTTGACACCTTTTGAAGCTCTTCAAATTTTTCACACCGTTTCAGACTCTTCATGTTGTCAACACCGCTTCATGCTCCTCCTATTTTTCGGACCGTTTCATGCTCCTCGTGTATTTCACACCTTTAGAAGCTCTTCATATTTTTCACACCTTTTTAGGCTCTTCATGTTTTTCAACACCGCTTCATGCTCCTCCTATTTTTCAGACCGTTTAATGCTCTTCATGTATTTTACATCTTTTGAAGCGCTTCATATTTTTCACACCTTTTCAGGCTCTTCATGTTTTTGAACACCGTTTCATGCTCCTCCTATTTTTCAGACCGTTTCATGCTCATCTCATTTTTGACACCTTTTGAAGCTCTTCATATTTTTCACATATTTTCAGGCTCTTCATATTTTTGAATACCGCTTCCTGCTCCTCCTATTTTCAGACCGTATCCTGCTCCTCATATTTTTGACACCGTTTGAAGCTCTTCCTATTTTTCACACGTTTTCAGGCTCTTCATGTTTTTCCACACCACTTCATGCTCCTCCTTTTTTTCAGAACTTTTCATGCTCCTCCTATTTTTCAAACCGTTTCATGTTCCTCATACTTTTGACACCTTTTGAAGCTCTTCATATTTTTCACACCTTTTCAGGCTCTTCATCTTTTTCAAAACCGCTTCATGCTCCTCCTATTTTCAGACCGTTTCACGCTCCTCATATTTTTGACACGTTTTGAAGCTCTTCATATTTTTCACACCTTTTCAGGCTCTTCATGTTTTTCAACACTGCTTCATGCTCCTCCTCTTTTTCAGACCCATTCATGCCCCTCATATATTTGACAGGTTTTGAGGCTCTTCATATTTTTCACACCTTTTCAGGTTCTCCATGTTTTTGAACACTGCTTCATGCTCCTCCTATTTTTTAGACCGTTTCATGCTCCTCATATTTTTGACACCCTTTGAAGCTCTTCATATTTTTCACACCTTTTCAAGCTCTTCATGTATTTCAACACCCCTTCATGCTGCTCCTATATTTCAGACCGTTTCATGCTCCTCATATTTTTCACACCTTTTGAAGCTCTTTTATTTTTCACACCTTTTCAGCCTCTTCATGTTTTTGAACACTGCTTCATGCACCTCCTGTTTTTCAGACCATTTCATGCTCCTCATATTTTTGTCACTTTTGAAGCTCTTCCTATATTTAACTCCTTTTCAGGCTCTCCATATTTTTCCACACTCTTTCATACTCCTCCTATTTTTCAGACCGTTTCATGCTCCTCCTCTTTTTCAGACCGTTTCATACTCCTCATATTTTTGACACCTTTTGAAGCTCTTCATATATTTCACACCTTTTCAGGCTCTTCATGTTTTTCAACACCACTTCATGCTGATCCGATTTTTCAGACCGTTTCATGCTCATCTCATTTTTGACACCTTTTGAAGCTCTTCATATTTCTCACAGCTTTTGAAGCTCTTCATATTTTTCACACGTTTTCAAGCTCTTCATGTTTTTCCACACCGTTTCATGCTCCTCCTTTTTTCAGACCGTTTCATGCTCCTCCTATTTTTCCGACTGTTTCATGCACCTCATATTTTTGACCCCTTTTGAAGCTCTTCCTATATTTCACACCTTTTCAGGGTCTTCATGTTTTTCAACACAGCTTCATGCTCCTCTTATTTTTCATTGATTTCATGCTTCTCATATTTTTGACACCTTTTGTAGCTCTTCATATTTTTCACACATTTTCTCCTCTTCATCTTTTTAAAAACCGTTCCTTGCTTATCCTATATTTCAGACTGTTTCATGCTCCTCATATTTTTGACACCTTTTGAAGCTCTTCATATTTCTCACAGCTTTTGAAGCTCTTCATATTTTTCACACCTTTTCAGGCTCTTCATGTTTTTCAACACCGCTTCATGCTCCTCCTATTTTTCAGACCGTTTCATGCTCCAACTATTTTTCAGACCGTTTCATGCTCCTCATATTTTTGACACGTTTTGAGGCTCTTCATATTTTTCACACCTTTTCAGGCTCTTCATGTTTCTCAACACCGCTTGATGCTCCTTCTATTTTTCAGACTGTTTCATGCTCCTCATATATTTGAAATCTTTTGAAGCTCTTCATGTTTTTCCCACCTTTTCAGGCTCTTCATGTGTTTCAACACCGTTTCATGCTCCTCCTATTTTTCAGACCGTTTCATGCTCCTCCTATTTTTCCGACCGTTTCATGCTCCTCATATTTTGACACCTTTTGAAGCTCTTCATATTTTTCACACCTTTTCAGGCTGTTCATGTTTTTCTACACTGCTTCATGCTCCTGCTATTTTTCAGACCGATTCATGCTCCTCATATATTTGAAACCTTTTGAGGCTCTTCATATTTTTCACACCTTGTCATGCTCTACATGTTTTTGAACACCGCGTCAAGCTCCTCCTATTTTTGAGACCGTTTCATGCTCCTCCTATTTTTGACACCCTTTGAAGCTCTTCATATTTTTCACACATTTTCAGGCTCTTCATGTTTTTGCACACAGCTTCATTCTCCTCCTATTTTTCAGACCGTTTCATGCTCCTCATATTTTTGACACCTTTTGAAGCTCTTCATATTTTTCATACCTTTTCAGGCTCTCCAAGTTTTTGTACACCGCTTCATGCTCCTCCTATTTTTCAGACCGTTTCATGCTCCTCACATTTTTGACACCTTTTGAAGCTCCTCCTATTTTTCACACCTTTTCAGGCTCTTCATGTTTTTCAACACCGTTTCATGCTCCTCCTATTTTTCAGACCACTTCATTCTTCTCCTATTTTTCAAACCGTTTCATGCTCCTCATATTTTTGACACCTTTTGAAGCTCTTCATATTTTTCACACCTTTTCAGGCTCTTCATGTGTTTCAACACCGCTTCATGCTCCTCGCATTTTTCAGACCGTTTCATGCTCCTCATATTTTTCTCACCTTTTGAAGCTCTTCATATTTTTCACACCTTCTCAGGCTCTTCATGTTTTGAGCACAGGTTCATGCTCCTCCTATTTTTCAGATCGTTTCATGCTCTTCATGTATTTCACACCTTTTGAAGCTGTTCATATTTTTCACACCTTTTCAGGCTCTTCATGTTTTTGAACACCATTTCATGCTGCTCCTATTTTTCAGACCGTTTCATGCTCCTCATGTTTTTGACACGTTTTAAACCTCTTCATATTTTTCACACCATTCCAGGCTCTTCATGTTTTTGAACACTGTTATATGCTCCTCCTCTTTTTCGGACCGTTTCATGCTCCTCATATATTTCACACCTTTAGTATCTCTTGTATTTTTCACACCTTTTCAGGCTCTTCATGTTTTTCAACATCAAATCATGCTACTCCTATTTTTCAGACCTTTTCATGCTCCTCATAATTTTGAAACCTTTGTAACCTCTTCATATTTTTCACACCTTTTCAGGCTCTTCATGTTTTTCAACACCGCTTCATGCTCCTCCTATTTTTCAGACCGTTTCATGCTCTTCATATTTTTGACACCTTTTGAAGCTCTTCATATTTTTGACTCTTTTTCAGGCTCTTCATGTTTCTGAACACCGTTTCAGGCTTCTCCTATTTTTCAGACCGTTTCATGCTCCTCATATTTTTGACACCTTTTGAAGCTCTTCATATTTTTCACAACTTTTCAGGCTCTTCATGTTTTTGAACACCACTTCATGCTCCTGCTATTTTTCAGACCGTTTAATGCTCCTCATGCATTTCACACCTTTTGAAGCTCTTTATATTTTTCACAACTTTTCAGGCTCTTCAGGTTTTTGAACACCGTTTCATGCTCCTCCTATTTTTCAGACCGTTTCATGGTCCTCATATTTTTGACACCTTTTGAAGATCTTCATATTTTTCACACCTTTTCAGGCTCTTCATGTTTTTGAACACCGCTTCATGCTCCTCCTATTTTTCAGACCGTTCAATGCTCCTCATGTATTTCACATCTTTTGAAGCTCTTCATATTTTTCACACCTTTTCAGGCTCGTCATGTTTTTGAACACCGCTTCATGCTCCTCCCATTTTTCAGACCGTTTCATGCTCCTCATATTTTTGACACCTTTTGAAGCTCTTCAAATTTTTCACACCGTTTCAGACTCTTCATGTTGTCAACACCGCTTCAT
Organism: Dama dama; assembly: GCF_033118175.1. NCBI lineage: Eukaryota > Metazoa > Chordata > Mammalia > Artiodactyla > Cervidae > Dama > Dama dama. Next base: position 909,186 of record NW_026870988.1, on the reverse strand, counting down.
GCTCCTCCTATTTTTCGGACCGTTTCATGCTCCTCGTGTATTTCACACCTTTAGAAGCTCTTCATATTTTTCACACCTTTTTAGGCTCTTCATGTTTTTCAACACCGCTTCATGCTCCTCCTATTTTTCAGACCGTTTAATGCTCTTCATGTATTTTACATCTTTTGAAGCGCTTCATATTTTTCACACCTTTTCAGGCTCTTCATGTTTTTGAACACCGTTTCATGCTCCTCCTATTTTTCAGACCGTTTCATGCTCATCTCATTTTTGACACCTTTTGAAGCTCTTCATATTTTTCACATATTTTCAGGCTCTTCATATTTTTGAATACCGCTTCCTGCTCCTCCTATTTTCAGACCGTATCCTGCTCCTCATATTTTTGACACCGTTTGAAGCTCTTCCTATTTTTCACACGTTTTCAGGCTCTTCATGTTTTTCCACACCACTTCATGCTCCTCCTTTTTTTCAGAACTTTTCATGCTCCTCCTATTTTTCAAACCGTTTCATGTTCCTCATACTTTTGACACCTTTTGAAGCTCTTCATATTTTTCACACCTTTTCAGGCTCTTCATCTTTTTCAAAACCGCTTCATGCTCCTCCTATTTTCAGACCGTTTCACGCTCCTCATATTTTTGACACGTTTTGAAGCTCTTCATATTTTTCACACCTTTTCAGGCTCTTCATGTTTTTCAACACTGCTTCATGCTCCTCCTCTTTTTCAGACCCATTCATGCCCCTCATATATTTGACAGGTTTTGAGGCTCTTCATATTTTTCACACCTTTTCAGGTTCTCCATGTTTTTGAACACTGCTTCATGCTCCTCCTATTTTTTAGACCGTTTCATGCTCCTCATATTTTTGACACCCTTTGAAGCTCTTCATATTTTTCACACCTTTTCAAGCTCTTCATGTATTTCAACACCCCTTCATGCTGCTCCTATATTTCAGACCGTTTCATGCTCCTCATATTTTTCACACCTTTTGAAGCTCTTTTATTTTTCACACCTTTTCAGCCTCTTCATGTTTTTGAACACTGCTTCATGCACCTCCTGTTTTTCAGACCATTTCATGCTCCTCATATTTTTGTCACTTTTGAAGCTCTTCCTATATTTAACTCCTTTTCAGGCTCTCCATATTTTTCCACACTCTTTCATACTCCTCCTATTTTTCAGACCGTTTCATGCTCCTCCTCTTTTTCAGACCGTTTCATACTCCTCATATTTTTGACACCTTTTGAAGCTCTTCATATATTTCACACCTTTTCAGGCTCTTCATGTTTTTCAACACCACTTCATGCTGATCCGATTTTTCAGACCGTTTCATGCTCATCTCATTTTTGACACCTTTTGAAGCTCTTCATATTTCTCACAGCTTTTGAAGCTCTTCATATTTTTCACACGTTTTCAAGCTCTTCATGTTTTTCCACACCGTTTCATGCTCCTCCTTTTTTCAGACCGTTTCATGCTCCTCCTATTTTTCCGACTGTTTCATGCACCTCATATTTTTGACCCCTTTTGAAGCTCTTCCTATATTTCACACCTTTTCAGGGTCTTCATGTTTTTCAACACAGCTTCATGCTCCTCTTATTTTTCATTGATTTCATGCTTCTCATATTTTTGACACCTTTTGTAGCTCTTCATATTTTTCACACATTTTCTCCTCTTCATCTTTTTAAAAACCGTTCCTTGCTTATCCTATATTTCAGACTGTTTCATGCTCCTCATATTTTTGACACCTTTTGAAGCTCTTCATATTTCTCACAGCTTTTGAAGCTCTTCATATTTTTCACACGTTTTCAAGCTCTTCATGTTTTTCCACACCGATTCATGCTCCTCCTTTTTTCAGACCGTTTCATGCTCCTCCTTTTTTTGAGACCGTTTCATGCTCCTCATATTTTTGACACCTTTTGAAGCTCTTCAAATTTTTCACACCTTTTCAGGCTCTCCATGTTTTTGAACACCACTTCATGCGCCTCCTATTTTTCAGACCGTTTCATGCTCCTCATATTTTTAACACGTTTTGAAACTCTTTATATATTTCACAAGTTTTCAGGCTCTTCATGTTTTTCAACACAGTTTCATGCTCCTCCTATCTTTCAGACCGTTTCATGCTCCTCATATTTTTGACACAATTTGAAGCTCTTCATAATTTTCACACCTTTTCAGGCTCTTCATGTTTTTCAACACCGCTTCATGCTCCTCCTATTTTTCAGACCGTTTCATGCTCCTCATATTTCTGAAACCTTTTGAAGCTCTTCCTATTTTTCACACCTTTTCAGGCTTTTCATGTTTTTCAACACCTCTTCATCCTCCTCCTATTTTTCTGACCGTTTCATGCTCCAACTATTTTTCAGACCGTTTCATGCTCCTCATATTTTTGACACGTTTTGAGGCTCTTCATATTTTTCACACCTTTTCAGGCTCTTCATGTTTCTCAGCACCGCTTGATGCTCCTTCTATTTTTCAGACCATTTCATGTTCCTCATATTTTTGAAATCTTTTGAAGCTCTTCATATTTTTCCCACCTTTTCAGGCTCTTCATGTGTTTCAACACCGTTTCATGCTCCTCCTATTTTTCAGACCGTTTCATGCTCCTCCTATTTTTCAGACCGTTTCATGCTCCTCATATTTTTGACACCTTTTGAAGCTCTTCATATTTTTCACACCTTTTCAGGCTCTTCATGTTTCTCAACACCGCTTGATGCTCCTTCTATATTTCAGAGCGTTTCATGTTCCTCATACTTTTGACATCTTTTGAGGCTCTTCATATTTTTCACACCTTTTCAGGCTCTTCATCTTTTTCAAAACCGCTTCATGCTCCTCCTATTTTCAGACCGTTTCACGCTCCTCATATTTTTGACACGTTTTGAAGCTCTTCCTATTTTTCACACCTTTTCAGGCTCTTCATGTTTTTCAACACTGCTTCATGCTCCTCCTCTTTTTCAGACCGTTTCATGCCCCTCATATATCTGACAGGTTTTGAGGCTCTTCATATTTTTCACACCTTTTCAGGTTCTCCATGTTTTTGAACACTGCTTCATGCTCCTCCTATTTTTCAGACCGTTTCATGCTCCTCATATTTTTGACACCCTTTGAAGCTCTTCATATTTTTCACACCTTTTCAACCTCTTCATGTATTTCAACACCCCTTCCTGCTGCTATATTTCAGACCGTTTCATGCTCCTCATATTTTTCACACCTTTTGAAGCTCTTTTATTTTTCACACCTTTTCAGGCTCTTCATGATTTTGAACACTGCTTCATGCACCTCCTGTTTTTCAGACCATTTCATGCTCCTCATATTTTTGTCACTTTTGAAGCTCTTCCTATATTTACCTCCTTTTCAGGCTCTCCATATTTTTCCACACTCTTTCATACTCCTCCTAATTTTCAGACCGTTTCATGCTCCTCCTCTTTTTCAGACCGTTTCATACTCCTCATATTTTTGACACCTTTTGAAGCTCTTCATATATTTCACACCTTTTCAGGCTCTTCATGTTTTCAACACAACTTCATGCTGCTCCGATTTTTCAGACCGTTTCATGCTCATCTCATTTTTGACACCTTTTGAAGCTATTCATATTTCTCACAGCTTTTGAAGCTCTTCCTATTTTTCACACGTTTTCAAGCTCTTCATGTTTTTCCACACCGTTTCATGCTCCTCCTTTTTTTCAGACCGTTTCATGCGCCTCCTATTTTTCAGACCGTTTCATGCTCCTCATATTTTTAACACCTTTTGAAACTCTTTATATATTTCGCACCTTTTCAGGCTCTTCATGTTTTTCAACACAGTTTCATGCTCCTCCTATCTTTCAGAACGTTTCATGCTCCTCATATTTTTGACACAATTTGAAGCTCTTCATAATTTTCACAACTTTTCAGGCTCTTCATGTTTTTCAACACCGCTTCATGCTCCTCCTATTTTTCAGACCGTTTCATGCTCCAACTATTTTTCAGACCGTTTCATGCTCCTCATATTTTTGACACGTTTTGAGGCTCTTCATATTTTTCACACCTTTTCAGGCTCTTCATGTTTCTCAACACCGCTTGATGCTCCTTCTATTTTTCAGACCGTTTCATGCTCCTCATATATTTGAAATCTTTTGAAGCCTTTCATATTTTTCACACCTTGTCAGGCTCTACATGTTTTTGAACATCGCGTCAAGCTCCTCCTATTTTTGAGACCGTTTCATGCTCCTCCTATTTTTGACACCCTTTGAAGCTCTTCATATTTTTCACACATTTTCAGGCTCTTCATGTTTTTGCACACAGCTTCATTCTCCTCCTATTTTTCAGACCGTTTCATGCTCCTCATATTTTTGACACCTTTTGAAGCTCCTCCTATTTTTCAAACCTTATCAGGCTCTTTATGTTTTTGAACACCGTTTCATGCTCCTCCTCTTTTTCAGACAGTTTCATGCTCCTGCTATTTTTCAGACAGTTTCATGCTCCTCATATATTTGACAGCTTTTGAAGCTCTTCATAGATTTCACACCTTTTCAGGATCTTCATGTTTTTGAACACCGCTTAATGCTTTCTCTTTTTCAGACCGTTTCATTCTCCTCATATTTTTGACAACTTTTGAAGCTCTTCATATTTTTCATACCTTTTCAGGCTCTCCAAGTTTTTGTACACCGCTTCATGCTCCTCCTATTTTTCAGACCATTTCATGCTCCTCATGTATTTCACACCTTTAGAAACTCTCGTATTTGACACACTTTCTCAGGCTCTTCATGTTTTGATCACAGCTTCATGCTCCTCCTATTTTTCAGATCGTTTCATTCTCCTCATGTATTTCACACCTTTTGAAGCTATTCATGTTTTTCACACCTTTTCAAGCTCTTCATGTTTTTGAACACCATTTCATGCTGCTCCTATTTTTCAGACCGTTTCATGTTCCTCATATTTTTGACACCTTTAGAAGCTCTTCATATTTTTCACACCTTTTCAGGCTCTTCATGTTTCTCAACACCGCTTCATGATCCTCGTATTTTTCAGACAGTTTCATGCTCCTCATATTTTTCACACCTTTTGAAGCTCTTCATATTTTTCACACCTTTTCAGGCTATTCATGTTTTTGAACACCGTTTCATGCTCCTTCCGTTCTTCAGTCCGTTTCATGCTCCTCATATTTTTGACACCTTTAGAAGCTCTTCATATTTTTAACCCCTTCTCAGGCTCTTAATGTTTTTGAGCACAGCTTCATGCTCCTCCTATTTTTCAGACCGTTTCATGCCCCTCATATATTTCACACCTTTAGAAGCTCTTGTATTTTTCACACCTTTTCAGGCTCTTCATGTTTTTCAACATCAAATCATGCTCCTCCTATTTTTCAGACCGTTTCATGCTCCTCATAATTTTCACACCATTTGAAGCTCTTCATATTTTTCACACCTTTTCAGGCTCTTCATGTTTTTGAACACTGCTTCATGCTCCTCCTCTATTTCAGACCGTTTGATGCTCCTCATATTTTTGACCCGTTTTGTGGCTCTTCATATTTTTCACACCTTTCCAGGCTCTTCATGCTTTTGAACAACGTTTCATGGTCCTCCTATTTTTCAGAACGTTTAATGCTCCTCATATTTTTGACAACTTTTGAAGCTCTTCATATTTCACACCTTTTCAGGCTCTTCATGTTTTTCAACATCAAGTCATGCTCCTCCTATTTTTCTGACCGTTTCATGCTCCTCTTATTTTTCACACCATTTGAAGCTCTTCATATTTTTCATACGTTTTCAGGCTCTTCTTGTTTTTGACCACCGCTTCATGCTCTTCTTATTTTTCAGACCGCTTCATGCTCCTAATTTTTTGACACCTTTTGAAGCTCTTCCTATTTTTCACACCTTTTCATGCTTTTCATGTTTTTCAACATCGTTTCATGCTCCTCCTATTTTTAAGATCGTTTTTTGCTCCTCACATTTTTGACACCTTTTGAAGCTCCTCTTATTTTTCACACCTTTTCAGGCTCTTCATGTTTTTCAACACCGCTTCATGCTCCTCCTATTTTCAGACCGTTTCACGCTCCTCATATTTTTGACACCTTTTGAAGCTCTTCAAATTTTTCACACCTTTTCAGGCTCTCCATGTTTTTGAACACCACTTCATGCGCCTCCTATTTTTCAGACCGTTTCATGCTCCTCATATTTTTAACACGTTTTGAAACTCTTTATATATTTCACAAGTTTTCAGGCTCTTCATGTTTTTCAACACAGTTTCATGCTCCTCCTATCTTTCAGACCGTTTCATGCTCCTCATATTTTTGACACAATTTGAAGCTCTTCATAATTTTCACACCTTTTCAGGCTCTTCATGTTTTTCAACACCGCTTCATGCTCCTCCTATTTTTCAGACCGTTTCATGCTCCTCATATTTCTGAAACCTTTTGAAGCTCTTCCTATTTTTCACACCTTTTCAGGCTTTTCATGTTTTTCAACACCTCTTCATCCTCCTCCTATTTTTCTGACCGTTTCATGCTCCAACTATTTTTCAGACCGTTTCATGCTCCTCATATTTTTGACACGTTTTGAGGCTCTTCATATTTTTCACACCTTTTCAGGCTCTTCATGTTTCTCAGCACCGCTTGATGCTCCTTCTATTTTTCAGACCATTTCATGTTCCTCATATTTTTGAAATCTTTTGAAGCTCTTCATATTTTTCCCACCTTTTCAGGCTCTTCATGTGTTTCAACACCGTTTCATGCTCCTCCTATTTTTCAGACCGTTTCATGCTCCTCCTATTTTTCAGACCGTTTCATGCTCCTCATATTTTTGACACCTTTTGAAGCTCTTCATATTTTTCACACCTTTTCAGGCTCTTCATGTTTCTCAACACCGCTTGATGCTCCTTCTATATTTCAGAGCGTTTCATGTTCCTCATACTTTTGACACCTTTTGAAGCTCTTCATATTTTTCACACCTTTTCAGGCTCTTCATCTTTTTCAAAACCGCTTCATGCTCCTCCTATTTTCAGACCGTTTCACGCTCCTCATATTTTTGACACGTTTTGAAGTTCTTCATATTTTTCACACCTTTTCAGGCTCTTCATGTTTTTCAACACTGCTTCATGCTCCTCCTCTTTTTCAGACCGTTTCATGCCCCTCATATATCTGACAGGTTTTGAGGCTCTTCATATTTTTCACACCTTTTCAGGTTCTCCATGTTTTTGAACACTGCTTCATGCTCCTCCTATTTTTCAGACCGTTTCATGCTCCTCATATTTTTGACACCCTTTGAAGCTCTTCATATTTTTCACACCTTTTCAAGCTCTTCATGTATTTCAACACCCCTTCCTGCTGCTATATTTCAGACCGTTTCATGCTCCTCATATTTTTCACACCTTTTGAAGCTCTTTTATTTTTCACACCTTTTCAGGCTCTTCATGATTTTGAACACTGCTTCATGCACCTCCTGTTTTTCAGACCATTTCATGCTCCTCATATTTTTGTCACTTTTGAAGCTCTTCCTATATTTAACTCCTTTTCAGGCTCTCCATATTTTTCCACACTCTTTCATACTCCTCCTAATTTTCAGACCGTTTCATGCTCCTCCTCTTTTTCAGACCGTTTCATACTCCTCATATTTTTGACACCTTTTGAAGCTCTTCATATATTTCACACCTTGTCAGGCTCTTCATGTTTTCAACACAACTTCATGCTGCTCCGATTTTTCAGACCGTTTCATGCTCATCTCATTTTTGACACCTTTTGAAGCTCTTCATATTTCTCACAGCTTTTGAAGCTCTTCCTATTTTTCACACGTTTTCAAGCTCTTCATGTTTTTCCAAACCGTTTCATGCTCTTCCTTTTTTTCAGACCATTTCATGTGCCTCCTATTTTTCAGACCGTTTCATGCTCCTCATATTTTTAACACCTTTTGAAACTCTTTATATATTTCACACCTTTTCAGGCTCTTCATGTTTTTCAACACAATTTCATGCTCCTCCTATCTTTCAGAACGTTTCATGCTCCTCATATTTTTGACACAATTTGAAGCTCTTCATAATTTTCACAACTTTTCAGGCTCTTCATGTTTTTCAACACCGCTTCATGCTCCTCCTATTTTTCAGACCGTTTCATGCTCCAACTATTTTTCAGACCGTTTCATGCTCCTCATATTTTTGACACGTTTTGAGGCTCTTCATATTTTTCACACCTTTTCAGGCTCTTCATGTTTCTCAACACCGCTTGATGCTCCTTCTATTTTTCAGACCGTTTCATGCTCCTCATATATTTGAAATCTTTTGAAGCCTTTCATATTTTTCACACCTTGTCAGGCTCTACATGTTTTTGAACATCGCGTCAAGCTCCGCCTATTTTTGAGACCGTTTCATGCTCCTCCTATTTTTGACACCCTTTGAAGCTCTTCATATTTTTCACACATTTTCAGGCTCTTCATGTTTTTGCACACAGCTTCATTCTCCTCCTATTTTTCAGACCGTTTCATGCTCCTCATATTTTTGACACCTTTTGAAGCTCCTCCTATTTTTCAAACCTTATCAGGCTCTTTATGTTTTTGAACACCGTTTCATGCTCCTCCTCTTTTTCAGACAGTTTCATGCTCCTGCTATTTTTCAGACAGTTTCATGCTCCTCATATATTTGACAGCTTTTGAAGCTCTTCATAGATTTCACACCTTTTCAGGATCTTCATGTTTTTGAACACCGCTTAATGCTTTCTCTTTTTCAGACCGTTTCATTCTCCTCATATTTTTGACAACTTTTGAAGCTCTTCATATTTTTCATACCTTTTCAGGCTCTCCAAGTTTTTGTACACCGCTTCATGCTCCTCCTATTTTTCAGACCATTTCATGCTCCTCATGTATTTCACACCTTTAGAAACTCTCGTATTTGACACACCTTTTCAGGCTCTTCATGTTTTTGAACACCGCTTCATGCTCCTAGTATTTTTCAGACCGTTTCATGCTCCTCATATTTTTCACACCTTTTGAAGCTCTTCATATTTTTCACACTTTCTCAGGCTCTTCATGTTTTGAGCACAGCTTCATGCTCCTCCTATTTTTCAGATCGTTTCATTCTCCTCATGTATTTCACACCTTTTGAAGCTCTTCATATTTTTCACACCTTTTCAGGCTCTTCATGTTTTTGAACACTGCTTCATGCTCCTCCTCTATTTCAGACCGTTTGATGCTCCTCATATTTTTGACCCGTTTTGTGGCTCTTCATATTTTTCACACCTTTCCAGGCTCTTCATGCTTTTGAACAACGTTTCATGGTCCTCCTATTTTTCAGAACGTTTAATGCTCCTCATATTTTTGACAACTTTTGAAGCTCTTCATATTTCACACCTTTTCAGGCTCTTCATGTTTTTCAACATCAAGTCATGCTCCTCCTATTTTTCTGACCGTTTCATGCTCCTCTTATTTTTCACACCATTTGAAGCTCTTCATATTTTTCATACGTTTTCAGGCTCTTCTTGTTTTTGACCACCGCTTCATGCTCTTCTTATTTTTCAGACCGCTTCATGCTCCTAATTTTTTGACACCTTTTGAAGCTCTTCCTATTTTTCACACCTTTTCATGCTTTTCATGTTTTTCAACATCGTTTCATGCTCCTCCTATTTTTAAGATCGTTTTTTGCTCCTCACATTTTTGACACCTTTTGAAGCTCCTCTTATTTTTCACACCTTTTCAGGCTCTTCATGTTTTTCAACACCGCTTCATGCTCCTCGCATTTTTCAGACCGTGTCATGCTCCTCCTATTTTTCAGACCGCTTCATTCTCCTCCTATTTTTCAAACCGTTTCATGCTCCTCATATTTTTGACACCTTTTGAAGCTCTTCATATTTTTCACACCTTTTCAGGCTCTTCATGGTTTTCAACACCGCTTCATGCTCCTCGCATTTTTCAGACCGTTTCATGCTCCTCATATTTTTCTCACCTTTTGAAGCTCTTCATATTTTTCACACCTTCTCAGGCTCTTCATGTTTTGAGCACAGATTCATGCTCCTCCTATTTTTCAGATTGTTTCAAGCGCTTCATTTCACACCTTTTGAAGCTGTTCATATTTTTCACACCTTTTCAGGCTCTTCATGTTTTTGAACACTGTTATATGCTCCTCCTCTTTTTCAGACTGTTTCATGCTCCTCATATATTTCACACCTTTAGAATCTCTTGTATTTTTCACACATTTTCAGGCTCTTCATGTTTTTCAACATCAAATCATGCTCCTCCTATTTTTCAGACCTTTTCATGCTCCTCATAATTTTGAAACCTTTGTAAGCTCTTCATATTTTTCACACCTTTTCAGGCTCTTCATGTTTTTCAACACCGCTTCATGCTCCTCCTATTTTTCAGACCGTTTCATGCTCTTCATATTTTTGACATCTTTTGTAGCTCTTCATATTTTTCACACCTTTTCAGGCTCTTCATGTTTTTCAACACCGCTTCATGCTCCTCTTATTTTTCATTGGTTTCATGCTTCTCATATTTTTGACACCTTTTGTAGCTCTTCATATTTTTCACACATTTTCTCCTCTTCATCTTTTTAAAAACCGTTTCTTGCTTATCCTATATTTCAGACTGTTTCATGCTCCTCATATTTTTGACACCTTTTGAAGCTCTTCATATTTCTCACAGCTTTTGAAGCTCTTCATATTTTTCACACGTTTTCAAGCTCTTCATGTTTTTCCACACCGATTCATGCTCCTCCTTTTTTCAGACCGTTTCATGCTCCTCCTTTTTTTGAGACCGTTTCATGCTCCTCATATTTTTGACACCTTTTGAAGCTCTTCAAATTTTTCACACCTTTTCAGGCTCTCCATGTTTTTGAACACCACTTCATGCGCCTCCTATTTTTCAGACCGTTTCATGCTCCTCATATTTTTAACACGTTTTGAAACTCTTTATATATTTCACAAGTTTTCAGGCTCTTCATGTTTTTCAACACAGTTTCATGCTCCTCCTATCTTTCAGACCGTTTCATGCTCCTCATATTTTTGACACAATTTGAAGCTCTTCATAATTTTCACACCTTTTCAGGCTCTTCATGTTTTTCAACACCGCTTCATGCTCCTCCTATTTTTAAGACCGTTTCATGCTCCTCATATTTCTGAAACCTTTTGAAGCTCCTCCTATTTTTCACACCTTTTCAGGCTTTTCATGTTTTTCAACACCTCTTCATCCTCCTCCTATTTTTCTGACCGTTTCATGCTCCAACTATTTTTCAGACCGTTTCATGCTCCTCATATTTTTGACACGTTTTGAGGCTCTTCATATTTTTCACACCTTTTCAGGCTCTTCATGTTTCTCAGCACCGCTTGATGCTCCTTCTATTTTTCAGACCATTTCATGTTCCTCATATTTTTGAAATCTTTTGAAGCTCTTCATATTTTTCCCACCTTTTCAGGCTCTTCATGTGTTTCAACACCGTTTCATGCTCCTCCTATTTTTCAGACCGTTTCATGCTCCTCCTATTTTTCAGACCGTTCATGCTCCTCATATTTTTGACACCTTTTGAAGCTCTTCATATTTTTCACACCTTTTCAGGCTCTTCATGTTTCTCAACACCGCTTGATGCTCCTTCTATATTTCAGAGCGTTTCATGTTCCTCATACTTTTGACACCTTTTGAAGCTCTTCATATTTTTCACACCTTTTCAGGCTCTTCATCTTTTTCAAAACCGCTTCATGCTCCTCCTATTTTCAGACCGTTTCACGCTCCTCATATTTTTGACACGTTTTGAAGTTCTTCATATTTTTCACACCTTTTCAGGCTCTTCATGTTTTTCAACACTGCTTCATGCTCCTCCTCTTTTTCAGACCGTTTCATGCCCCTCATATATCTGACAGGTTTTGAGGCTCTTCATATTTTTCACACCTTTTCAGGTTCTCCATGTTTTTGAACACTGCTTCATGCTCCTCCTATTTTTCAGACCGTTTCATGCTCCTCATATTTTTGACACCCTTTGAAGCTCTTCATATTTTTCACACCTTTTCAGGCTCTTCATGTTTTTCAACACCCGTTCCTCCTGCTATATTTCAGACCGTTTCATGCTCCTCATATTTTTCACACCTTTTGAAGCTCTTTTATTTTTCACACCTTTTCAGGCTCTTCATGATTTTGAACACTGCTTCATGCACCTCCTGTTTTTCAGACCATTTCATGCTCCTCATATTTTTGTCACTTTTGAAGCTCTTCCTATATTTAACTCCTTTTCAGGCTCTCCATATTTTTCCACACTCTTTCATACTCCTCCTAATTTTCAGACCGTTTCATGCTCCTCCTCTTTTTCAGACCGTTTCATACTCCTCATATTTTTGACACCTTTCGAAGCTCTTCATATATTTCACACCTTTTCAGGCTCTTCATGTTTTCAACACAACTTCATGCTGCTCCGAATTTTCAGACCGTTTCATGCTCATCTCATTTTTGACACCTTTTGAAGCTCTTCATATTTCTCACAGCTTTTGAAGCTCTTCCTATTTTTCACACGTTTTCAAGCTCTTCATGTTTTTCCACACCGTTTCATGCTCCTCCTTTTTTTCAGACCGTTTCATGTGCCTCCTATTTTTCAGACCGTTTCATGCTCCTCATATTTTTAACACCTTTTGAAACTCTTTATATATTTCACACCTTTTCAGGCTCTTCATGTTTTTCAACACAGTTTCATGCTCCTCCTATCTTTCAGAACGTTTCATGCTCCTCATATTTTTGACACAATTTGAAGCTCTTCATAATTTTCACACCTTTTCAGGCTCTTCATGTTTTTCAACACCGCTTCATGCTCCTCCTATTTTTCAGACCGTTTCATGCTCCAACTATTTTTCAGACCGTTTCATGCTCCTCATATTTTTGACACGTTTTGAGGCTCTTCATATTTTTCACACCTTTTCAGGCTCTTCATGTTTCTCAACACCGCTTGATGCTCCTTCTATTTTTCAGACCGTTTCATGCTCCTCATATATTTGAAATCTTTTGAAGCCTTTCATATTTTTCACACCTTGTCAGGCTCTACATGTTTTTGAACATCGCGTCAAGCTCCGCCTATTTTTGAGACCGTTTCATGCTCCTCCTATTTTTGACACCCTTTGAAGCTCTTCATATTTTTCACACATTTTCAGGCTCTTCATGTTTTTGCACACAGCTTCATTCTCCTCCTATTTTTCAGACCGTTTCATGCTCCTCATATTTTTGACACCTTTTGAAGCTCTTCCTATTTTTCAAACCTTATCAGGCTCTTTATGTTTTTGAACACCGTTTCATGCTCCTCCTCTTTTTCAGACAGTTTCATGCTCCTGCTATTTTTCAGACAGTTTCATGCTCCTCATATATTTGACAGCTTTTGAAGCTCTTCATAGATTTCACACCTTTTCAGGATCTTCATGTTTTTGAACACCGCTTAATGCTTTCTCTTTTTCAGACCGTTTCATTCTCCTCATATTTTTGACAACTTTTGAAGCTCTTCATATTTTTCATACCTTTTCAGGCTCTCCAAGTTTTTGTACACCGCTTCATGCTCCTCCTATTTTTCAGACCATTTCATGCTCCTCATGTATTTCACACCTTTAGAAACTCTCGTATTTGACACACCTTTTCAGGCTCTTCATGTTTTTGAACACCGCTTCATGCTCCTCGTATTTTTCAGACCGTTTCATGCTCCTCATATTTTTCACACCTTTTGAAGCTCTTCATATTTTTCACACTTTCTCAGGCTCTTCATGTTTTGAGCACAGCTTCATGCTCCTCCTATTTTTCAGATCGTTTCATTCTCCTCATGTATTTCACACCTTTTGAAGCTCTTCATATTTTTCACACCTTTTCAGGCTCTTCATGTTTTTGAACACTGCTTCATGCTCCTCCTCTATTTCAGACCGTTTGATGCTCCTCATATTTTTGACCCGTTTTGTGGCTCTTCATATTTTTCACACCTTTCCAGGCTCTTCATGCTTTTGAACAACGTTTCATGGTCCTCCTATTTTTCAGAACGTTTAATGCTCCTCATATTTTTGACAACTTTTGAAGCTCTTCATATTTCACACCTTTTCAGGCTCTTCATGTTTTTCAACATCAAGTCATGCTCCTCCTATTTTTCTGACCGTTTCATGCTCCTCTTATTTTTCACACCATTTGAAGCTCTTCATATTTTTCATACGTTTTCAGGCTCTTCTTGTTTTTGACCACCGCTTCATGCTCTTCTTATTTTTCAGACCGCTTCATGCTCCTAATTTTTTGACACCTTTTGAAGCTCTTCCTATTTTTCACACCTTTTCATGCTTTTCATGTTTTTCAACATCGTTTCATGCTCCTCCTATTTTTAAGATCGTTTTTTGCTCCTCACATTTTTGACACCTTTTGAAGCTCCTCTTATTTTTCACACCTTTTCAGGCTCTTCATGTTTTTCAACACCGCTTCATGCTCCTCGCATTTTTCAGACCGTGTCATGCTCCTCCTATTTTTCAGACCGCTTCATTCTCCTCCTATTTTTCAAACCGTTTCATGCTCCTCATATTTTTGACACCTTTTGAAGCTCTTCATATTTTTCACACCTTTTCAGGCTCTTCATGGTTTTCAACACCGCTTCATGCTCCTCGCATTTTTCAGACCGTTTCATGCTCCTCATATTTTTCTCACCTTTTGAAGCTCTTCATATTTTTCACACCTTCTCAGGCTCTTCATGTTTTGAGCACAGATTCATGCTCCTCCTATTTTTCAGATTGTTTCAAGCGCTTCATTTCACACCTTTTGAAGCTGTTCATATTTTTCACACCTTTTCAGGCTCTTCATGTTTTTGAACACTGTTATATGCTCCTCCTCTTTTTCAGACTGTTTCATGCTCCTCATATATTTCACACCTTTAGAATCTCTTGTATTTTTCACACATTTTCAGGCTCTTCATGTTTTTCAACATCAAATCATGCTCCTCCTATTTTTCAGACCTTTTCATGCTCCTCATAATTTTGAAACCTTTGTAAGCTCTTCATATTTTTCACACCTTTTCAGGCTCTTCATGTTTTTCAACACCGCTTCATGCTCCTCCTATTTTTCAGACCGTTTCATGCTCTTCATATTTTTGACATCTTTTGTAGCTCTTCATATTTTTCACACCTTTTCAGGCTCTTCATGTTTTTCAACACCGCTTCATGCTCCTCTTATTTTTCATTGGTTTCATGCTTCTCATATTTTTGACACCTTTTGTAGCTCTTCATATTTTTCACACATTTTCTCCTCTTCATCTTTTTAAAAACCGTTTCTTGCTTATCCTATATTTCAGACTGTTTCATGCTCCTCATATTTTTGACACCTTTTGAAGCTCTTCATATTTCTCACAGCTTTTGAAGCTCTTCATATTTTTCACACGTTTTCAAGCTCTTCATGTTTTTCCACACCGATTCATGCTCCTCCTTTTTTCAGACCGTTTCATGCTCCTCCTTTTTTTGAGACCGTTTCATGCTCCTCATATTTTTGACACCTTTTGAAGCTCTTCAAATTTTTCACACCTTTTCAGGCTCTCCATGTTTTTGAACACCACTTCATGCGCCTCCTATTTTTCAGACCGTTTCATGCTCCTCATATTTTTAACACGTTTTGAAACTCTTTATATATTTCACAAGTTTTCAGGCTCTTCATGTTTTTCAACACAGTTTCATGCTCCTCCTATCTTTCAGACCGTTTCATGCTCCTCATATTTTTGACACAATTTGAAGCTCTTCATAATTTTCACACCTTTTCAGGCTCTTCATGTTTTTCAACACCGCTTCATGCTCCTCCTATTTTTAAGACCGTTTCATGCTCCTCATATTTCTGAAACCTTTTGAAGCTCCTCCTATTTTTCACACCTTTTCAGGCTTTTCATGTTTTTCAACACCTCTTCATCCTCCTCCTATTTTTCTGACCGTTTCATGCTCCAACTATTTTTCAGACCGTTTCATGCTCCTCATATTTTTGACACGTTTTGAGGCTCTTCATATTTTTCACACCTTTTCAGGCTCTTCATGTTTCTCAGCACCGCTTGATGCTCCTTCTATTTTTCAGACCATTTCATGTTCCTCATATTTTTGAAATCTTTTGAAGCTCTTCATATTTTTCCCACCTTTTCAGGCTCTTCATGTGTTTCAACACCGTTTCATGCTCCTCCTATTTTTCAGACCGTTTCATGCTCCTCCTATTTTTCAGACCGTTTCATGCTCCTCATATTTTTGACACCTTTTGAAGCTCTTCATATTTTTCACACCTTTTCAGGCTCTTCATGTTTCTCAACACCGCTTGATGCTCCTTCTATATTTCAGAGCGTTTCATGTTCCTCATACTTTTGACACCTTTTGAAGCTCTTCATATTTTTCACACCTTTTCAGGCTCTTCATCTTTTTCAAAACCGCTTCATGCTCCTCCTATTTTCAGACCGTTTCACGCTCCTCATATTTTTGACACGTTTTGAAGTTCTTCATATTTTTCACACCTTTTCAGGCTCTTCATGTTTTTCAACACTGCTTCATGCTCCTCCTCTTTTTCAGACCGTTTCATGCCCCTCATATATCTGACAGGTTTTGAGGCTCTTCATATTTTTCACACCTTTTCAGGTTCTCCATGTTTTTGAACACTGCTTCATGCTCCTCCTATTTTTCAGACCGTTTCATGCTCCTCATATTTTTGACACCCTTTGAAGCTCTTCATATTTTTCACACCTTTTCAGGCTCTTCATGTTTTTCAACACCCCTTCCTCCTGCTATATTTCAGACCGTTTCATGCTCCTCATATTTTTCACACCTTTTGAAGCTCTTTTATTTTTCACACCTTTTCAGGCTCTTCATGATTTTGAACACTGCTTCATGCACCTCCTGTTTTTCAGACCATTTCATGCTCCTCATATTTTTGTCACTTTTGAAGCTCTTCCTATATTTAACTCCTTTTCAGGCTCTCCATATTTTTCCACACTCTTTCATACTCCTCCTAATTTTCAGACCGTTTCATGCTCCTCCTCTTTTTCAGACCGTTTCATACTCCTCATATTTTTGACACCTTTCGAAGCTCTTCATATATTTCACACCTTTTCAGGCTCTTCATGTTTTCAACACAACTTCATGCTGCTCCGAATTTTCAGACCGTTTCATGCTCATCTCATTTTTGACACCTTTTGAAGCTCTTCATATTTCTCACAGCTTTTGAAGCTCTTCCTATTTTTCACACGTTTTCAAGCTCTTCATGTTTTTCCACACCGTTTCATGCTCCTCCTTTTTTTCAGACCGTTTCATGTGCCTCCTATTTTTCAGACCGTTTCATGCTCCTCATATTTTTAACACCTTTTGAAACTCTTTATATATTTCACACCTTTTCAGGCTCTTCATGTTTTTCAACACAGTTTCATGCTCCTCCTATCTTTCAGAACGTTTCATGCTCCTCATATTTTTGACACAATTTGAAGCTCTTCATAATTTTCACACCTTTTCAGGCTCTTCATGTTTTTCAACACCGCTTCATGCTCCTCCTATTTTTCAGACCGTTTCATGCTCCAACTATTTTTCAGACCGTTTCATGCTCCTCATATTTTTGACACGTTTTGAGGCTCTTCATATTTTTCACACCTTTTCAGGCTCTTCATGTTTCTCAACACCGCTTGATGCTCCTTCTATTTTTCAGACCGTTTCATGCTCCTCATATATTTGAAATCTTTTGAAGCCTTTCATATTTTTCACACCTTGTCAGGCTCTACATGTTTTTGAACATCGCGTCAAGCTCCGCCTATTTTTGAGACCGTTTCATGCTCCTCCTATTTTTGACACCCTTTGAAGCTCTTCATATTTTTCACACATTTTCAGGCTCTTCATGTTTTTGCACACAGCTTCATTCTCCTCCTATTTTTCAGACCGTTTCATGCTCCTCATATTTTTGACACCTTTTGAAGCTCCTCCTATTTTTCAAACCTTATCAGGCTCTTTATGTTTTTGAACACCGTTTCATGCTCCTCCTCTTTTTCAGACAGTTTCATGCTCCTGCTATTTTTCAGACAGTTTCATGCTCCTCATATATTTGACAGCTTTTGAAGCTCTTCATAGATTTCACACCTTTTCAGGATCTTCATGTTTTTGAACACCGCTTAATGCTTTCTCTTTTTCAGACCGTTTCATTCTCCTCATATTTTTGACAACTTTTGAAGCTCTTCATATTTTTCATACCTTTTCAGGCTCTCCAAGTTTTTGTACACCGCTTCATGCTCCTCCTATTTTTCAGACCATTTCATGCTCCTCATGTATTTCACACCTTTAGAAACTCTCGTATTTGACACACCTTTTCAGGCTCTTCATGTTTTTGAACACCGCTTCATGCTCCTAGTATTTTTCAGACCGTTTCATGCTCCTCATATTTTTCACACCTTTTGAAGCTCTTCATATTTTTCACACTTTCTCAGGCTCTTCATGTTTTGAGCACAGCTTCATGCTCCTCCTATTTTTCAGATCGTTTCATTCTCCTCATGTATTTCACACCTTTTGAAGCTATTCATATTTTTCACACCTATTCAAGCTCTTCATGTTTTTGAACACCATTTCATGCTGCTCCTATTTTTCAGACCGTTTCATGTTCCTCATATTTTTGACACCTTTAGAAGCTCTTCATATTTTTCACACCTTTTCAGGCTCTTCATGTTTCTCAACACCGATTCATGATCCTCGTATTTTTCAGACAGTTTCATGCTCCTCATATTTTTCACACCTTTTGATGTTCTTCATATTTTTCACACCTTTTCAGGCTCTTCATGTTTTTGAACACCGTTTCATGCTCCTTCAGTTCTTCAGTCCGTTTCATGCTCCTCATATTTTTGACACCTTTAGAAGCTCTTCATATTTTTAACCCCTTCTCAGGCTCTTAATGTTTTTGAGCACAGCTTCATGCTCCTCCTATTTTTCAGACCGTTTCATGCCCCTCATATATTTCACACCTTTAGAAGCTCTTGTATTTTTCACACCTTTTCAGGCTCTTCATGTTTTTCAACATCAAATCATGCTCCTCCTATTTTTCAGACCGTTTCATGCTCCTCATAATTTTCACACCATTTGAAGCTCTTCATATTTTTCACACCTTTTCAGGCTCTTCATGTTTTTGAACACTGCTTCATGCTCCTCCTCTTTTTCAGACCGTTTGATGCTCCTCATATTTTTGACCCGTTTTGTGGCTCTTCATATTTTTCACACCTTTCCAGGCTCTTCATGTTTTTGAACAACGTTTCATGGTCCTCCTATTTTTCAGAACGTTTAACGCTCCTCATATTTTTGACAACTTTTGAAGCTCTTCATATTTCACACCTTTTCAGGCTCTTCATGTTTTTCAACATCAAGTCATGCTCCTCCTATTTTTCTGACCGTTTCATGCTCCTCTTATTTTTCACACCATTTGAAGCTCTTCATATTTTTCATACGTTTTCAGGCTCTTCTTGTTTTTGACCACCGCTTCATGCTCTTCTTATTTTTCAGACCGCTTCATGCTCCTAATTTTTTGACACCTTTTGAAGCTCTTCCTATTTTTCACACCTTTTCATGCTTTTCATGTTTTTCAACATCGTTTCATGCTCCTCCTATTTTTAAGATCGTTTTTTGCTCCTCACATTTTTGACACCTTTTGAAGCTCCTCTTATTTTTCACACCTTTTCAGGCTCTTCATGTTTTTCAACACCGCTTCATGCTCCTCGCATTTTTCAGACCGTGTCATGCTCCTCCTATTTTTCAGACCGCTTCATTCTCCTCCTATTTTTCAAACCGTTTCATGCTCCTCATATTTTTGACACCTTTTGAAGCTCTTCATATTTTTCACACCTTTTCAGGCTCTTCATGGTTTTCAACACCGCTTCATGCTCCTCGCATTTTTCAGACCGTTTCATGCTCCTCATATTTTTCTCACCTTTTGAAGCTCTTCATATTTTTCACACCTTCTCAGGCTCTTCATGTTTTGAGCACAGATTCATGCTCCTCCTATTTTTCAGATTGTTTCAAGCGCTTCATTTCACACCTTTTGAAGCTGTTCATATTTTTCACACCTTTTCAGGCTCTTCATGTTTTTGAACACTGTTATATGCTCCTCCTCTTTTTCAGACTGTTTCATGCTCCTCATATATTTCACACCTTTAGAATCTCTTGTATTTTTCACACCTTTTCAGGCTCTTCATGTTTTTCAACATCAAATCTTGCTCCTCCTATTTTTCAGACCTTTTCATGCTCCTCATATTTTTGACACCCTTTGAAGCTCTTCATATTTCTCACAGCTTTTGAAGCTCTTCATATTTTTCACACGTTTTCAAGCTCTTCATGTTTTTCCACACCGTTTCATGCTCCTCCTTTTTTCAGACCGTTTCATGCTCCTCCTTTTTTTGAGACCGTTTCATGCTCCTCATATTTTTGACACAATTTGAAGCTCTTCATAATTTTCACACCTTTTCAGGCTCTTCATGTTTTTCAACACCGCTTCATGCTCCTCCTATTTTTCAGACCGTTTCATGCTCCAACTATTTTTCAGACCGTTTCATGCTCCTCATATTTTTGACACGTTTTGAGGCTCTTCATATTTTTCACACCTTTTCAGGCTCTTCATGTTTCTCAACACCGCTTGATGCTCCTTCTATTTTTCAGACCGTTTCATGCTCCTCATATATTTGAAATCTTTTGAAGCCTTTCATATTTTTCACACCTTGTCAGGCTCTACATGTTTTTGAACATCGCGTCAAGCTCCTCCTATTTTTGAGACCGTTTCATGCTCCTCCTATTTTTGACACCCTTTGAAGCTCTTCATATTTTTCACACATTTTCAGGCTCTTCATGTTTTTGCACACAGCTTCATTCTCCTCCTATTTTTCAGACCGTTTCATGCTCCTCATATTTTTGACACCTTTTGAAGCTCCTCCTATTTTTCAAACCTTATCAGGCTCTTTATGTTTTTGAACACCGTTTCATGCTCCTCCTCTTTTTCAGACAGTTTCATGCTCCTGCTATTTTTCAGACAGTTTCATGCTCCTCATATATTTGACAGCTTTTGAAGCTCTTCATAGATTTCACACCTTTTCAGGATCTTCATGTTTTTGAACACCGCTTAATGCTTTCTCTTTTTCAGACCGTTTCATTCTCCTCATATTTTTGACAACTTTTGAAGCTCTTCATATTTTTCATGCCTTTTCAGGCTCTCCAAGTTTTTGTACACCGCTTAATGCTCCTCCTATTTTTCAGACCATTTCATGCTCCTCATGTACTTCACACCTTTAGAAACTCTCGTATTTGACACACCTTTTCAGGCTCTTCATGTTTTTGAACACCGCTTCATGCTCCTAGTATTTTTCAGACCGTTTCATGCTCCTCATATTTTTCACACCTTTTGAAGCTCTTCATATTTTTCACACTTTCTCAGGCTCTTCATGTTTTGAGCACAGCTTCATGCTCCTCCTATTTTTCAGGTCGTTTCATTCTCCTCATGTATTTCACACCTTTTGAAGCTATTCATGTTTTTCACACCTTTTCAAGCTCTTCATGTTTTTGAACACCATTTCATGCTGCTCCTATTTTTCAGACCGTTTCATGTTCCTCATATTTTTGACACCTTTAGAAGCTCTTCATATTTTTCACACCTTTTCAGGCTCTTCATGTTTCTCAACACCGCTTCATGATCCTCGTATTTTTCAGACAGTTTCATGCTCCTCATATTTTTCACACCTTTTGAAGTTCTTCATATTTTTCACACCTTTTCAGGCTCTTCATGTTTTTGAACACCGTTTCATGCTCCTTCAGTTCTTCAGTCCGTTTCATGCTCCTCATATTATTGACACCTTTAGAAGCTCTTCATATTTTTAACCCCTTCTCAGGCTCTTAATGTTTTTGAGCACAGCTTCATGCTCCTCCTATTTTTCAGACCGTTTCATGCTCCTCATATATTTCACACCTTTAGAAGCTCTTGTATTTTTCACACCTTTTCAGGCTCTTCATGTTTTTCAACATCAAATCATGCTCCTCCTATTTTTCAGACCGTTTCATGCTCCTCATAATTTTCACACCATTTGAAGCTCTTCATATTTTTCACACCTTTTCAGGCTCTTCATGTTTTTGAACACTGCTTCATGCTCCTCCTCTTTTTCAGACCGTTTGATGCTCCTCATATTTTTGACCCGTTTTGTGGCTCTTCATATTTTTCACACCTTTCCAGGCTCTTCATGTTTTTGAACAACGTTTCATGGTCCTCCTATTTTTCAGAACGTTTAATGCTCCTCATATTTTTGACAACTTTTGAAGCTCTTCATATTTCACACCTTTTCAGGCTCTTCATGTTTTTCAACATCAAGTCATGCTCCTCCTATTTTTCTGACCGTTTCATGCTCCTCTTATTTTTCACACCATTTGAAGCTCTTCATATTTTTCATACGTTTTCAGGCTCTTCTTGTTTTTGACCACCGCTTCATGCTCTTCTTATTTTTCAGACCGCTTCATGCTCCTAATTTTTTGACACCTTTTGAAGCTCTTCCTATTTTTCACACCTTTTCATGCTTTTCATGTTTTTCAACATCGTTTCATGCTCCTCCTATTTTTAAGATCGTTTTTTGCTCCTCACATTTTTGACACCTTTTGAAGCTCCTCCTATTTTTCACACCTTTTCAGGCTCTTCATGTTTTTCAACACCGCTTCATGCTCCTCGCATTTTTCAGACCGTGTCATGCTCCTCCTATTTTTCAGACCGCTTCATTCTCCTCCTATTTTTCAAACCGTTTCATGCTCCTCATATTTTTGACACCTTTTGAAGCTCTTCAAATTTTTCACACCTTTTCAGGCTCTTCAAGTTTTTCAACACTGCTTCATGCTCCTCGCATTTTTCAGACCGTTTCATGCTCCTCATATTTTTCTCACCTTTTGAAGCTCTTCATATTTTTCACACCTTCTCAGGCTCTTCATGTTTTGAGCACAGATTCATGCTCCTCCTATTTTTCAGATTGTTTCATGCGCTTCATTTCACACCTTTTGAAGCTGTTCATATTTTTCACACCTTTTCAGGCTCTTCATGTTTTTGAACACCATTTCATGCTGCTCCTATTTTTCAGACCGTTTCATGCTCCTCATGTTTTTGACACGTTTTAAACCTCTTCATATTTTTCACACCATTCCAGGCTCTTCATGTTTTTGAACACTGTTATATGCTCCTCCTCTTTTTCAGACCGTTTCATGCTCCTCATATATTTCACACCTTTAGAATCTCTTGTATTTTTCACACCTTTTCAGGCTCTTCATGTTTTTCAACATCAAATCATGCTCCTCCTATTTTTCAGACCTTTTCATGCTCCTCATAATTTTGAAACCTTTGTAAGCTCTTCATATTTTTCACACCTTTTCAGGCTCTTCATGTTTTTCAACAACGCTTCATGCTCCTCCTATTTTTCAGAACGTTTCATGCTCTTCATATTTTTGACATCTTTTGAAGCTCTTCATATTTTTCCCACCTTTTCAGGCTCTTCATGTGTTTCAACACCGTTTCATGCTCCTCCTATTTTTCAGACCGTTTCATGCTCCTCCTATTTTTCAGACCGTTTCATGCTCCTCATATTTTTGACACCTTTTGAAGCTCTTCATATTTTTCACACCTTTTCAGGCTCTTCATGTTTCTCAACACCGCTTGATGCTCCTTCTATATTTCAGAGCGTTTCATGTTCCTCATACTTTTGACACCTTTTGAAGCTCTTCATATTTTTCACACCTTTTCAGGCTCTTCATCTTTTTCAAAACCGCTTCATGCTCCTCCTATTTTCAGACCGTTTCACGCTCCTCATATTTTTGACACATTTTGAAGCTCTTCCTATTTTTCACACCTTTTCAGGCTCTTCATGTTTTTCAACACTGCTTCATGCTCCTCCTCTTTTTCAGACCGTTTCATGCCCCTCATATATCTGACAGGTTTTGAGGCTCTTCATATTTTTCACACCTTTTCAGGTTCTCCATGTTTTTGAACACTGCTTCATGCTCCTCCTATTTTTCAGACCGTTTCATGCTCCTCATATTTTTGACACCCTTTGAAGCTCTTCATATTTTTCACACCTTTTCAAGCTCTTCATGTATTTCAACACCCCTTCCTGCTGCTATATTTCAGACCGTTTCATGCTCCTCATATTTTTCACACCTTTTGAAGCTCTTTTATTTTTCACACCTTTTCAGGCTCTTCATGATTTTCAACACTGCTTCACGCACCTCCTGTTTTTCAGACCATTTCATGCTCCTCATATTTTTGTCACTTTTGAAGCTCTTCCTATATTTAACTCCTTTTCAGGCTCTCCATATTTTTCCACACTCTTTCATACTCCTCCTAATTTTCAGACCGTTTCATGCTCCTCCTCTTTTTCAGACCGTTTCATACTCCTCATATTTTTGACACCTTTTGAAGCTCTTCATATATTTCACACCTTGTCAGGCTCTTCATGTTTTCAACACAACTTCATGCTGCTCCGAATTTTCAGACCGTTTCATGCTCATCTCATTTTTGACACCTTTTGAAGCTCTTCATATTTCTCACAGCTTTTGAAGCTCTTCCTATTTTTCACACGTTTTCAAGCTCTTCATGTTTTTCCCCACCGTTTCATGCTCCTCCTTTTTTTCAGACCGTTTCATGTGCCTCCTATTTTTCAGACCGTTTCATGCTCCTCATATTTTTGACACAATTTGAAGCTCTTCATAATTTTCACACCTTTTCAGGGTCTTCATGTTTTTCAACACCGCTTCATGCTCCTCCTATTTTTCAGACCGTTTCATGCTCCAACTATTTGTCAGACCGTTTCATGCTCCTCATATTTTTGACACGTTTTGAGGCTCTTCATATTTTTCACACCTTTTCAGGCTCTTCATGTTTCTCAACACCGCTTGATGCTCCTTCTATTTTTCAGACCGTTTCATGCTCCTCATATATTTGAAATCTTTTGAAGCCTTTCATATTTTTCACACCTTGTCAGGCTCTACATGTTTTTGAACATCGCGTCAAGCTCCTCCTATTTTTGAGACCGTTTCATGCTCCTCCTATTTTTGACACCCTTTGAAGCTCTTCATATTTTTCACACATTTTCAGGCTCTTCATGTTTTTGCACACAGCTTCATTCTCCTCCTATTTTTCAGACCGTTTCATGCTCCTCATATTTTTGACACCTTTTGAAGCTCCTCCTATTTTTCAAACCTTATCAGGCTCTTTATGTTTTTGAACACCGTTTCATGCTCCTCCTCTTTTTCAGACAGTTTCATGCTCCTGCTATTTTTCAGACAGTTTCATGCTCCTCATATATTTGACAGCTTTTGAAGCTCTTCATAGATTTCACACCTTTTCAGGATCTTCATGTTTTTGAACACCGCTTAATGCTTTCTCTTTTTCAGACCGTTTCATTCTCCTCATATTTTTGACAACTTTTGAAGCTCTTCATATTTTTCATGCCTTTTCAGGCTCTCCAAGTTTTTGTACACCGCTTAATGCTCCTCCTATTTTTCAGACCATTTCATGCTCCTCATGTACTTCACACCTTTAGAAACTCTCGTATTTGACACACCTTTTCAGGCTCTTCATGTTTTTGAACACCGCTTCATGCTCCTAGTATTTTTCAGACCGTTTCATGCTCCTCATATTTTTCACACCTTTTGAAGCTCTTCATATTTTTCACACTTTCTCAGGCTCTTCATGTTTTGAGCACAGCTTCATGCTCCTCCTATTTTTCAGATCGTTTCATTCTCCTCATGTATTTCACACCTTTTGAAGCTATTCATGTTTTTCACACCTTTTCAAGCTCTTCATGTTTTTGAACACCATTTCATGCTGCTCCTATTTTTCAGACCGTTTCATGTTCCTCATATTTTTGACACCTTTAGAAGCTCTTCATATTTTTCACACCTTTTCAGGCTCTTCATGTTTCTCAACACCGCTTCATGATCCTCGTATTTTTCAGACAGTTTCATGCTCCTCATATTTTTCACACCTTTTGATGTTCTTCATATTTTTCACACCTTTTCAGGCTCTTCATGTTTTTGAACACCGTTTCATGCTCCTTCCGTTCTTCAGTCCGTTTCATGCTCCTCATATTTTTGACACCTTTAGAAGCTCTTCATATTTTTAACCCCTTCTCAGGCTCTTAATGTTTTTGAGCACAGCTTCATGCTCCTCCTATTTTTCAGACCGTTTCATGCTCCTCATATATTTCACACCTTTAGAAGCTCTTGTATTTTTCACACCTTTTCAGGCTCTTCATGTTTCTCAACACCGCTTCATGATCCTCGTATTTTTCAGACAGTTTCATGCTCCTCATATTTTTCACACCTTTTGAAGTTCTTCATATTTTTCACACCTTTTCAGGCTCTTCATGTTTTTGAACACCGTTTCATGCTCCTTCAGTTCTTCAGTCCGTTTCATGCTCCTCATATTATTGACACCTTTAGAAGCTCTTCATATTTTTAACCCCTTCTCAGGCTCTTAATGTTTTTGAGCACAGCTTCATGCTCCTCCTATTTTTCAGACCGTTTCATGCTCCTCATATATTTCACACCTTTAGAAGCTCTTGTATTTTTCACACCTTTTCAGGCTCTTCATGTTTTTCAACATCAAATCATGCTCCTCCTATTTTTCAGACCGTTTCATGCTCCTCATAATTTTCACACCATTTGAAGCTCTTCATATTTTTCACACCTTTTCAGGCTCTTCATGTTTTTGAACACTGCTTCATGCTCCTCCTCTTTTTCAGACCGTTTGATGCTCCTCATATTTTTGACCCGTTTTGTGGCTCTTCATATTTTTCACACCTTTCCAGGCTCTTCATGTTTTTGAACAACGTTTCATGGTCCTCCTATTTTTCAGAACGTTTAATGCTCCTCATATTTTTGACAACTTTTGAAGCTCTTCATATTTCACACCTTTTCAGGCTCTTCATGTTTTTCAACATCAAGTCATGCTCCTCCTATTTTTCTGACCGTTTCATGCTCCTCTTATTTTTCACACCATTTGAAGCTCTTCATATTTTTCATACGTTTTCAGGCTCTTCTTGTTTTTGACCACCGCTTCATGCTCTTCTTATTTTTCAGACCGCTTCATGCTCCTAATTTTTTGACACCTTTTGAAGCTCTTCCTATTTTTCACACCTTTTCATGCTTTTCATGTTTTTCAACATCGTTTCATGATCCTCCTATTTTTAAGATCGTTTTTTGCTCCTCACATTTTTGACACCTTTTGAAGCTCCTCCTATTTTTCACACCTTTTCAGGCTCTTCATGTTTTTCAACACCGCTTCATGCTCCTCGCATTTTTCAGACCGTGTCATGCTCCTCCTATTTTTCAGACCGCTTCATTCTCCTCCTATTTTTCAAACTGTTTCATGCTCCTCATATTTTTGACACCTTTTGAAGCTCTTCATATTTTTCACACCTTTTCAGGCTCTTCAAGTTTTTCAACACTGCTTCATGCTCCTCGCATTTTTCAGACCGTTTCATGCTCCTCATATTTTTCTCACCTTTTGAAGCTCTTCATATTTTTCACACCTTCTCAGGCTCTTCATGTTTTGAGCACAGATTCATGCTCCTCCTATTTTTCAGATTGTTTCATGCGCTTCATTTCACACCTTTTGAAGCTGTTCATATTTTTCACACCTTTTCAGGCTCTTCATGTTTTTGAACACCATTTCATGCTGCTCCTATTTTTCAGACCGTTTCATGCTCCTCATGTTTTTGACACGTTTTAAACCTCTTCATATTTTTCACACCATTCCAGGCTCTTCATGTTTTTGAACACTGTTATATGCTCCTCCTCTTTTTCAGACCGTTTCATGCTCCTCATATATTTCACACCTTTAGAAGCTCTTGTATTTTTCACACCTTTTCAGGCTCTTCATGTTTTTCAACATCAAATCATGCTCCTCCTATTTTTCAGACCGTTTCATGCTCCTCATAATTTTCACACCATTTGAAGCTCTTCATATTTTTCACACCTTTTCAGGCTCTTCATGTTTTTGAACACTGCTTCATGCTCCTCCTCTTTTTCAGACCGTTTGATGCTCCTCATATTTTTGACCCGTTTTGTGGCTCTTCATATTTTTCACACCTTTCCAGGCTCTTCATGTTTTTGAACAACGTTTCATGGTCCTCCTATTTTTCAGAACGTTTAATGCTCCTCATATTTTTGACAACTTTTGAAGCTCTTCATATTTCACACCTTTTCAGGCTCTTCATGTTTTTCAACATCAAGTCATGCTCCTCCTATTTTTCTGACCGTTTCATGCTCCTCTTATTTTTCACACCATTTGAAGCTCTTCATATTTTTCATACGTTTTCAGGCTCTTCTTGTTTTTGACCACCGCTTCATGCTCTTCTTATTTTTCAGACCGCTTCATGCTCCTAATTTTTTGACACCTTTTGAAGCTCTTCCTATTTTTCACACCTTTTCATGCTTTTCATGTTTTTCAACATCGTTTCATGATCCTCCTATTTTTAAGATCGTTTTTTGCTCCTCACATTTTTGACACCTTTTGAAGCTCCTCCTATTTTTCACACCTTTTCAGGCTCTTCATGTTTTTCAACACCGCTTCATGCTCCTCGCATTTTTCAGACCGTGTCATGCTCCTCCTATTTTTCAGACCGCTTCATTCTCCTCCTATTTTTCAAACCGTTTCATGCTCCTCATATTTTTGACACCTTTTGAAGCTCTTCATATTTTTCACACCTTTTCAGGCTCTTCAAGTTTTTCAACACTGCTTCATGCTCCTCGCATTTTTCAGACCGTTTCATGCTCCTCATATTTTTCTCACCTTTTGAAGCTCTTCATATTTTTCACACCTTCTCAGGCTCTTCATGTTTTGAGCACAGATTCATGCTCCTCCTATTTTTCAGATTGTTTCATGCGCTTCATTTCACACCTTTTGAAGCTGTTCATATTTTTCACACCTTTTCAGGCTCTTCATGTTTTTGAACACCATTTCATGCTGCTCCTATTTTTCAGACCGTTTCATGCTCCTCATGTTTTTGACACGTTTTAAACCTCTTCA
Organism: Dama dama; assembly: GCF_033118175.1. Taxonomy (NCBI): domain Eukaryota; kingdom Metazoa; phylum Chordata; class Mammalia; order Artiodactyla; family Cervidae; genus Dama; species Dama dama. The sequence continues at coordinate 880,233 of NW_026870988.1, read as the reverse complement.
TATTTTTCACACCATTCCAGGCTCTTCATGTTTTTGAACACTGTTATATGCTCCTCCTCTTTTTCAGACCGTTTCATGCTCCTCATATATTTCACACCTTTAGAATCTCTTGTATTTTTCACACCTTTTCAGGCTCTTCATGTTTTTCAACATCAAATCATGCTCCTCCTATTTTTCAGACCTTTTCATGCTCCTCATAATTTTGAAACCTTTGTAAGCTCTTCATATTTTTCACACCTTTTCAGGCTCTTCATGTTTTTCAACAACGCTTCATGCTCCTCCTATTTTTCAGAACGTTTCATGCTCTTCATATTTTTGACATCTTTTGAAGCTCTTCATATTTTTCCCACCTTTTCAGGCTCTTCATGTGTTTCAACACCGTTTCATGCTCCTCCTATTTTTCAGACCGTTTCATGCTCCTCCTATTTTTCAGACCGTTTCATGCTCCTCATATTTTTGACACCTTTTGAAGCTCTTCATATTTTTCACACCTTTTCAGGCTCTTCATGTTTCTCAACACCGCTTGATGCTCCTTCTATATTTCAGAGCGTTTCATGTTCCTCATACTTTTGACACCTTTTGAAGCTCTTCATATTTTTCACACCTTTTCAGGCTCTTCATCTTTTTCAAAACCGCTTCATGCTCCTCCTATTTTCAGACCGTTTCACGCTCCTCATATTTTTGACACGTTTTGAAGCTCTTCATATTTTTCACACCTTTTCAGGCTCTTCATGTTTTTCAACACTGCTTCATGCTCCTCCTCTTTTTCAGACCGTTTCATGCCCCTCATATATCTGACAGGTTTTGAGGCTCTTCATATTTTTCACACCTTTTCAGGTTCTCCATGTTTTTGAACACTGCTTCATGCTCCTCCTATTTTTCAGACCGTTTCATGCTCCTCATATTTTTGACACCCTTTGAAGCTCTTCATATTTTTCACACCTTTTCAAGCTCTTCATGTATTTCAACACCCCTTCCTGCTGCTATATTTCAGACCGTTTCATGCTCCTCATATTTTTCACACCTTTTGAAGCTCTTTTATTTTTCACACCTTTTCAGGCTCTTCATGATTTTGAACACTGCTTCACGCACCTCCTGTTTTTCAGACCATTTCATGCTCCTCATATTTTTGTCACTTTTGAAGCTCTTCCTATATTTAACTCCTTTTCAGGCTCTCCATATTTTTCCACACTCTTTCATACTCCTCCTAATTTTCAGACCGTTTCATGCTCCTCCTCTTTTTCAGACCGTTTCATACTCCTCATATTTTTGACACCTTTTGAAGCTCTTCATATATTTCACACCTTGTCAGGCTCTTCATGTTTTCAACACAACTTCATGCTGCTCCGAATTTTCAGACCGTTTCATGCTCATCTCATTTTTGACACCTTTTGAAGCTCTTCATATTTCTCACAGCTTTTGAAGCTCTTCCTATTTTTCACACGTTTTCAAGCTCTTCATGTTTTTCCCCACCGTTTCATGCTCCTCCTTTTTTTCAGACCGTTTCATGTGCCTCCTATTTTTCAGACCGTTTCATGCTCCTCATATTTTTGACACAATTTGAAGCTCTTCATAATTTTCACACCTTTTCAGGGTCTTCATGTTTTTCAACACCGCTTCATGCTCCTCCTATTTTTCAGACCGTTTCATGCTCCAACTATTTGTCAGACCGTTTCATGCTCCTCATATTTTTGACACGTTTTGAGGCTCTTCATATTTTTCACACCTTTTCAGGCTCTTCATGTTTCTCAACACCGCTTGATGCTCCTTCTATTTTTCAGACCGTTTCATGCTCCTCATATATTTGAAATCTTTTGAAGCCTTTCATATTTTTCACACCTTGTCAGGCTCTACATGTTTTTGAACATCGCGTCAAGCTCCTCCTATTTTTGAGACCGTTTCATGCTCCTCCTATTTTTGACACCCTTTGAAGCTCTTCATATTTTTCACACATTTTCAGGCTCTTCATGTTTTTGCACACAGCTTCATTCTCCTCCTATTTTTCAGACCGTTTCATGCTCCTCATATTTTTGACACCTTTTGAAGCTCCTCCTATTTTTCAAACCTTATCAGGCTCTTTATGTTTTTGAACACCGTTTCATGCTCCTCCTCTTTTTCAGACAGTTTCATGCTCCTGCTATTTTTCAGACAGTTTCATGCTCCTCATATATTTGACAGCTTTTGAAGCTCTTCATAGATTTCACACCTTTTCAGGATCTTCATGTTTTTGAACACCGCTTAATGCTTTCTCTTTTTCAGACCGTTTCATTCTCCTCATATTTTTGACAACTTTTGAAGCTCTTCATATTTTTCATGCCTTTTCAGGCTCTCCAAGTTTTTGTACACCGCTTAATGCTCCTCCTATTTTTCAGACCATTTCATGCTCCTCATGTACTTCACACCTTTAGAAACTCTCGTATTTGACACACCTTTTCAGGCTCTTCATGTTTTTGAACACCGCTTCATGCTCCTAGTATTTTTCAGACCGTTTCATGCTCCTCATATTTTTCACACCTTTTGAAGCTCTTCATATTTTTCACACTTTCTCAGGCTCTTCATGTTTTGAGCACAGCTTCATGCTCCTCCTATTTTTCAGATCGTTTCATTCTCCTCATGTATTTCACACCTTTTGAAGCTATTCATGTTTTTCACACCTTTTCAAGCTCTTCATGTTTTTGAACACCATTTCATGCTGCTCCTATTTTTCAGACCGTTTCATGTTCCTCATATTTTTGACACCTTTAGAAGCTCTTCATATTTTTCACACCTTTTCAGGCTCTTCATGTTTCTCAACACCGCTTCATGATCCTCGTATTTTTCAGACAGTTTCATGCTCCTCATATTTTTCACACCTTTTGATGTTCTTCATATTTTTCACACCTTTTCAGGCTCTTCATGTTTTTGAACACCGTTTCATGCTCCTTCCGTTCTTCAGTCCGTTTCATGCTCCTCATATTTTTGACACCTTTAGAAGCTCTTCATATTTTTAACCCCTTCTCAGGCTCTTAATGTTTTTGAGCACAGCTTCATGCTCCTCCTATTTTTCAGACCGTTTCATGCTCCTCATATATTTCACACCTTTAGAAGCTCTTGTATTTTTCACACCTTTTCAGGCTCTTCATGTTTTTCAACATCAAATCATGCTCCTCCTATTTTTCAGACCGTTTCATGCTCCTCATAATTTTCACACCATTTGAAGCTCTTCATATTTTTCACACCTTTTCAGGCTCTTCATGTTTTTGAACACTGCTTCATGCTCCTCCTCTATTTCAGACCGTTTGATGCTCCTCATATTTTTGACCCGTTTTGTGGCTCTTCATATTTTTCACACCTTTCCAGGCTCTTCATGCTTTTGAACAACGTTTCATGGTCCTCCTATTTTTCAGAACGTTTAATGCTCCTCATATTTTTGACAACTTTTGAAGCTCTTCATATTTCACACCTTTTCAGGCTCTTCATGTTTTTCAACATCAAGTCATGCTCCTCCTATTTTTCTGACCGTTTCATGCTCCTCTTATTTTTCACACCATTTGAAGCTCTTCATATTTTTCATACGTTTTCAGGCTCTTCTTGTTTTTGACCACCGCTTCATGCTCTTCTTATTTTTCAGACCGCTTCATGCTCCTAATTTTTTGACACCTTTTGAAGCTCTTCCTATTTTTCACACCTTTTCATGCTTTTCATGTTTTTCAACATCGTTTCATGCTCCTCCTATTTTTAAGATCGTTTTTTCCTCCTCACACTTTTGACACCTTTTGAAGCTCCTCCTATTTTTCACACCTTTTCAGGCTCTTCATGTTTTTCAACACCGCTTCATGCTCCTCGCATTTTTCAGACCGTGTCATGCTCCTCCTATTTTTCAGACCGCTTCATTCTCCTCCTATTTTTCAAACCGTTTCATGCTCCTCATATTTTTGACACCTTTTGAAGCTCTTCATATTTTTCACACCTTTTCAGGCTCTTCATGTTTTTCAACACTGCTTCATTCTCCTCGCATTTTTCAGACCGTTTCATGCTCCTCATATTTTTCTCACCTTTTGAAGCTCTTCATATTTTTCACACCTTCTCAGGCTCTTCATGTTTTGAGCACAGATTCATGCTCCTCCTATTTTTCAGATTGTTTCATGCGCTTCATTTCACACCTTTTGAAGCTGTTCATATTTTTCACACCTTTTCAGGCTCTTCATGTTTTTGAACACCATTTCATGCTGCTCCTATTTTTCAGACCGTTTCATGCTCCTCATGTTTTTGACACGTTTTAAACCTCTTCATATTTTTCACACCATTCCAGGCTCTTCATGTTTTTGAACACTGTTATATGCTCCTCCTCTTTTTCAGACCGTTTCATGCTCCTCATATATTTCACACCTTTAGAATCTCTTGTATTTTTCACACCTTTTCAGGCTCTTCATGTTTTTCAACATCAAATCATGCTCCTCCTATTTTTCAGACCTTTTCATGCTCCTCATAATTTTGAAACCTTTGTAAGCTCTTCATATTTTTCACACCTTTTCAGGCTCTTCATGTTTTTCAACAACGCTTCATCCTCCTCCTATTTTTCAGACCGTTTCATGCTCCTCAGATTTTTGACCCGTTTTGAGGCTCTTCATATTTTTCACACCCTCTCAGGCTCTTCATGTTTTTGAGCAAAGCTTCATGCTCCTCCTATTTTTCAGACCGTTTCATGCTCCTCATATTATTGACACCTTTTGAAGCTCTTCATATTTTTGACCCCTTTTCAAGCTCTTCATATTTTTCAACACCGTTTCATGCTCCTCCTAATTTTCAGACCATTTCATGTTCTTCATATTTTTCACACCTTTTGAAGCTCTTCATATTTTTCACACCTTTTCTGGGTCTTCATGTTTTTGAACACCGCTTCATGCTCCTCCCATTTTTCAGACCGTTTCATGCTCCTCCTATTTTTCAGACCGTTTCATGATCCTCATAATTTTGACACCTTTTGAAGCTCTTCCTATTTTTCACACCTTTTCATGCTCTTCCTGTTTTTCAACACCGTTTCATGCTCCTCCTATTTTTCAGACTTTTTCATGCTCCTCATATTTTTGACACCCTTGAAGCTCTTCATATTTTTCACACCATTTCAGGCTCTTCATGTTTTTCAACAGCGTTTCGTGCTCTTCCTAATTTTCAGACCGTTTCATGCTCCTCAGATTTTTCAGACCGTTTCATGCTCCTCATATTTCTGACGCTTTTTGAAGCTCTTCATGTTTTACAACACCATTTAATGCTCCTCCTCTTTTTCAGACAGTTTCATGCTCCTCATATTTTTCAGACTGTCTCATGCTCCTCATGTTTTTGACACATTTTGATGCCCTTCATATTTTTCACACCTTTTAAGGCTTTCCAAGTTTTTCAACACCGTTTCATGATCCTCTTTTTTTTCAGACCGTTTCATGCTCCTCATATTTTCGAAACCTTTTGAAGCTCTTCATGTTTTTCAATGCCGTTTCATTCTCCTCCTATTTTTCAGACAGTTTCGTGCTCCTCATATTTTTCAGACGTTTACATGCTCCTCATATTTTTGAAACTTTTTGAAGCTCTTCATATTTTTCAAACCTTTTCAGGCCCTTCATGTTTTTCAACACCGCTTCATGCTCCTCCTAATTTTCAGACTGTTTCATGCTCCTCATATTTTTGACACCTTTTGAAGCTCTTCATATTTTTCACACCTTTTCAGGCTCTTCATGTTTTTCAACACCACTTCCTGCTCCTCCTATTTTTCAGACTGTTTCATGCTCCTCATATTTTTGACACCTTTTGAAGCTCTTCATATGTTTCAAACCTTTTCAGGCTCTTCATGTTTTTCAACACCGTTTCATACTCCTCCTATTTTTCAGACCATTTCATGCTTCTCATATTTTTGACACTTTTTGAAGCTCTTCCTATTTTTCCACCTTTTCGACTCTTCATGTTTTTCAACACCGTTTCATGCTTCTCCTATATTTCAGACCGTATCATGCTCCTCGTATTTTTCAGACCCTTTCATGCTCCTCATATTTTTGACACCTTTTGAAGCTGTTCATATTTTTCACACCTTTTCAGGCTCTTCATGTTTTTCAACACCGTTTCATTCTCCTCCTCTTTTTCAGACCGTTTCATGCTTTTCATATTTTTGACACCTTTTGAAGCTCTTCATATTATTCACACCTTTTCGACTCTTCATGTTTTTCAACAACGTTTCATGCTTCTCCTATATTTCAGACCATATCATGCTCCTCGTATTTTTCAGACCCTTTCATGCTCCTCATATTTTTCACACCTTTTTAAGATCTTCATATTTTTCACACCATTTCAGGCTCTTCATATTTTTCAACAGCGTTTCGTGCTCCTCCTAATTTTCAGACCGTTTCATGCTCCTCATATTTTTCAGACCGTTTCTTGCTCCTCATATTTCTGACACTTTTTGAAGCTCTTCATGTTTTACAACACCATTTAATGCTCCTCCTCTTTTTCAGACAGTTTCATGCTCCTCATATTTTTCAGACTGTCTCATGCTCCTCATGTTTTTGACACATTTTGATGCTCTTCATATTTTTCACACCTTTTAAGGCTTTCCAAGTTTTTCAACACTGTTTCATGATCCTCTTTTTTTTCAGACCGTTTCATGCTCCTCATATTTTCGAAACCTTTTGAAGCTCTTCATGTTTTTCAATGCCGTTTCATTCTCCTCCTATTTTTCAGACAGTTTCGTGCTCCTCATATTTTTCAGACCTTTTCATGCTCCTCATATTTTTGAAACTTTTTGAAGCTCTTCATATTTTTCAAACCTTTTCAGGCCCTTCATGTTTTTCAACACCGCTTCATGCTCCTCCTAATTTTCAGACTGTTTCATGCTCCTCATATTTTTGACACCTTTTGAAGCTCTTCATATTTTTCACACCTTTTCAGGCTCTTCATGTTTTTCAACACTGCTTCATGCTCCTCCTATTTTTCAGACCGTTTCATGCTCCTCTTATTTTTGACACCGTTTGAAGCTCTTCATATTTTTCACACCTTTTCAGCCTCTCCATGTTTTTGAACACCGCTTCATGCTCCTCATATTTTTCAGACCGTTTCATGCTCTTCATGTTGTTGACACCTTTTGAAGCTCTTCATGTTTTTCACACCTTTTCCGGCTCTCCATGTTTTTGAACACCGCTTCATTCTCCTCCTATTTTTAAGACGGTTTCATGCTCCTCCTTTTTTGAGAACGTTTCATGCTCGTCCTATTTTTCACACCATTTCAGGCTCTCCATGTTTTTGAACACCGCTTCATGTCCCTCCTATTTTTAGGACCGTTTCATACTCCTCAAATTTTCATACCATTTCATGTTCCTCATATTTTGACACCTTTTGAAGCTCTTCATATTTTTCACACCTTTTCAGGCTCTTCATGTTTTTGAACATGGTTTCATGCTACTCCTTTTTCAGAACGTTTCATGCTCTTCATACTTTTGACACTTTTTGAAGCTCTTCATATTTTTAACCCCTTCTCAGGCTCTTAATGTTTTTGAGCACAGCTTCATGCTCCTCCTATTTTTCAGACCGTTTCATGCCCCTCATATATTTCACACCTTTAGAAGCTCTTGTATTTTTCACACCTTTTCAGGCTCTTCATGTTTTTCAACATCAAATCATGCTCCTCCTATTTTTCAGACCGTTTCATGCTCCTCATAATTTTCACACCATTTGAAGCTCTTCATATTTTTCACACCTTTTCAGGCTCTTCATGTTTTTGAACACTGCTTCATGCTCCTCCTCTTTTTCAGACCGTTTGATGCTCCTCATATTTTTGACCCGTTTTGTGGCTCTTCATATTTTTCACACCTTTCCAGGCTCTTCATGCTTTTGAACAACGTTTCATGGTCCTCCTATTTTTCAGAACGTTTAATGCTCCTCATATTTTTGACAACTTTTGAAGCTCTTCATATTTCACACCTTTTCAGGCTCTTCATGTTTTTCAACATCAAGTCATGCTCCTCCTATTTTTCTGACCGTTTCATGCTCCTCTTATTTTTCACACCATTTGAAGCTCTTCATATTTTTCATACGTTTTCAGGCTCTTCTTGTTTTTGACCACCGCTTCATGCTCTTCTTATTTTTCAGACCGCTTCATGCTCCTAATTTTTTGACACCTTTTGAAGCTCTTCCTATTTTTCACACCTTTTCATGCTTTTCATGTTTTTCAACATCGTTTCATGCTCCTCCTATTTTTAAGATCGTTTTTTGCCCTCACATTTTTGACACCTTTTGAAGCTCCTCCTATTTTTCACACCTTTTCAGGCTCTTCATGTTTTTCAACACCGCTTCATGCTCCTCGCATTTTTCAGACCGTGTCATGCTCCTCCTATTTTTCAGACCGCTTCATTCTCCTCCTATTTTTCAAACCGTTTCATGCTCCTCATATTTTTGACACCTTTTGAAGCTCTTCATATTTTTCACACCTTTTCAGGCTCTTCATGTTTTTCAACACTGCTTCATTCTCCTCGCATTTTTCAGACCGTTTCATGCTCCTCATATTTTTCTCACCTTTTGAAGCTCTTCATATTTTTCACACCTTCTCAGGCTCTTCATGTTTTGAGCACAGATTCATGCTCCTCCTATTTTTCAGATTGTTTCATGCGCTTCATTTCACACCTTTTGAAGCTGTTCATATTTTTCACACCTTTTCAGGCTCTTCATGTTTTTGAACACCATTTCATGCTGCTCCTATTTTTCAGACCGTTTCATGCTCCTCATGTTTTTGACACGTTTTAAACCTCTTCATATTTTTCACACCATTCCAGGCTCTTCATGTTTTTGAACACTGTTATATGCTCCTCCTCTTTTTCAGACCGTTTCATGCTCCTCATATATTTCACACCTTTAGAATCTCTTGTATTTTTCACACCTTTTCAGGCTCTTCATGTTTTTCAACATCAAATCATGCTCCTCCTATTTTTCAGACCTTTTCATGCTCCTCATAATTTTGAAACCTTTGTAAGCTCTTCATATTTTTCACACCTTTTCAGGCTCTTCATGTTTTTCAACAACGCTTCATGCTCCTCCTATTTTTCAGACCGTTTCATGCTCTTCATATTTTTGACATCTTTTGAAGCTCTTCATATTTTTCACACCTTTTCAGGCTCTTCATGTTTTTCAACACCGCTTCATGCTCCTCCTATTTTTCAGACCATTTCTTCCTCCTCATATTTTTGACACCTTTTGAAGCTCTTCATATTTTTCACCCCTTTTCGGGCTCTTCATATTTTTGAACACCGCTTCATCCTCCTCCTATTTTTCAGACCGTTTCATGCTCCTCAGATTTTTGACCCGTTTTGAGGCTCTTCATATTTTTCACACCCTCTCAGGCTCTTCATGTTTTTGAGCAAAGCTTCATGCTCCTCCTATTTTTCAGACCGTTTCATGCTCCTCATATTATTGACACCTTTTGAAGCTCTTCATATTTTTGACCCCTTTTCAAGCTCTTCATATTTTTCAACACCGTTTCATGCTCCTCCTAATTTTCAGACCATTTCATGTTCTTCATATTTTTCACACCTTTTGAAGCTCTTCATATTTTTCACACCTTTTCTGGGTCTTCATGTTTTTGAACACCGCTTCATGCTCCTCCCATTTTTCAGACCGTTTCATGCTCCTCCTATTTTTCAGACCGTTTCATGATCCTCATATTTTTGACACCTTTTGAAGCTCTTCCTATTTTTCACACCTTTTCATGCTCTTCCTGTTTTTCAACACCGTTTCATGCTCCTCCTATTTTTCAGACTTTTTCATGCTCCTCATATTTTTGACACCCTTGAAGCTCTTCATATTTTTCACACCATTTCAGGCTCTTCATATTTTTCAACAGCGTTTCGTGCTCTTCCTAAATTTCAGACCGTTTCATGCTCCTCAGATTTTTCAGACTGTTTCATGCTCCTCATATTTCTGACACTTTTTGAAGCTCTTCATGTTTTACAACACCATTTAATGCTCCTCCTCTTTTTCAGACAGTTTCATGCTCCTCATATTTTTCAGACTGTCTCATGCTCCTCATGTTTTTGACACATTTTGATGCTCTTCATATTTTTCACACCTTTTAAGGCTTTCCAAGTTTTTCAACACCGTTTCATGATCCTCTTTTTTTTCAGACCGTTTCATGCTCCTCATATTTTCGAAACCTTTTGAAGCTCTTCATGTTTTTCAATGCCGTTTCATTCTCCTCCTATTTTTCAGACAGTTTCGTGCTCCTCATATTTTTCAGACGTTTACATGCTCCTCATATTTTTGAAACTTTTTGAAGCTCTTCATATTTTTCAAACCTTTTCAGGCCCTTCATGTTTTTCAACACCGCTTCATGCTCCTCCTAATTTTCAGACTGTTTCATGCTCCTCATATTTTTGACACCTTTTGAAGCTCTTCATATTTTTCACACCTTTTCAGGCTCTTCATGTTTTTCAACACCACTTCCTGCTCCTCCTATTTTTCAGACTGTTTCATGCTCCTCATATTTTTGACACCTTTTGAAGCTCTTCATATGTTTCAAACCTTTTCAGGCTCTTCATGTTTTTCAACACCGTTTCATACTCCTCCTATTTTTCAGACCATTTCATGCTTCTCATATTTTTGACACTTTTTGAAGCTCTTCCTATTTTTCCACCATTTCGACTCTTCATGTTTTTCAACACCGTTTCATGCTTCTCCTATATTTCAGACCGTATCATGCTCCTCGTATTTTTCAGACCCTTTCATGCTCCTCATATTTTTGACACCTTTTGAAGCTGTTCATATTTTTCACACCTTTTCAGGCTCTTCATGTTTTTCAACACCACTTCCTGCTCCTCCTATTTTTCAGACTGTTTCATGCTCCTCATATTTTTGACACCTTTTGAAGCTCTTCATATGTTTCAAACCTTTTCAGGCTCTTCATGTTTTTCAACACCGTTTCATACTCCTCCTATTTTTCAGACCATTTCATGCTTCTCATATTTTTGACACTTTTTGAAGCTCTTCCTATTTTTCCACCTTTTCGACTCTTCATGTTTTTCAACACCGTTTCATGCTTCTCCTATATTTCAGACCGTATCATGCTCCTCGTATTTTTCAGACCCTTTCATGCTCCTCATATTTTTGACACCTTTTGAAGCTGTTCATATTTTTCACACCTTTTCAGGCTCTTCATGTTTTTCAACACCGTTTCATTCTCCTCCTCTTTTTCAGACCGTTTCATGCTTTTCATATTTTTGACACCTTTTGAAGCTCTTCATATTATTCACACCTTTTCGACTCTTCATGTTTTTCAACAACGTTTCATGCTTCTCCTATATTTCAGACCATATCATGCTCCTCGTATTTTTCAGACCCTTTCATGCTCCTCATATTTTTCACACCTTTTTAAGATCTTCATATTTTTCACACCATTTCAGGCTCTTCATATTTTTCAACAGCGTTTCGTGCTCCTCCTAATTTTCAGACCATTTCATGCTCCTCATATTTTTCAGACCGTTTCTTGCTCCTCATATTTCTGACACTTTTTGAAGCTCTTCATGTTTTACAACACCATTTAATGCTCCTCCTCTTTTTCAGACAGTTTCATGCTCCTCATATTTTTCAGACTGTCTCATGCTCCTCATGTTTTTGACACATTTTGATGCTCTTCATATTTTTCACACCTTTTAAGGCTTTCCAAGTTTTTCAACACTGTTTCATGATCCTCTTTTTTTTCAGACCGTTTCATGCTCCTCATATTTTCGAAACCTTTTGAAGCTCTTCATGTTTTTCAATGCCGTTTCATTCTCCTCCTATTTTTCAGACAGTTTCGTGCTCCTCATATTTTTCAGACCTTTTCATGCTCCTCATATTTTTGAAACTTTTTGAAGCTCTTCATATTTTTCAAACCTTTTCAGGCCCTTCATGTTTTTCAACACCGCTTCATGCTCCTCCTAATTTTCAGACTGTTTCATGCTCCTCATATTTTTGACACCTTTTGAAGCTCTTCATATTTTTCACACCTTTTCAGGCTCTTCATGTTTTTCAACACTGCTTCATGCTCCTCCTATTTTTCAGACCGTTTCATGCTCCTCTTATTTTTGACACCGTTTGAAGCTCTTCATATTTTTCACACCTTTTCAGCCTCTCCATGTTTTTGAACACCGCTTCATGCTCCTCATATTTTTCAGACCGTTTCATGCTCTTCATGTTGTTGACACCTTTTGAAGCTCTTCATGTTTTTCACACCTTTTCCGGCTCTCCATATTTTTGAACACCGCTTCATTCTCCTCCTATTTTTAAGACGGTTTCATGCTCCTCCTTTTTTGAGAACGTTTCATGCTCGTCCTATTTTTCACACCTTTTCAGGCTCTCCATGTTTTTGAACACCGCTTCATGTCCCTCCTATTTTTAAGACCGTTTCATGCTCCTCAAATTTTCATACCATTTCATGTTCCTCATATTTTGACACCTTTTGAAGCTCTTCATATTTTTCACACCTTTTCAGGCTCTTCATGTTTTTGAACATGGTTTCATGCTACTCCTTTTTCAGAACGTTTCATGCTCTTCATACTTTTGACACTTTTTGAAGCTCTTCATATTTTTCACACCTTTTCACGCTCTTCATGTTTTTGAACACCGCTTCATGCTCCTCGTATGTTCAGACCATTTCATGCTCCTCATATTTTTGCCACCTTTTGAAGATCCTCCTGTTTTTCACACCTTTTCAGGCTCTTCATGTTTTTCAACACTGCTTCATGCTCCTCCTATTTTTCAGACCGTTTCATGCTCCTCATATTTTTGACACCTTTTGAAGCTCTTTATAATTTTCACACCTTTTCAGGTTCTCCATGTTTTTGAACACCGCTTCATGCTCCTCCTATTTTCAGACCGTTTCATGCTCCTCATATTTTCATACCATTTCATGTTCCACATATTTTGACACCTTTTGAAGCTCTTCATATTTTTCACACCTTTTCAGGCTCTTCATGTTTTTGAACACCGCTTCATGCTCCTCCTATTTTTCAGACCGTTGCATGCTCCTCATAATTTTGACACCTTTTGAAGCTCTACATATTTTTCACACCTTTTCATGCTCTTCATGTTTTTCAACACCGTTCATTCTCCTCCTGTTTTTCAGACCGTTTCATGCTTTTCATATTTTTGACACCTTTTGAAGCTCTTCCTATTTTTCACACCTTTTCGACTCTTCATGTTTTTCAACACCGTTTCATGCTTCTCCTATATTTCAGACTGTATCATGCTCCTCGTATTTTTCAGACCCTTTCATGCTCCTCATATTTTTCACACCTTTTTAAGATCTTCATATTTTTCACACCATTTCAGGCTCTTCATATTTTTCAACCACGTTTCGTGCTCCTCCTAATTTTCAGACCGTTTCATACTCCTCAGATTTTTCAGACCGTTTCATGCTCCTCATATTTCTGACGCTTTTTGAAGCTCTTCATGTTTTACAACACCATTTAATGCTCCTCCTCTTTTTCAGACAGTTTCATGCTCCTCATATTTTTCAGACTGTCTCATGCTCCTCATGTTTTTGACACATTTTGATGCTCTTCATATTTTTCACACCTTTTAAGGCTTTCCAAGTTTTTCAACACCATTTCATGATCCTCTTTTTTTTCAGACCGTTTCATGCTCCTCATATTTTCGAAACCTTTTGAAGCTCTTCATGTTTTTCAATGCCGTTTCATTCTCCTCCTATTTTTCAGACAGTTTCGTGCTCCTCATATTTTTCAGACCTTTTCATGCTCCTCATATTTTTGAAACTTTTTGAAGCTCTTCATATTTTTCAAACCTTTTCAGGCCCTTCATGTTTTTCAACACCGCTTCATGCTCCTCTTAATTTTCAGACTGTTTCATGCTCCTCATATTTTTGAGACCATTTCATGCTTCACATATTTTTGACACCTTTTGAAGCTCTTCATATTTTTCACACCTTTTCAGGCCCTTCATGTTTTTCAACACCGTTTCATGCTTCTCTTTATTTCAGACCATATCATGCTCCTCCTATTTTTCAGACCATTTCATGCTTCACATATTTTTGACACCTTTTGAAGCTCTTCATATTTTTCACACCTTTTCAGCCTCTTCAAGTTTTTCAACACCACTTCATGCTCCTCCTTTTATTCAGACCTTTTCATACTCCTTTCATTTTTCACACCTTTTGAAGCTCTTCATATTTTTCACACCTTTTGAGGCTCTTCATGTTTTTTAACACCACTTCATGCTCCTCCTATTTTTCAGACCATTTCATGCTTCACATATTTTTGACACCTTTTGAAGCTCTTCATATTTTTCACAACTTTTCAGGTTCATCATGTTTTTCAACACCTCTTCATGCTCCTCCTATTTTTCAGACCTTTTCATGCTTCTTTCATTTTTCACACCTTTTGAAGCTCTTCATATTTTTCACACGTTTTCAGGCTCTTCATGTTTTTCAACAGCACTTCATGCTCCTCCTATTATTCAGACCGTTTCATTTTCATGTCATTTTTGACACCTTTTGAAGCTCTTCATATTTTTCACTCCTTTTGAAGCTCTTCATATTTTTCACACTTTTTCAGGCTCTTCATGTTTTTCAACACCACTTCATGCTCCTCATATTTTTCAGACCGTTTCATGCTCATCTCATTTTTGAAACCTTTTGATGCTCTTCATGTTTTTGACACATTTTGATGCTCTTCATATTTTTCACACCTTTTAAGGCTTTCCAAGTTTTTCAACACCGTTTCATGATCCTCTTTTTTTTCAGACCGTTTCATACTCCTCATATTTTCGAAACCTTTTGAAGCTCTTCATGTTTTTCAATGCCGTTTCATTCTCCTCCTATTTTTCAGACAGTTTCGTGCTCCTCATATTTTTCAGACCTTTTCATGCTCCTCATAATTTTGACACCTTTTGAAGCTCTACATATTTTTCACACCTTTTCATGCTATTCATGTTTTTCAACACCGTTCATTGTCCTCCTGTTTTTCAGACCGTTTCATGCTTTTCATATTTTGACACCTTTTGAATCTCTTCCTATTTTTCACACCTTTTCAACTCTTCATGTTTTCAAAACCGTTTGATGCTTCTCCTATATTTCAGACCGTATCATGCTCCTCATATTTTTCAGACCCTTTCATGCTCCTCATATTTTTGACACCTTTTGAAGCTCTTCCTATTTTCCACCTTTTCGACTCTTCATGTTTTTCAACACCGTTTCATGCTTCTCCTATATTTCAGACCGTATCATGCTCCTCGTATTTTTGACACCTTTTGAAGCTCTTCATATATTTCACAACTTTTCAGGTTCTTCATGTTTATAAACATCACTTCATGCTCCTCCTATTTTTCAGACCATTTCATGCTCCTTTCATTTTTGACACCTTTTGAAGCTCTTCCTACTTTTCACACGTTTTCAGACTCTTCATGTTTTTCAACACCGTTTCATGTTTCTCCTATATTTCCGACCGTATCATTCTCCTCGTATTTTTCAGACCCTTTCATTCTCCTCATATTTTTGACACCTTTTGAAGCTCTTCCTATTTTTCCACCTTTTCGACTCTTCATGTTTTTCAACACCGTTTCATGCTTCTCCTATATTTCAGACCGTATCATGCTCCTCGTATTTTTGACACCTTTTGAAGCTCTTCATATTTTTGACACCTTTTGAAGCTCTTCATATTTTTCACACCTTTTGAAGCTCCTCATATTTTTCACACCTTTTCAGGCTCTTCATGTTTTTCAACACCTCTTCATGCTCCTCCTATTTTTCAGACCGTTTCATGCTCATGTCACTATTACACCTTTTGAAACTCTTCATATTTTTCACACCTTTTTAAGCTCTTAATATTTTTCACAGGTTTTCAGGCTCTTCATGTTTTTAACACTGCTTCATGCTCCTCCTATTTTTCAGACCGTTTCATGCTCCTCATATTTTTGACACGTTTTGATGCTCTTCATATTTTTCACACCTTTCCAGGCTCTTCCTGATTTTGAACACCGTTTAATGCTACTCCTTTTTCAGAACGTTTCATGCTCTTCATATTTTTCACACCTTTTGAAGCTCTTCATATTTTTCGTACCTTTTCAGGGTCTCCATGTATTTGAATACCGCTTCATGCTCCTCCTATTTTTGAGACTGTTTCATGCTCCTCATATTTTTGACACCTTTTAAAGCTCTTCATATTTTTCACACCTTTTCAGGCTCTTCATGTTTTTGAACATCGCTTTATGCTCCTCCTATTTTTCACCGTTTCATGCTCCTCATAGTTTTCACACCTTTTGAAGCTCTTCATATTTTTCACACCTTTTCCGGCTCTTCATGTTTTGAACACCGCTTCATGCTCCTCCTAATTTACAGACCGTTTCATGCTCATCTCATTTTTTACAACTTTTGAAGCTCTTCATATTTTTCACAC
Source organism: Dama dama (assembly GCF_033118175.1). NCBI lineage: Eukaryota > Metazoa > Chordata > Mammalia > Artiodactyla > Cervidae > Dama > Dama dama. The sequence goes on along the minus strand of NW_026870988.1, from coordinate 863,836 downwards.
CTTTTGAAGCTCTTCATATTTTTCACACCTTTTCCGGCTCTTCATGTGCTTCAACACCGTTTCATGCTCCTCCTCTTTTTCAGATCGTTTCATGCTCCTCATATATTTGACAGCTTTTGAAGCTCTTCATATTTTTCACACCATTCCAGGCTCTTCATGTTTTTCAACACCGCTTCATGCTCCTTCTATTTTTCAGACCATTTCATGCTTCACATATTTTTGACACCTTTTGAAGCTCTTCATATTTTTCACACCTTTTCAGGCTCTTCAAGTTTTTCAACACAACTTCATGCTCCTCCTTTTATTCAGACCTTTTCATGCTCCTTTCATTTTTCACACCTTTTGAAGCTCTTCATATTTTTCACACCTATTCAGACTCTTCATGTTTTTGAACACCGTTTCATGCTCCTCCTATATTTTAGACCGTTTCATGCTGCTCATATTTATGACACCTTTTGAAGCTGTTCATATTTTTCACACCTTTTCAGTCTCTTCATGTTTTGAACACCGCTTCATGCTCCTCCTATTTTACAGACCGTTTCATGCTCATCTCATTTTTTACACCTTTTGAAGCTCTTCATATTTTTCACAAGTTTTGAAGCTCTTCATATTTTTCACACCTTTTCAGGCTCTTCATGTTTTTCAACACTGCTTCATGCTCCTCCTATTTTTCAGACCGTTTCATGCTCCTCTTATTTTTGACACCGTTTGAAGCTCTTCATATTTTTCACACCTTTTCAGCCTCTCCATGTTTTTGAACACCGCTTCATGCTCCTCATATTTTTCAGACCGTTTCATGCTCTTCATATTATTGACACCTTTTGAAGCTCTTCATGTTTTTCACACCTTTTCCGGCTCTCGATGTTTTTGAACACCGCTTCATTCTCCTCCTATTTTTTAGACCGTTTCATGCTCCTCCTTTTTTGAGAACGTTTCATGCTCCTCCTATTTTTCACACCTTTGCAGGCTCTCCATGTTTTTGAACACCGCTTCATGTACCTCCTATTTTTAAGACCGTTTCATGCTCCTCCTATTTTGCAGACCGTTTCATGCTCATCTCATTTTTTACACCTCTTGAAGCTCTTCATATTTTTCACACCTTTTGAAACTCTTCATATTTTTCACACCTTTTCAGGCTCTTCATGTTTTTCAACACTGCTTCATGCTCCTCCTATTTTTCAGACCGTTTCATGCTCCTCATATATTTGACAGCTTTTGAAGCTGTTCATATTTTTCACACCTTTTCAGGCTCTTCATTTTTTGAACACCGCTTCATGCTCCTTCTATTTTTCAGACCGGTTCTTTCTCCTCATATTTTTGACACCTATTGAAGCTCTTCATATTTTTCAAATCTTTTCAGGCTCTTCATGTTTTTGAACACCGCTTCAAGCTCCTCCTATTTTTGAGACCGTTTCATGTTCCTCATATTTTTGACACCTTTTAAAGCTCTTCATATTTTTCACACTTTTTCAGGCTCTTCATGTTTTTGAACACCGCTTCATGCTCCTCCTATTTTTCAGACCGTTTCATGCTCATCTCATTTTTCACACGTTTTGAAGCTCTTCATATTTTTCACACCTTTTCACGCTCTTCATGTTTTTGAACACCGCTTCATGCTCCTCGTATGTTCAGACTGTTTCATGCTCCTCATATTTTTGACACCTTTGAAGATCCTCCTGTTTTTCACACCTTTTCAGGCTCTGCATGTTTTTTAACACTGCTTCATGCTCCTCCTATTTTCAGACCGTTTCATGCTCCTCATATTTTCATACCATTTCATGTTCCTCATATTTTGACACCTTTTGAAGCTCTTCATATTTTTCACACCTTTTCACGCTCTTCATGTTTTTGAACACCGCATCATGCTCCTCGTATGTTCAGACCGTTTCATGCTCCTCATATTTTTGACACCTTTTGAAGATCCTCCTGTTTTTCACACCTTTTCAGGCTCTGCATGTTTTTCAACACTGCTTCATGTTCCTCCTATTTTTCAGACCGTTTCATGCTCCTCATATTTTTGACACATTTTGTAGCTCTTTATAATTTTCACACCTTTTAGGTTTTCCATGTTTTTGAACATCGCTTCATGCTCCTCCTATTTTCAGACCGTTTCATGCTCCTCATATTTTCATACCATTTCATGTTTCTCATATTTTGACTCCTTTTGAAGCTCTTCATATTTTTCACACCTTTTCAGGCTCTTCATGTTTTGAACACCGTTTCATGCTACTCCTTTTTCAGAACGTTTCATGCTCCTCATATTTTTAACAGCTTTTGAAACTCTTCATATTTTTCACACCTTTTCACGCTCTTCACGTTTTTGAACACCGCTTCATGCTCCTCGTATGTTCAGACCGTTTCATGCTCCTCATATTTTTGACACCTTTTGAAGATCCTCCTGTTTTTCACACCTTTTCTGGCTCTTCATGTTTTTCAACACTGCTTCATGCTCCTCCTATTTTTCAGACCGTTTCATGCTCCTCATATTTTTGACACCTTTTGAAGCTCTTTATAATTTTCACACCTTTTCAGGTTCTCCATGTTTTTGAACACCGCTTCATGCTCCTCCTATTTTCAGACCGTTTCATGCTCCTCATATTTTCATACCATCTCATGTTTCTCATATTTTGACACCTTTTGAAGCTCTTCATATTTTTCACACCTTTTCAGGCTCTTCATGTTTTTGAACACCGCTTCATGCTCCTCCGATTTTTCAGACCGTTTCATGCTCCTCATCTTTTTGACACCTTTTGAAGCTCTTAATATTTTTCACACCTTTTCAGGCCCTTCATGTTTTTCAGCACCGCTTCATGCTCCTCCTATTTTTCAGATCGTTTCATGCTCATCTCATTTTTGACACCTTTTGAAGCTCTTCATATTTTTCACACCTTTTGAATCTCTTCATATTTTTCACACATTTTCAGCCTCTTCATGTTTTTCAACACTCCTTCATGATCCTCCTATATTTCAGACCGTTTCATGCTCCTCATATTATTGACACCTTTTGAAGCTCTTCATATTTTTCACACCTTTCCAGGCTCATCATGTTTTTGAACACCGTTTCATGCTACTCCTTTTTCAGAACGTTTCATGCTCTTCATACTTTTGACACTTTTTGAAGCTCTTCATATTTTTCGTACCTTTTCAGGATCTCCATGTAGTTGAATACCGCTTCATGCTCCTCCTATTTTTGAGACCGTTTCATGCTCCTCATATTTTTGACTCCTTTTAAAGGTCTTCATATTTTTCACACCTTTTCAGGTTCTTCATATTTTTGAACACCGCTTCATGCTCCTCCGATTTTTCAGACCGTTTCATGCTCCTCATATTTTTCACACCTTTTGAAGTTCTTCATATATTTCACACCTTTTAGGCTCTTCATGTTTTTCAACACCACTTCATGCTCCTCCTATTTTTCAGACCGTTTCATGCTCATCTCATTTTTGACACCTTTTGAAGCTCTTCATATTTTTCACACCTTTTGAAGCTCTTCATATTTTTCACACATTTTCAGCCTGTTCATGTTTTTCAACACTGCTTCATGATCCTTCTATATTTCAGACCGTTTCATGCTCCTCATATTTTTGACACCTGTTGAAGGTCCTCCTATTTCTCACACCTTTTCAGGCTCTTCATGTTTTTGAACACCGCTTCATGCTCCTCCTATTTTTCAGACCGTTTCATGCTCATCTCATTTATGACACCTTTTGAAGCACTTCACATTTTTCACACCTTTTCAGGCTCTTCATGTTTTTCAACACCACATCATGCTCCTCCTGTTTTTCAAATCGTTTCATGCTCCTCATATTTTTAACAGCTTTTGAAACTCTTCATATTTTCCACACCTTTTCAGGCTCTTCATGTTTTTGAACACCGCTTCATGCTCCTCCTATTTTTCAGACCGTTTCATGCTCCTCATTTTCTTTGACACCTTTTGAAGCTCTTCATATTTTTCACAACTTTTGAAGCTCTTCATATTTTTCACACCTTTTCAGGCTCTTCATGTTTTGAACACCGCTTCATGCTCCTCCTATTTTACAGACCGTTTCATGCTCATCTCATTTTTTACACCTTTTGAAGCTCTTCATATTTTTCACAACTTTTGCAGCTCTTCATATTTTTCACACCTTTTCAGGCTCTTCATGTTTTTCAACACTGCTTCATGCTCCTCCTATTTTTCAGACCGTTTCATGCTCCTCTTATTTTTGACACCGTTTGAAGCTCTTCATATTTTTCACACCTTTTCATCCTCTCCATGTTTTTGAACACCGCTTCATGCTCCTCATATTTTTCAGACCGTTTCATGCTCTTCATATTGTTGACACCTTTTGAAGCTCTTCATGTTTTTCACACCTTTTCCGGCTCTCCATGTTTTTGAACACGGCTTCATTCTCCTCCTATTTTTAAGACCGTTTCATGCTCCTCCTTTTTTGAGAACGTTTCATGCTCCACCTATTTTTCACACCTTTTCAGGCTCTCCATGTTTTTGAACACCGCTTCATGTCCCTCCTATTTTTAAGACCGTTTCATGCTCCTCCTATTTTGCAGACCGTTTCATGCTCATCTCATTTTTTACACCTCTTGAAGCTCTTCATATTTTTCACACCTTTTGAAACTCTTCATATTTTTCACACCTTTTCAGGCTCTTCATGTTTTTCAACACCGCTTCATGCTCCTCCTATTTTTCAGACCGTTTCATGCTCCTCATATATTTGACAGCTTTTGAAGCTGTTCATATTTTTCACACCTTTTCAGGCTCATCATATTTTGAACACCGCTTCATGCTCCTTCTATTTTTCAGACCGGTTCTTTCTCCTCATATTTTTGACACCTATTGAAGCTCTTCATATTTTTCAAATCTTTTCAGGCTCTTCATGTTTTTGAACACCGCTTCAAGCTCCTCCTATTTTTGAGACCGTTTCATGCTCCTCATATTTTTGACACCTTTTGAAGCTCTTCATATTTTTCATACTTTTTCAGGCTCTTCATGTTTTTGAACACCGCTTCATGCTCCTCCTATTTTTCAGACTGTTTCATGCTCATCTCATTTTTCACACGTTTTGAAGCTCTTCATATTTTTCACACCTTTTCACGCTCTTCATGTTTTTGAACACCGCTTCATGCTCTTCGTATGTTCAGACCGTTTCATGCTCCTCATATTTTCATACCATTTCATGTTCCTCATATTTTGACACCTTTTGAAGCTCTTCATATTTTTCACACCTTTTCAGGCTCTTCATGTTTTTGAACACCGTTTCATGCTACTCCTTTTTCAGAACGTTTCATGCTCCTCATATTTTTAACAGCTTTTGAAACTCTTCATATTTTTCACATCTTTTCACGCTCTTCACGTTTTTGAACACCGCTTCATGCTCCTCGTATGTTCAGACCGTTTCATGCTCCTCATATTTTTGACACCTTTTGAAGATCCTCCTGTTTTTCACACCTTTTCAGGCTCTTCATGTTTTTCAACACTGCTTCATGCTCCTCCTATTTTTCAGACCGTTTCATGCTCCTCATATTTTTGACACCTTTTGAAGCTCTTTATAATTTTCACACCTTTTCAGGTTCTCCATGTTTTTGAACACCGCTTCATGTTCCTCCTATTTTCAGACCATTTCATGCTCCTCATATTTTCATACCATTTCATATTCCTCATATTTTGACACCTTTTGAAGCTCTTCATATTTTTCACACCTTTTCAGGCTCTTCATGTTTTTGAACACCGCTTCATGCTCCTCCGATTTTTCAGATCGTTTCATGCTCATCTCATTTTTGACACCTTTTGAAGCTCTTCATATTTTTCACACCTTTTGAATCTCTTCATATTTTTCACACATTTTCAGCCTCTTCATGTTTTTCAACACTCCTTCATGATCCTCCTATATTTCAGACCGTTTCATGCTCCTCATATTATTGACACCTTTTGAAGCTCTTCATATTTTTCACACCTTTCCATGCTCATCATGTTTTGGAACACCGTTTCATGCTACTCCTTTTTCAGAACGTTTCATGCTCTTCATACTTTTGACACTTTTTGAAGCTCTTCATATTTTTCCTACCTTTTCAGGATCTCCATGTAGTTGAATACCGCTTCATGCTCCTCCTATTTTTGAGACCGTTTCATGTTCCTCATATATTTGACACCTTTTAAAGGTCTTCATATTTTTCACACCTTTTCAGGTTCTTCATATTTTTGAACACCGCTTCATGCTCCTCCACTTTTTCAGACCGTTTCATGCTCCTCATATTTTTCACACCTTTTGAAGTTCTTCATATATTTCACACCTTTTAGGCTCTTCATGTTTTTCAACACCACTTCATGCTCCTCCTATTTTTCAGACCGTTTCATGCTCATCTCATTTTTGACACCTTTTGAAGCTCTTCATATTTTTCACACCTTTTGAAGCTCTTCATATTTTTCACACATTTTCAGCCTCTTCATGTTTTTCAACACTGCTTCATGATCCTTCTATATTTCAGACCGTTTCATGCTCCTCATATTTTTGACACCTGTTGAAGGTCCTCCTATTTCTCACACCTTTTCAGGCTCTTCATGTTTTTGAACACCGCTTCATATTCCTCCTATTTTTCAGACCGTTTCATGCTCATCTCATTTATGACACCTTTTGAAGCACTTCACATTTTTCACACCTTTTCAGGCTCTTCATGTTTTTCAACACCACATCATGCTCCTCCTGTTTTTCAAATCGTTTCATGCTCCTCATATTTTTAACAGCTTTTGAAACTCTTCATATTTTCCACACCTTTTCAGGCTCTTCATGTTTTTGAACACCGCTTCATGCTCCTCCTATTTTTCACACTGTTTCATGCTCCTCATTTTCTTTGACACCTTTTGAAGCTCTTCATATTTTTCACAACTTTTGAAGCTCTTCATATTTTTCACACCTTTTCAGGCTCTTCATGTTTTGAACACCGTTTCATACTCCTCCTATTTTTCAGACCGTTTCTTGCTCCTCATATTTTTGACACCTTTTAAGCTCTTCATATTTTTCACAGCTTTTCAGGCTCTTCATGTTTTTCAACACCGCTTCATGCTCCTCCTATTTTTCTGACAGTTTCATGCTCCTCATATTTTTGACACATTTTGAAGCTCTTCATATATTTCACAGCTTTTCAGGCTCTTCATGTTTTTCAACACCACTTCATGCTCCTGCTGTTTTTCAGATCGTTTCATGCTCCTCATATTTCTGACATCTTTTAAAGCTCTTCATAATTTTCACACCTTCTGAGGCTCTTCATGTTTTTGAACACCGCTTCAAGCTCCTCCTATTTTTCAGACCGTTTCATGCTCCTCATGTATTTCACACCGTTTGAAGCTCCTCATATGTTTCACACCTTTACAGGCTCTTCATGTTTTTGAACACAGTTTCATGCTCCTCCTATTTTTCAGACCGTTTCATGCTCCTCATGTATTTCACACCTTTTGAAGCCTTTCATATTTTTCACAGCTTTTCAAGCTGTTCATGTTTTTCAACACCGTTTCATGCTCCTCCTATTTTTCAGACCGTTTCATGCTCCTCATGTATTTCACACCTTTTGAAGCTCTTCATATTTTTCACACCTTTTGAAGCTCTTCATATTTTTCACACCTTTTAAGGCTCTTCATGTTTTTCAACACCAATTCATGCTCCTCCTATTTTTCAGACCGTTTTATGTTCCTCCTGTTTTTCAGACCGTTTCAGGCTCCTCATATTTTTGACACCTTTTGAAGCTCTTCGTATTTTTCACAACTTTTAAGGCTCTTCGTGTTTTTGAACACTGCTCCATGCACCTCCTATTTTTCAGACCGTTTCATGCTCCTCATAATTTTGACACCTTTTCAAGCTCCCCATATTTTTCACACCTTTTCAGCCTCTTCATGTTTTTGAACACCTTTTCATGCTCCTCCTATTTTTCAGAACGTTTCATGCTCTTCATATTTTTCACACCTTTTAAAGCTCTTCATATTTCTCACACCTTTTCATGCTCTTCGACTTTTTCAATACAACTTCATGCTCCTCCTATTTTTCAGTCCGTTTCATGCTCCTAATATATTTGACACCTTTTCAAGCTCTTCATCTATTTCCCACCTTTTCAAGCTCTTCATGTTTTTGAACACCTCTTCATGCTCCTCCTATTTTTCAGACCGTTTCATGCTCCTCATGTATTTCACACCTTCTGAAGCTCTTCATATTTCTCACACCTTTTCATTCTCTTCGACTTTTTCAATACAACTTCATGCTCCTCCTATTTTTCAGTCCGTTCCATGCTCCTCATATTTTTGACACCTTTTGAAGCTGTTCATATTTTTCACACCCTTTCAGGCTCTTCATGTTTTTCAACACCGCTTCATGCTCCTCCTATTTTTCAGAACGTTTCATGCTCGTCATATTTTTGACACATTTTGAAGCTCTTTATATATTTCACACATTTTCAGGCTCTTCATGTTTTTCAACACCACTTCATCCTCCTCCTATTTTTCAGATCTTTTCATGCTCCTCTCATTTTTCACACCTTTTGAAGCTCTTCATATTTTTCACACATTTTCATGCTCCTCATGATTTTCAACACCGCATCATGCTCCTTCTATTTTTCAGACCGTTTCATGCTCCTCATATCTTTGACACCTTTTGAAGCTCTTCATATTTTTCACACGTCTTCAGGCTCTCCATGTTTTTGAACACCGCCTCATGCTCCTCCTATTTTCAGAACATTTCATGCTCCTCCAATTTTTACACCTTTTGAAGCTCTTCATATTTTTCACACCTTTTCAGGCTCTTCATGTTTTTCAACACCACTTCGTGCTCCTCCTATTTTTCAGACCGTTTCATGCTCCTCATATTTTTGACACCTTTTGAAGCTCTTCATATTTTTCACTCCTTTTCAGGCTCTTCATGTTTTTGAACACCACTTCATGTTCCTCCTATTTTTCAGAACCTTTCATGCTCCTCATATTTTTGACACCTTTTGAAGCTCTTCATATTTTTCACACCTTTTCATGCTCTTCATGTTTTTCAACTCCACTTCATCCTCCTCCTATTTTTCAGATCTTTTCATGCTCCTCTCATTTTTCACACCTTTTGAAGCTATTCATATTTTTCACACCTTTTCATGCTCCTCATGATTTTCAACACCTCTTCATGCTCCTTCTATTTTTCAGACCGTTTCATGGTCCTCATATTTTTGACACCTTTGAAGCTCTTCATATTTTACACCTTTTCAGGCTCTTCATGTTTTTGAACACTGTTTCATGCACGTCTTACTTTTCGGACCGTTTCATGTTCCTCATATATTTCACACCTTTTGAAGCTCTTCATATTTTTCACACCTTTTCAGGCTCTTCATGTTTTTGAACACCGTTTCATGCTCCTCCTATTTTTCAGAACGATTCATGCTCCTCATATTTTTGACACTTTTTGAAGCTCTTCATATTTTACACACCTTTTCAGGCTCTTCATGTTTTTGAACACCGCTTCATGCTCCTCCTATTTTTCAGACAGTTTCATGCTCCTCATTATTTCACACAATTTGAAGCTCTTCATATTTTTCACACCTTTTCAGGCTCTCCATGTTTTTCAACACCACTTCATGCTCCTCCTATTTTTCAGACCGTTTTATGCTCCTCATATTTTTGACACCTTTTGTAGCTCTTCATATATTTCACACCTTTTCAGGCTCTTCATGTTTTTCAACACCACTTCATGCTCCTCCTATTTTTCAGACCGTTTTATGCTCCTCATATTTTTGACAGCTTTTGTAGCTCTTCATATATTTCACACCTTTTCAGGCTCTTCATGTCTTTCAACACCGCTTCATGATCCGCTTATTTTTCAGACCGTTTCATTCTCCTCATATTTTGACAATTTTGGAAGCTCTTCATATTTTTCACACCTTTTCAGGCTCTTCATGTTTTTCAATAACACTTCATGCTCCTCCTATTTTTCTGGCCGTTTCATACTCCTCATATTTTTGACACCTTTTGAAGTGCGTCATACTTTTCACACCTTTTCAGGCTCTTCATGTTTTTCAACACCGCTTCATGCTCCTCCTATTTTTCAGACCGTTTCATGCTCCTCATATTTTTGACACCTTTTGAATCTCTTCATATTTTTCACACCTTTTCAGGATCTTCATGTTTTTAAACTCCGCTTCATGTTCATCCTATTTTTCAGACCGTTTCATGCTCCTCATATTTTTGACACCTTTTGAAGCTCTTCGTATTTTTCACTCCTTTTAAGGCTCTTCGTGTTTTTGAACACTGCTCCATGCACCTCCTATTTTTCAGACCGTTTCATGCTCCTCATAATTTTGACACCTTTTCAAGCTCCCCATATTTTTCACACCTTTTCAGGCTCTGCATGTTTTTGAACACCTTTTCATGCTCCTCCTATTTTTCAGAACGATTCATGCTCTTCATATTTTTCACACCTTTTAAAGCTCTTCATATTTCTCACACCTTTTCATGCTCTTTGACTTTTTCAATACAACTTTATGCTCCTCCTATTTTTCAGTCCGTTTCATGCTCCTCATATTTTTGACACCTTTTCAAGCTCTTCATATATTTCCCACCTTTTCAGGCTCTTCATGTTTTTGAACACCTCTTTCTGCTCCTCCTATTTTTCAGACCGTTTCATGCTCCTCATGTATTTCACACCTTTTGAAGCTCTTCATATTTCTCACACCTTTTCATTCTCTTCGACTTTTTCAATACAACTTCATGCTCCTCCTATTTTTCAGTCCGTTTCATGCTCCTCATATTTTTGACACCTTTTGAAGCTCTTCATATTTTTCACACCTTTTCATGCTCTACATCTTTTTGAACACCGCTTCATGCTCCTCCTTATATTCAAACCGTTTCATGCTTCTCATGTATTTCACACGTTTTGAAGCTCTTCATATTTTTCACACCCTTTCACTCTCTTCATGTTTATGAACACCGTTTCATTCTCCTCCTATTTTTCAGACCGTTTCATGCTCCTCATATTTTTGACACCTTTTGAAGCTGTTCATATTTTTCACACCTTTTCAGGCTCTTCATGTTTTTCAACACCGCATCATGCTCCTTCTATTTTTCAAACCGTTTCATGCTCCTCATATTTTTGACACCTTTTGAAGCCCTTCATATTTTTCACACGTCTTCAGGCTCTTCATGTGTTTGAACACCGCTTCATGCTCCTCCTATTTTCAGAACATTTCATGCTCCTCCAATTTTTACACCTTTTGAAGCTCTTCATATTTTTCACACCTTTTCAGGTCTTCATGTTTTTGAACACCGCTCCATGCTCCTCCTATTTTTCAGACAGTTTCATGCTCCTCATGTATTTCACACCTTTTGAACCTCTTCATATTTTTCACACCTTTTCAGGCTCTTCATGTTTTTCAACACCACTTCTTGCTCCTCCTATTTTTCAGACAGTTTCCTTCTCATGTCATTTTTGACACCTTATGAAGCTCTTCATATTTTTCACACCTTTTGAAGCTCTTCATATTTTTCACACTTTTTCAGGCTCTTCATGTTTTTCAATACCACTTCATGCTCCTCCTATTTTTCCGGCGTTTTCATGCTCCTCATATTTTTGACACCTTTTGAAGCGCTTCATATTTTTCACACCTTTTCAGGCTCTTCGTGTTTTGAACACCGCTCCATGCTCCTCCTATTTTTCAGACAGTTTCATGCTCCTCATGTATTTCACACCTTTTGAAGCTCTTCATATTTTTCACACCTTTTCAGTCTATTCATGTTTTTGAACTCCACTTCATGCTCCTCTTATTTTTCAGACCGATTCATGCTTCTCATATTTTTAACACTTTTTGAAGCTCCTCATATTTTTCACACATTTTCAGGCTCTTCATGTTTTTGAACACCACTTCATGCTCCTCCTATTTTTCCGACCATTTCATGCTCCTCATATTTTTGACAACTTTTGAAGCTCTTCATGTTTTTCAACACCGTTTCATGCTCCTCCGATTTTTCAGACCGTTTCATGCTCCTCATTATTTTGACACCTTTTGAAGCTCTTCATATTTTTCACACCTTTTCCTGGTCTTTGAATTTTTTACACCTTTCATGCTCCTCGTATTTTTCACACCTCTTCCTGCTCCTCGGATTTTTCACACGTTTTCATGCTCCTCGCATATTTCTGAACTTTTCCTGTTCCTCGGATTTTTCACACCTTTTCTTGCTCCTCATATTTTTCACACCTTTTCATGCTCCTCGAATTTTTCAAGCCTTTTCACGCTCTTCATATTTTTCACACCTGTTCACGCTCTTTGTATTTTTGAAACCTTTTCATGCTCCTTGTATTTTTCAGACCTTTTCATGCTCTTCTTATTTTTCAGACATTTTCATGCTCTTCGTATTTTTGACACCTCTTGCTGTTCTTTGCATTTTTCACACCTTTTCATGCTCCTCATATTTTTCACACCTTTTCATGCTCCTCGTATTATTCAGACCTTTTCATGCTCTTCATATTTTTCAAACCTTGTCGTGCTCCTCCTATTTTTCAAGTCTTTTCATGCTCTTCGTATTTTTCACACCTTTTCATGCTCCTCATATTTTTCACCTTTTCATCCACCTCGTATTTTTCACACCTTTTCCTGATCCTCGTATTTTTCACACCTTTTCTTACTCTTCGAATTTTTCACACCTTTTCCTGCTGTCGTATTTTTCACACCGTTCCATGCTCCTCGTATTTTACACACTTTATCATGGTCCTCGTATTCTTCAGACCTTTTCATGCTCTTCATATTTTTCACACCTTTTCATTCTCCTCATATTTTTCACCTTTTCCTCCTCTCGTATTTTTCACACCTTTTCATGCTCCTCGTATTTTTCACACCATGTCATTCTCCTCGTATTTTTCAGACCTTTTCATGCTCTTCATATATTTCAAACCTTGTCATGCTCCTCGTATTTTTCACGCCTTTCCCTGCTCCTCGTATTTTTCACACGTTGTCACGCTCCTCGTATTTTTCACACCTTGTCATGCTCCTTGTATTTTTCAGACCTTTTCATGCACCTGGTATTTTTCACCTTTTCATCCACCTCGTATTTTTCACACCTTTTCCTGATCCTCGTATTTTTCACACCTTTTCTTACTCTTCGAATTTTTCACACCTTTTTGTGCTCCTCGTACTTTTCACACCTTTTCACGCTCTTCGTATTTTTGACACCTTTTCATGCTCCTCGTATTTTTCAGACCTTTTCCTTGTCTTTGAATTTTTCACACCTTTCTATGCTCCTCGTATTTTTCACACCTTTTCCTGCTGTCGTGTTTTTCACACCTTTCCATGCGCCTCGTATTTTACACACTTTATCATGCTCCTCGTATTCTTCAGACCTTTTCATGCTCTTCGTATTTTTCACACCTTTTCATTCTCCTCATATTTTTCACCTTTTCCTGCTCTCGTATTTTTCACACCTTTTCATGCTCCTCGTATTTTTCACACCATGTCATGCTCCTCGTACTTTTCAGACATTTTCATGCTCTTCATATATTTCAAACCTTGTCATGCTCCTCGTATTTTTCACGCCTTTCCCTGCTCCTCATATTTTTCACACGTTGTCACGCTCCTCGTATTTTTCACAACTTGTCATGCTCCTTGTATTTTTCAGACCTTTTCGTGCACCTCGTATTTTTCACACCTTTTCATTCTCCTCGTATTTTTGACAACTTTTCATGCTCCTCGTATTTTTCAGACCTTTTCATTCTCTTTGTATTTTTCGAACCTTTTCCTGATCCTCATATTTTTCAGACATTTTCATGCTCCTCGTATTTTTCACACATTGCCATGCTCCTCATATTTTTCACACCTTTTCATGCTCCTCGTATTTTTCAGACCTTTTCATGCTCCTCGTATTTTTCAGACTTTTTCACGCCCTTCATATTTTTCACACCTGTTCACGCTCCTCGTATTTTTCACACCTTTTCATGCATCTCGTACTTTTCAGACCTTTTCATTCTCTTCGTATTTTTCACACCTTTTTCTGCTCCTCGGATTTTTCACACGTTTTCATGCTCCTCGTATTTTTCAGACCTTTTCATGCTCTTCGTATTTTTCAGACCTTTTCATGCTCTTTGTATTTTTCACCACTTTTCATTCTGCTCGTATTTTTCACGCCTTTTCCTGCTCCTCGTGTTTTTTACACGATGTCATGCTCCTGGCATTTTCACACCTTGTCCTGCTCCTCGTATTTTTCAAACCTTTTCCTTCTCCTCGTATTTTTCACACCTTTTCATGCTCCTCGTATTTTTCAGACCTTTTCTTTATTATTATTATTATTATTATTATTATTATTATTATTATTTTGTCATACATTGGTATGAATCAGCCATAGATTTACACGTATTCCCCATCCCGATCCCCCTCCTACCTCCCTCTCCACCCGATTCCTCGGGGTCCTCCCAGTGCACCAGGTCCGGGCACTTGTCTTATGCATTCCACCTGGGCTGGTGATCTGTTTCACCATAGATAGTATACATGCTGTTCTTTTGAAATATCTCACCCTCACATTCTCCCACAGAGTTCAAAAGTCTGTTCTGTATTACTGTGCCTCTTTTTCTGTTTTGAATATAGGGTTATCGTTACCATCTTTCTAAATTCCATATACATGTGTTAGTATGCTGTAATGTTCTTTATCTTTCTGGCTTACTTCACTCTGTATAAGGGGCTCCAGTTTCATCCATCTCATTAGGACTGGTTCAAATGAATTCTTTTTAATGGCTGAGTAATATTCCATGGTGCATATGTACCACAGCTTCCTTATCCATTCATCTGCTGATGGGCATCTAGGTTGCTTCCATGTCCTGGCTATTATAAACAGTGCTGTGATGAACATTGGGGTGCACGTGTTTCTTTCAGATCTGGTTTCCTCAGTGTGCATGCCCAGAAGTGGGATTGCTGGGTCATATGGCAGTTCTATTTCCAGTTTTTTAAGAAATCTCCACACTGTTTTCCATAGCAGCTGTACTAGTTTGCATTCCCACCAACAGTGTAAGAGGGTTCCCTTTTCTCCACACCCTCTTCAGCATTTATTGCTTGTAGACATTTGGATAGCAGCCATCCTGACTGGCGTGTAATGGTACCTCATTGTGGTTTTGATTTGCATTTCTCTAATAATGAGTGATGTTGAGCATCTTTTCATGTGTTTGTTAGCCATCTGTATGTCTTCTTTGGAGAAATGTCTGTTTAGTTCTTTGGCCCATTTTTTGATTGGGTCATTTATTTTTCTGGAATTGAGCTGTAGGAGTTGTTTGTATATTTTTGAGATTAATCCTTTGTCTGTTTCTTCAGTTGCTATTATTTTCTCCCAATCTGAGGGCTGTCTTTTCACCTTACTTATAGTTTGCTTTGTAGTGCAAAAGCTTTTAAGTTTCATTAGGTCCCATTTGTTTATTTTTACTTTTATTTCCAATATTCTGGGAGGTGGGTCATAGAGGATCTTGCTGTGATTTATGTCCGAGAGAGTTTTGCCTATGTTCTCCTCTAGGAGTTTTATAGTTTCTGGTCTTACATTTAGATCTTTAATCCATTTTGAGTTTATTTTTGTGTCTCCAAAAAGCAGGAATAGAAGGAACATACCTCAACATAATAAAAGCTATATATGACAAACCCACAGCGAGCATCACCCTCAATGGTGAAAAATTGAAAGCATTTACCCTGAAATCAGGAACAAGACAAGGGTGCCCACTCTCACCACTACTATTCAACATAGTGTTGGAAGTTCTGGCCACAGCAATCAGATCAGAAAAAGAAGTAAAAAGAATCCAGATAGGAAAAGAAGAAGTGAAACTCTCACTGTTTGCAGATGACATGATCCTCTACATAAAAAACCCTAAAGTCTCTACCAGAAAATTACTAGAGCTAATCAATGAATATAGTAAAGTTGCAGGATATAAAATTAACACACAGAAATCCCTTGCATTCCTATATACTAACAATGAAAAAACAGACAGAGAAATTAAAGAAACAATACCATTCACCATTGCAACAAAAAGAATAAAATACTTAGGAGTATATCTACCTAAAGAAACAAAGGACCTATACATAGAAAACTATAAAACACTGATGAAAGAAATCAAAGAGGACACAAACAGATGGAGAAACATACCGTGTTCATGGATTGGAAGAATCAAAATTGTCAAAATGGCTATTCTACCCAAAGCAATCTATAGATTCAATGCAATCCCTATCAAGTTACCAACGGTATTTTTCACAGAAGTAGACCAAAGAATTTCACAATTTGTATGGAAATACAAAAAACCTCGAATAGCCAAAGTAATCTTGAGAAAGAAGAATGGAACGGGAGGAATCAACCTGCCTGACTTCAGACTCTACTACAAAGCCACAGTCATCAAGACAGTATGGTACTGGCACAAAGACAGAAATATAGATCAATGGAACAGAATAGAAAGCCCAGAGATAAATCCACGGACCTATGGACACCTTATCTTTGACAAAGGAGGCAAGGATATACAATGGAAAAAAGACAACCTCTTTAACAAGTGGTGCTGGGATAACTGGTCAACCACTTGTAAAAGAATGAAACTAGAACATTTTCAGACCTTTTCATGCTCTTCGAAATTTCACACCTTTTCACGCTCTTCATATTTTTCACACCTTTTCACGCTCTCCGTATTTTTGACACCTTTTCATGCTCCTCGTATTTTTCAGACCATTTCATGCTTATCGTATATTTCACACCTTTTCCTGGTCTTTGAATTTTTCACACCATTCTATGCTCCTCGTATTTTTCACACTTTTCCTGCTGTCGTAATTTTCACACCTTTTCATGCTCCTCGTATTTTTCACACATTTTCATGCTCCTCGTATTCTTCAGACCTTTTCATGCTCTTCGTATTTTTCACACCTTTTCATTTTCCTCTTATTTTTCACAACTTTTCATGCTCCTCGTATTTTTCAGACCTTTTCATTCGCTTCGTATTTTTCAAACCTTGTCCTGCTCCTCGTATTTTTCAGACCCTTTCATGCTCTTCATATTTTTCACACCTTGTCATGCTCCTCGTATTTGTCAGACCTTATCATGCTCCTCGTATATTTCACACCTTGTCATGCTCCTCGTATTTTTCACACCTTGTTATGCTCCTCGTATTTTTCACACCTTGTCATGTTGCTCGTATTTTTCATATCTTGTCATGCTCTTCGTATTTTTCAGGCTTTTTCATGCTCCTAGAATTTTTCAGATCTTTTCATGCTCCTCGTATTTTCACACCTTTTCATGCTCCTCATATTTTTCACACATTTTTCTATTCTTCGAATTATTCACACCTTTTCATGCTCCTTGTATTTTTCACACCTTTATATGCTCCTCGTATTTTTCACACCTTTTCATGCTCCTCGTATTTTTCAGATCTTTTCATGCTCCTCGAATTTTTCAGACCATTTCACGCTCTTCATATTTTTCACACGTTTTCACGCTCTTCGTATTTTTCACACCTTTTCATGCTCCTCGAATTTTTCACACCGTTTCATGCTCCTCGTATATTTCAGACCTTTTCATCCTCCTCGTATTTTTCAACCTTTTCATGCTCTTCATATTTTTCACACCTTTTCATGTTCCTCGTATTTTTCACACCTTGTCATGCTCGTCGTATTTTTCAGATCTTTTCATGTTCCTCCTACATTTCACACCTTGTCATGCTCCTCGTATTTTTCTCAACTTGTCATGCTCCTCATATTTTTCACACCTTGTCATGATCCTCGTATTTTTCACACCTTTTCTTGCTCCTCGGATTTTTCACACGTTTTAATGCTCCTCGTATTTTTCAGACCTTTTCATGCTCCTCGTATTTGTCAGACCTTTTCATGCTCCTCGAAATTTTCACAGCTTGTCATGCTCCTCATATTTTTCCCACCTTTTCATGCTCTTCATATTTTTCACACCTTTTCATGCTCCTCGTATTTTTCACACCTTGTCATGCTCCTCGTATTTTTCAAAGCTTTTCATGCTCTTCATATTTTTCACACCTTTTCCTGCTCTTCGTATTTTTCACATCTTTTCATGCTCCTCGTATTTTCCAGACATTTTCATGCTCCTCGAATTTTTCAAACCTTTTCACGCTCTTCATATTTTTCACACCTTTTCATTCTCTTCGTATTTTTGACAACTTTTCATGCTCCTCGTATTTTTCAGACCTTTTCATGCTCCTCGTATTTTCACACCTTACCTGCTCTTCGAATTTTTCACACCTTTTCATGCTCTTCATATTTTTCACACCTTTTCATGCTCCTCGTATTTTCCAGACATTTTCATGCTCCTCGAATATTTCAGACCTTTTCACGCTCTTCATATTTTTCACACCTTTTCATTCTCTTCGTATTTTTGACAACTTTTCATGCTCCTCGTATTTTTCAGACCTTTTCATGCTCCTCGTATTTTTCAGATCTTTTCACTCTCCTCGTATTTTTGACAATTTTTCATGCTCCTCGTTTATTTCACACCTTGTCATGCTCCTCGTATTTTTCAAACCTTGTCATGCTCCTCGTATTTTTCACACCTTTTCATGCTCCTCTTGTTTTTCAGACATTTTCATGCTCCTTGAATTTTTCACACCCTGTCATGCTACTCGTATGTTTCACACCTTGTCATGCTCCTTGTATTTTTCAAACCTTTTCATGCTCTTCATATTTTTCACACCTTTTCCTGCTACTCGAATTTTTCACACGTTTTCATGCTCCTCGTATTTTTCACACCTGTTCATGCTCCTCGTATTTTTCAGACATTTTCATGCTCCTCGTATTTTTCACACTTTTTTAAGTTCTACGTATTTTTGACACCTTTTCATGCTCCTCTTATTTTTCAGACCTTTTCATGCTCCTCATATTTGTCAGACATTCTCATGCTCCTCGTATTTTTCACACCTTTTCACGCTCTTCATATTTTTGACACCTTTTCATGCTCCTCATATTTTTCAGACCTTTTCATGCTCTTCGTATTTTTCACACCTTTTCATGCACCTCGTGTTTTTCACACCTGTCATGCTCCTCGTAATTTTCAGACCTTTTCATGCTTCTCATATATTTCACACCTTTTCTTGATCCTCGAATTTTTCACACCTTTTATTGCTCCTCGTATATTTCAGACCTTTTCATGCTTATCGTATTTTTCACACCTTATTATGCTCCTTGTATTTTTCAAACCTTTTCATGCTCCTCATATTTTTCACACCTTTTCCTGCTCCTCGAATATTCACACTTTTTAAGGCTTCTCGTATTTTTCAGATCTTCACATGCTCCTCAATTTTGTCAGACCTTTCCATGCTCCTCATATTTTTCACACCTTCTCATGCTCCTCTCATTTTTCAGACACTTTCATGCTCCTCAAATTTTTCACACCTTGTCATGATACTCGAATTTTTCAGACTTTTTCATGCTCCTCGTAGTGTTCACACCTTGTCATGCTCCACGTGTTTTTCACACCTTGTCATGCTCCTCGTATTTTTCACACCTTTTCCTGCTCTTCGAATTTTTCACACCTTTTAATGATCCTCGTATTTTTCAGACTTTCCTGTTCTTCCTATTTTTCAAACCTTTTCATGCTCCTCGTATTTTTCACACCTTTTTATGCTCCTCGTATTTTTCAGATGTTTTCATGCTCCTCGTATTTTTCAGTACTTTTCACACTCTTCATATTTTTCACACCTTTTCACACTCTTCGTATTTTTCACACCATTTCATGCTCCTCGTATTTTGCAGACCTTTACAAGCTCCTCGTATTTTTCACACCTTGTCATGCTCTTCATATTTTTCACAACTTCTCATGTTCTTCGTTATTCTCTGGAGTGCCATTAAGGAAACCAAGACTCCTTTCATGTTTGATGCGGAACACGGAATTGCTCTGCATGCAGTGCAGGGGTTCGGGCCTCATATCGCGGCGAGGGGAACTCTCATGGTTTTTCTCGACTTGCGGCTGGAACCTTGTGTATATTCTCGAGGTACCACTGGGAGGGTCCTTCCAGACACGTGTTTGTTCAGCGACGTAAGGACTTCTGCGTAGATGCGAGGGACAGCTCGGGATTCTCCTCGAGTCTTGGCATGGCAATTGGGATCCATCTCCACATGAGGCGGGAGACCCAGGGACCCTTTCCACGTGCCACAGGGATCCCGTGACTCCTATCAATTTTCAAGAGGAGTCAGGCATCGTCTCCTTTGGAAGCATTGATCTCCACGTACCTCTCGAATTTTAAAAAGATGTGAGCCCTCCGGTCTCGATGAGGCGGAGAACTAGGTCTTTCTCTGTGGTCTCCACAAGGGATTCAGACATCCCTTCATCTTGGGAGATGCAGGACGAGCCTGCATTCAATTCACTGCAGGGATATCTGGCCTTACTTCGAGTCAGAGCATCTCGATGTCCATTCCACTTGAGGCCACAAACTCAGGGTCCCTCTCACATACCTATAGCTGAGAGAAGCCTCCGATTGAGGTGCTTGTGGAAAGTTGGTATTCCTCTTGAGTCGAAGCCAGGGACGAAGCTCTCATCTCGAGTTGATTCGGGGTGCACGGAGCCCTTTCGTGTTGCTACAGTGACCTCAGGATCCCTCTAGACTTGAGACAGTGGTCTTGGGTTTTCTCTGGAGTGCCATCAAGGAAATCAAGGCTCCTTTCACGTTTGATGTGGAACACGGAATTGCTCTGCACGCAGTGCTGGGGAATCGGGCCTCATCTCGCGGCGAGGGGGAAGTCTCATGGTTTTCCTCAAGTTGCGGCCGGAACCTGGGGAATATTCTCGAGTTATGACCGGGAGGGCCCTTCCTGACAGGTGTTTGTTCAGCGCCGTCAGGACTCCTGCCTAGGTGTGAGGGACACCTCGGGATTCTCCTCGAGTCTTGGCATGGCAATTGGGACTCGTCTGCACGTGAGGCGGGAGAGCCAGGGTCCCTTTCCACGTGCCACAGGGATCCTGGGACTCCTATCCATTTTCAAGAGGAGTCAGGCATCGTCTCCTTTGGAAGCATTGATCTCCGCGGACCTCTGGATTTTTCAAAGGATGTGAGGCCTCCGGTCGCGATGAGGCGGAGACCTAGGTCTTTCTCTGTGGTCTCCACAGGGGATTCAGACATCCCTTCATCTTGGGAGATGCAAGACGAGCCTGCATTCAATTCACCGCAGGGATATCCGGCCTTACTTCAAGTCAGAGCAACTCGGTGTCCATTCCACTTGAGGCCACAAACTCAGGGTCCCTCTCACATACCTGTAGCTGAGAGAAGCCTCCTCTTGAGATGCTTGTGGAAAGTTGGTATTCCTCTTGAGTCGAAGCCAGGGACCATGCACTCATCTCGAGTTGTTTGGGGTCCATGGAGCCCTTTCGTGTTGCTACAGTGACCTCAGGATCCCTCTAGACTTGAGACAGTGATCTTGGGTTTTCTTTGGAGTGCCATCAAGGAAATCAAGGCTCCTTTCACGTTGATGTGGAACACGGAATTGCTCTGCACGCAGTGCAGGGGAATCGGGCCTCATCTCGCTGCGAGGGGGAAGTCTCATCGTTTTTCTCGAGTTGCGGCCGGAACCTGGGGTATATTCTCGAGTTACGACGGGGAGGGCCCTTCCAGACCCGTGTTTGTTCGGCGACGTCAGGATTCCTGCCTAGGTGCGAGGGACACCTCGGGATTCTCCTCGAGTATTGGCATGGTAATTGGGACGCATCTCCACGTGAGGCGGGAGACCCAGGGTCCCTTTCCACGTGCCACAGGGATCCTGGGACTCCTGTCCATTTTCAAGAGGAGTCAGGCATCGTCTCCTTTGGAAGCATTGATCTCCGCAGACCTCTCGAGTTTTCAAAGAATGTGAGGCATCCGGTGGCTATTAGGCGGAGAACTAGGTCTTTCTCTGTGGTCTCCTCAGGGATTTCAGACATCCCTTCATCTTGGGAGATGCAAGACGAGCCTGCATTCAATTCACTGCACGGATATCCGTCCTTACTTCAAGTAAGAGCATCTCGGTGACCATTCCACTTGAGGCCACAAACTCAGGGTCCCTCTCACATACCTGTAGCTGACAGAAGCCTCCTCTTGAGGTGCTTGTAGTAAGTTGGTATTCCTCTTCAGTCGAAGGCAGGGACTAAGCTCTCATCTCGAGTTGATTTGGTGTCCACAGAGCCCTTTCCTGTTGCTACAGTAACCTCAGGATCCCTCTAGACTTGAGACAGTGATCTTGGATTTTCTCTGGAGTGCCGTCAAGGAAATCAAGGCTCCTTTCACGTTTGATGTGGAACACAGAATTGCTCTGCACGCAGTGCAGGGGAATCGGGCCTCATCTCGCGGCTAGGGGGAAGTCTCATGGTTTTTCTCGAGTTGCGGCCGGAACCTGGGGTACATTCTCGAGTTACGACGGGTAGGGCCCTTCCACACACGTGTTTGTTCAGCGACGTCAGGACTCCTGCCTAGGTGCGAGGGACACTTCGGGATTCTCCTCGAGTCTTGGCATGGCAATTGGGACGCGTCTTCACGTGAGGCGGGAGACCCAGGGTCCCTTTCCACGTGCCACAGGGATCCTGGGACTCCTATCCATTTTCAAGAGGAGTCAGGCATCGTCTCCTTTGGAAGCACTGATCTCTGCGGACCTCTAGAGTTTTCAAAGGATGTGAGGCCTCCAGTTGCGATGAGGCGGAGATCTAGGTCTTTCTCTGTGGCCTCCACAGTGGATTCAGACATCCCTTCATCTTGGCAGATGCAAGACGAGCCTGCATTCAATTCACTGAAGGGATGTCCGGCCTTACTTCGAGTCAGAGCATCTCGGTGTCCATTCCACTTGAGGCCACAAACTCAGGGTCCCTCTCACATACCTGTAGCTGAGAGAAGCCTCCTCTTGAGGTGCTTGTGGATAGTTGGTATTCCTCTTGAGTCGAAGCCAGGGACTAAGCTGTCATCTTGAGTTGATTTGGGGACCACGGAGCCCTTTCCTGTTGCTACAGTGACCTCAGGATCCCTCTAGACTTGAGACAGTGATCTTGGGTTTTCTCTGGAGTGCCATCACGGAAATCAAGGCTCCTTTCACGTTTGATGTGGAACACGGAATTGCTCTGCACGCAGTGCAGGGGAATCGGGCCTCATCTCGCGGCGAGGGAGAAGTCTCATGGTTTTTCTCGAGTTGCGGCCGGAACCTTGGGTTATTTCCCGAGTTACCGCGGGGAGGGTCCTTCCAGACCCGTGTTTGTTTAGTGATGTCAGGACTCCTGCCAGGTGCGAGGGACACCTCGGGATTCTCCTCGAGTCTTGGCACGGAAATTGGGACGCGTCTACACGTGAGGCGGGAGACCGAGTGTCCCTTACCATGTGCCACAGGGATCCTGGGACTCCTATCCATTTTCAAGAGGAGTCAGGCATCGTCTCCTTTGGAAGCACTGATCTCCGCAGACCTCTCGAGTTTTCAAAGGATGTGAGACATCTGTTGGCAATGACGCGGAGAACTAGGTCTTTCTCTGTGGTCTCCACAGGGGATTCAGACATCCCTTCGTCTTGGCAGATGCAAGACGAGCCTGCATTCAATTCACTGCAGGGATATCCGGCCTTACTTCGAGTCAGAGCATCTCGGTGTCCATTCCACTTGAGGCCACAAACTCAGGGTCCCTCTCACATACCTGTAGCTGAGAGAAGCCTCCTCTTGAGGTGCTTGTGGAAAGTCGCTATTCCTCTTGAGTCGAAACCAGGGACTAAGCTCTCATCTCGAGTTGATTTGGGGTCCACGGAGCCCTTTCGTGTTGCTACAATGACCTCAGGATCCCTCTAGACTTGAGACAGTGATCTTCGGTTTTCTCTGGAGTGCCATCAAGGAAATCAAGGCTCCTTTCACGTTTGATGTGGAACACGGAATTGCTCTGCACGCAGTGCAGATAATCAGGTCTCATGTCGCAGCGAGGGGGAAGTCTCATGGTTTTTCTCGAGTTGCAGCCGGAACCTGGGGTATATTCTCGAGTTACGACGGGGAGGGCCCTTCCAGACACGTGTTTGTTCAGCGACGTCAGGACTCATGCCTAGGTGCGAGGGACCCCTCGGGATTCTCCTAGAGTCTTGGCATGGCAATTGGGACGCGTCTCCATGTGAGGCGGGAGACCCAGGGTCCCTTTCCACGTGCCACAGGGATCCTGGGACTCCTATCCATTTTCAAGAGGAGTCAGGCATCATCTCCTTTGGAAGCACTGATCTCCGTGGACCTCTCGAGTTTTCAAAGGATGTGAGGCCTCCGGTCGCGATGAGCCGGAGAACTAGGGCTTTCTCTGTGGTCTCCACAGGGGATTCAGACATCCCTTCGTCTTGGGAGATGCAAGACGAGCCTGCATTCAATTCACTGCAGGGATATCCGGCCTTACTTCGAGTCAGAGCATCTCGGTGTCCATTCCACTTGAGGCCACAAACTCAGGGTCCCTCTCACATACCTGTAGCTGAGAGAAGCCTCCTCTTGAGGTGCTTCTGGAAAGTTGGTATTCCTCTTGAGTCGAAGCCAGGGACTAAGCTCTCATCTCGAGTTGATTTGGGGTCCACGGAGCCTTTCGTCTTGCTACAGTGACCTCAGGATCCCTCTAGACTTGAGACAGTGATCTTGGGTTTTCTCTGGAGAGCCATCAAGGAAATCAAGGCTCCTTTCACGTTTGATGTGGAACACGGAATTGCTCTGCACGCAGTGCAGGGGAATCGGGCCTCATCTCGCGGCGAGGGGGAAGTCTCATGGTTTTTCTAGAGTTGCGGCTGGAATCTGGGGTATATTCTCAGTTACAACGGGGAGGGCCCTTCCAGACACGTGTTTGTTCAGCGACGTCAGGACTCCTGCCTAGGTGCGAGGGACACCTCGGGTTTCTCCTCGAGTCTTGGCATGGCAATTGTGACGCGTCTCCACGCTAGGCGGGAGACCCAGGGTCCCTTTCCACGTGCCACAGGGATCCTGGGACTCCTATCCATTTTCAAGAGTAATCAGGCACCGTCTCCATTGGAAGCACGGATCTCCGCGGACATCTCGAGTTTTCAAAGGATGTGAGGCCTCCGGTCGCGATGAGGCGGAGAACTCGGTCTTTCTCTGTGGTCTCCTCAGGGGATTCAGACATCCCTTCGTCTTGGGAGATGCAAGACGAGCCTGCATTCAATTCACTGCAGGGATATCCGGCCTTACTTCGAGTCAGAGCATCTCGGTGTCCATTCCACTTGAGGCCACAAACTCAGGGTCCCTCTCACATTCCTGTAGCTGAGAGAAGCCTCCTCTTGAGGTGCTTGTGGAAAGTCGCTATTCCTCTTGAGTCGAAACCAGGGACTAAGCTCTCATCTCGAGTTGATTTGGGGTCCACGGAGCCCTTTCGTGTTGCTACAATGACCTCAGGATCCCTCTAGACTTGAGACAGTGATCTTGGGTTTTCTCTGGAGTGCCATCAAGGAAATCAAGGCTCCTTTCACGTTTGATGTGGAACACGGAATTGCTCTGCACGCAGTGCATGGGAATCGGGCCTCATCTCGCGGCGAGGGGGAAGTCTCATTGTTTTTCTCGAGTTGCGGCCGGAACCTGGGGTATATTCTCGATTTACGACTGGGAGGGCCCTTCCAGACACGTGTTGGTTCAGCGACGTCAGGACTCCTGCCTAGGTGCGAGGGACACCTCGGGATTCTCCTCGAGTCTTGACATGGCAATTGGAACGTGTCTCCACCTGAGGCGGGAGACCCAGGGTCCCTTTCCACGTGCCACAGGGAACCTGGGACTCCTATCCATTTTCAAGAGGAGTCAGGCATCGTCTCCTTTGGAAGCACTGATCTCCGCGGACCTCTCGAGTTTTCAAAGGATCTGAGGAATCCGGTCGCGATGAGGCGGAGAACTAGGTCTTTCTCTGTGGTCTCCACAGGGCATTCAGACACCCTTTCGTCTTGGGAGATGCAAGACGAGCCTGCATTCAACTCACTGCAGGGATATCCGGCCTTACTTTGAGTCAGAGCATCTCGGTGTCCATTCCACTTGAGGTCAGAAACTCAGGGTCCCTCTCACATACCTGTAGCTGAGAGAAGCCTCCTCTTGAGGTGCTTGTGGAAAGTTGGTATTCCTCTTGAGTCGAAGCCAGGGACTAAGCTCTCATCTCGAGTTGATTTGGGGTCCACAGAGCCCTTTCGTGTTGCTACAGTTACCTCAGGATCCCTCTAGACTTGAGACAGTGATCTTGGGTTTTCTCTGGAGTGCCATCAAGGAAACCAAGGTTCCTTTCACGTTTGAAGTGGAACACGGAATTGCTCTGCACGCAGTGCAGATAATCGGGTCTCATGTCGCAGCGAGGGGGAAGTCTCATGGTTTTTCTCGAGTTACAGCCGGAACCTGGGGTATATTCTCGAGTTACGACGGGGAGGGCCCTTCCAGACAAGTGTTTGTTCAGCGACGTCAGGACTCATGCCTAGGTGCAAGGGACCCCTCGGGATTCTCCTAGAGTCTTGGCATGGCAATTGGGACGCATCTCCATGTGAGGCGGGAGACCCAGGGTCCCTTTCCACGTGCCACAGGGATCCTGGGACTCCTATCCATTTTCAAGAGGAGTCAGGCATCATCTCCTTTGGAAGCACTAATCTCCGCGGACCTCTCGAGTTTTCAAAGGATCTGAGGAATCCGGTAGCGATGAGCCGGAGAACTAGGGCTTTCTCTGTGGTCTCCACAGGGGATTCAGACATCCCTTCGTCTTGGGAGATGCAAGACGAGCCTGCATTCAATTCATTGCAGGGATATCCGGCCTTACTTCGAGTCAGAGCATCTCGGTGTCCATTCCACTTGAGGCCACAAACTCAGGGTCCCTCTCTCATACTTGTAGCTGAGAGAAGCCTCCTCTTGAGGTGCTTCTGGAAAGTTGGTATTCCTCTTGAGTCGAAGCCAGGGACTAAGCTCTCATCTCGAGTTGATTTGGGGTCCACGGAGCCTTTCGTCTTGCTACAGTGACCTCAGGATCCCTCTAGACTTGAGACAGTGATCTTGGGTTTTCTCTGGAGAGCCATCAAGGAAATCAAGGCTCCTTTCACGTTTGATGTGGAACACGGAATTGCTCTGCACGCAGTGCAGGGGAATCGGGCCTCATCTCGCGGCGAGGGGGAAGTCTCATGGTTTTTCTCGAGTTGCGGCCGGAACCTGGGGTATATTCTTGATTTACGACGGGGAGGGCCCTTCCAGACCCGTGTTTGTTCAGCGAAGTCAGGACTCCTGCCTAGGTGCGAGGGACACCTCGGGATTCTCCTCGAGTCTTGGCATGGCAAGTGGGACGCATCTCCACGTGAGGCGGGAGACCCAGGGCCCCTTTTCACGTGCCACAGGGATCCTAGGACTCCTATCAATTTTCAAGAGGAGTCAAGCATCGTCTGCTTTGGAAACATTGATCTCCGGGAACCTCTCGAATTTTCAAAGGATGTGAGGCCTCCGGTCGTGATGAGGCGGAGAACTAGGTCTTTCTCTGTGGTCTCCACAGGGGATTCAGACATAACTTCGTCTTGGGAGATGCAAGAAGAGCCTGCATTCAATTCACTGCAGGGATATCTGGCCTTTCGAGTCAGAGCATCTTGGTGTAAATTCCACTTAAGGCCACAAACTCAGGGTCCCTCTCACATACCTGTAGCTAACAGAAGCCTCCTCTTGAGGTGCTTGTGGTAAGTTGGTATTCCTCTGGATTCGAAGCCAGGGACGAAACTCTCATCTCAAATTACGACGTGATTCACACGTGATTCCTACGTGACGCACACGTGATTCACACG
This sequence comes from Dama dama, assembly GCF_033118175.1. Taxonomy (NCBI): domain Eukaryota; kingdom Metazoa; phylum Chordata; class Mammalia; order Artiodactyla; family Cervidae; genus Dama; species Dama dama. The sequence continues at coordinate 836,123 of NW_026870988.1, read as the reverse complement.
TGATTCCCCCGTGACGCACACGTGATTCACACGTGATTCGCACGTGACGCACACGTGATTCACTCGTGATTCCCTCGTAACGCACATGTGATTCACTTGTGATTCCCCCGTGACGCACACATGATTCCCCTATGATGCACACGTGATTCCCACGTGATTCCCCCGTGACGCACACGTGATTCACAAGTGATTCCCCTGTGATGCACACGTGATTCCCACGTGACGCACACCTGATTCCCACATAATGCACTCGTGACTGACACGTGATTTCCAAGTGACGCACACGTGTTTCACACCTGATTCCCACGTGAAGCACAAGTGATTCACACGTGATGCACACGTGACTCCCACGTGACGCACACGTGATTTCCATGTGATGCACACGTGATTCACACGTGATTCACACGTGACGCACACGTGATTCACATGTGACTTCCACGTATTGCACACGTGACTCACAGGTGAATTCCACGTGAGACACACGTGACTGACACGATATTCCCACGTGACGCGCACGTGTTTCACACGTGATACCCACGTGACACACACGTGATTCACAAGTTTTTCCCACGTGATCCCTGCAATACGCACACGTGATTCCCACGTGACGCACACGTGATTCACACGTGATACACACGTGACGCGCACGTGATTCCCACGTGATTTCCACTTGACGCACACGTGACTTACACGTGATTCCCACGTGACGTACACGTGATTCCATACTAATTTCCCCATGAACCACACGTGATTCCCACGTGATTTCCACGTGACGCACACGTGATTTACCTGTGATTCCCACGTGACGTACACGTGATTTACCTGTGATTCCCACGTGACGTACACGTGATTCCATACTGATTCCCACGTGATTCCCCCGTCACGCAAACGTGATTCACACGTGATTCCCACGTGATTCCCCTGTGACCCACACGTGATTAACTCGTAATTCCCTGGTGATGCACACGTGATTCCTTGTGATTCCCCCATGACGCACAAATGATTCACACGTGATTTCCCCGTGCTACACACGTGATTCCCACGTGATTCCCCCATGACGCACAAATGATTCACACGTGATTCCCCCATGCTGCACACGTGATTCCCACGTGATTCACACGTGACGCACACGTGATTCACACATGATTTCCACGTATTGCACACGTGACTCACACGTGAATCCCACGTGAGGCAGACGTGACAAACACGTTATTTCCAAGTGACGCAGACGTGATTCACACGTGATTCCCACGTGATGCGCACGTGTTTCACACTTTATACCCACGTGACACACACATGATTCACACGTTTTTCCCACGTGATCCCTGCATGACGCACAAGTGATTCCCACGTGATGCACACGTGATACACACGTGACACGCACGTTATTTCCACGTGAAGCACACGTGATTTACACGTGATTCCCACATTACGTACACGTGATTCCATAGTGATTCCCCCATGACGCACATGTGATTCCCATGTGATTCCCACGTGACGCACACGTGATTCACTCGTGATTTCCACGTGACACACACGTGATTTCCACGTGACGCACACGTGACATACACGTGATAACATAGTGATTCCCCCATGACGCACACGTGATTCCCATGTGATTCCCACGTGACGCACACGTGATTCACACGTGATTTCCGCGTGACGCACACGTGACTCACACATGATTCCCAAGTGATGCACACGTGATTCACACATGATTTCCACGTGATGCGCACGTGACACACACGTGATTCCCACGTGATGCACACGTGACTCACACGTGTTTCACACGTGATTCCCACGTGACGCGCACGTGTTTCACACGTGATTTCAACGTGATGCACACCTGACTCACACGTGATTTCCACGTGATGCACACATAATTCACAGGTGATTCCCAACTGACTTCCACGTGACGCACAGGTGATTCTCAAGTGATTCCTGCATGACGCACACGTGATTCCCACGTGACGCACACGTGACTGACAAATGATTCCCACGTGATACACAAGTGATTCCCACGGGATGCACACGTGACTGACACGTGATTACCACCTGATGCACACGTGATTCGCAAGTGACGGACACGTGATTCACACGTGATTCACACGTGACACACACGTGTTTCACACGTGATTCCCAGGTGACACACAGGTGAATGACACGTGATGCACACGTGATTCACACGTGATTCCCACGTGACTCCCACGTGAGGCACACGTGAATCCCACGTGATGAACACGTGATTCACACGTGACTCCCACGTGACGCACACGTGATTCACAGGGGATTTCCACGTGATTCCCACGGGATGCACACGTGATTCACACGTGACTCCCACGTGAGGCACACGTGATTCCCAAGTGATTCCCACGTGATGCACACGTGTTCCCACGTGACTCCCACGTGACGCACACGTGATTCACACATGATTTCCACGTGATGCACAAGTAACTCAGCTGTTTCACACGTGATTTCCACGTGATGCACACGTGACTCACACGTGTTTCACACGTGATTCCCACGTGACGCGCACGTGATTCACACGTGATTTACACGTGATTCCCACGTGACGTACACGTGATTCCATACTGATTCCCCCATGACGTACACGTGATTCCCATGTGGTGCACACGTGAGTCACACATGATTCCCACGTGATGCACACGTGTTTCACACATGATTTCCACGTGATGCACACGTGACACACACGTGATTCCCACGTGATGCACAAGTGAATCACACGTGTTTCACACGTGATTCACACGTGATTTCCACGTGACACACACGTGATTCCCATGTTATTCCCACGTGATTCCCACGTGACACACACGTGTTTCACACGTGATTTCAACGTGATGCACAAGTGATTCCCACGGGATGCAAACGTGATTCCCACAGGATGCACACGTGATTCCCACGTGTTTCCCACATGAGGCACAGGTGATTCCCACGTGATGCACACGTGATTCCCACAGGATGCACACGTGATTCCCACGTGATTCCCACGTGAGGCACATGTGATTCCCACGGGATGGACACGTGATTCCCACGTGATTCCCACATGAGGCACACGTGATTACCACGTGTTGCACACGTGACTGACACGTGATTCCCACGCTGATGCACACGTGATTCGCGTGTGATGCACACGTGATTCACACGTGATTCCCACGTGATTCCCACGTGATGCACACGTGACACACACGTGACTCCCATGAGAGGCACACGTGATTCCCATGTGATTCACCCGTGAATGACACGCGATTCCCACGTGATTCCCACATGATGCACACGTGAATGAATCCTGAATGACACGTGATTCCCACGTTTTGCACACGTGATTCACACGTGATTCCCATGTGACGTGCACTTGATTCAGACGTGATTCACACGTGACACACACGTGTTTCACACGTGATTCGCACGTGATGCACACTTGACTTACAAGTGATTTCCACGTGATTCACACGTGAATTTCACGTGACACACACGTGATTCCCACGTTATTCCCACGTGACGCACACGTGATTCAGACGTGATTCACACGTGACACACACGTGATTCCCACGTGATTCCCATGTGATGCACACGTGACTCACTCCTTTTTCACATGTGATTCCCACGTGACGCACACGTGATTCACACATGATTCCCCCGTGACGCACACGTGATTCACACATGATTCCCCCGTGACGCACACGTGATTCACACGTGATTCCCCCGTGACGCACACGTATTTCACACGTGATTCCCCCGTGACGAACACGTGATTCACACGTGATTCCCCCGTGACGCACACGTGATTCCCACGTGATGCACACGTGACTGACATGTGATTTCCTCGTGACGCACACGTGATGCACACGTGATTCCCACGGGATACACAAGTGATTCCCACATGAGGCACACGTGATTCCCACGTTATGCACACGTGACTCACACGTGTTTCACACGTGATTCCCACGTGACGCTCACGTGATTTGCACGTGATGCACACTTGATGCACACGTGATTCCAAACTGACACACAGGTGATTCCCACGTGATGCACACGTGACACACCCGTGTTTCACACATAATTCACACGTGACGCACACGTGTTTCACAAATGATTCACACGTGATTCCCACGTGATGCGAACGTGTTTCACACGTGATACCCATGTGGCACACAAGTGATTCACAAGTTTTTCCCACGTGATTCCTGCATGACGCACACGTGATTCCCACCTGACGCACACGTGATTCACACGTGACTTCCACGTGATGCACACGTGATTCCCACGTGATGCACACATGACTGACACGTGATTCCCACGTGATGCACACTTGATGCCCACGTGACGCACATGTGATTCACACGTGACGCACACGTGTTTCACACGTGATTCCCAGGTGACACACACGTGAATGACACGTGATTCCCACGTGACTCCCCACTGAGGCACACGTGATTCCCACGTGATTCACCCGTGATTGACACGTGATTCCCACGTGATTCCCACACGATGCACACGTGAATTAAACCTGAATGACACGTGATTCCCACGTGATGCACACGTGATTTCCACGTGACTCCCACGTGACGCACACGTGATTCACACGTGATTTCCACGTGATGCACACGTGACTCACAAGTGATTCCCACGTGACACACACGTGACTCCTATGTGATGCACAAGTGACTTACACGTGATTTCCACGTGACGCACACGTGATTCCCACATTATTCCCACGTGACGCACACGTGTTTCACACCTGATTTCCACGTGATGCACACGTGACTCACAGGTGTTTCACACGTGATTTCCATGGAATGCACACGTGACACACACGTGTTTCACACGTTATTCCCACGTGACGCGCACTTGATTCCCACGTGATTTCCACGTGATGCACACGTGATTTACACGTGATTCCCACGTGACGTACACGTGATTCCATACTGATTCCCCCATGACGTACACGTGATTCCCATGTGCTGCACACGTGAGTCACACATGATTCCCACGTGATGCACACATGTTTCACACATGATTTCCACGTGATGCACACGTGACACACACGTGTTTCACACGTGATTCCCAGGTGACACACACGTGACTGCCACGTAATTCCCACGTGATGCACACGTGATTCGCACGTGACGCACACGTGATTCACACGTGATTCCCATGTGACGTGCAAATGATTCAGAGGTGATTCACACGTGACACACACGTGATTCGCAAATGATTCCTGCATGACGCACACGTGATTCCCACGTGATTCCCATGTGATGCACACGTGACTCACAGCTTTTTCACATGTGATTCCCACGTGACGCACACGTGAATCACACGTGATTTCCACGTGACGCACACGTGACTCACACGTGATTCCCCCGTGATGCACACGTGATTCCCACGTGATGCACACGTGACTGACATGTGATTTCCTCGTGACGCACACGTGATTCACACGTGATTCCCACGTGACTCCCACGTGATGCACACATGATTCGCAAATGATTCCCACATGACGCACACGTAATTCCCACGTGACGCGCACGTGATTTACACGTGATTACCTTTTGACTTGCACGTGATTCAGACATGATTCACATGTGAATGACACGTGATTCCCACGTGATGCACACGTGACTCACACGTGTTTCACACGTGATTCCCTCATGACCCACACGTGAATGACACGTGATTAACACGTGATTCACACGTGATTCCCACGGGATGGACACGTGATTCCCACGTGATTCCCACATGAAGCACACGTCATTCCCACGTGATGCACACGTGACTGACACGTGATTCCCACGTGATGGACACGTGATTCCCACGGGATGGACACGTGATTCCCGTGGGATGGACACGTGATTCCCACGTGACTCCCACATGACGCACACGTGAATCCCACGTGATGCACACGTGACTGACACGTGATTCCCACGTGATGCACACGTGATTCGCAAGTGACGGACACGTGATTTACACGTGATTCCCACGCGATGGACAGGTGACACACACGTGATTCGCAAATGATTCCCGCATGACGCACTCGTGATACCCACGGGATTCACACGTGATGCACACGTGATTCACACGTGACTCCCACGCGAGGCACATGTTTCCCACGTGATTCACCCGTGAATGACACGTGATTTCCACGTGATTCCCACACGAAGCACACCTGAATGAAACCTGAATGACACGTGATTCCCACATGATGCACACGTGATTCCCACATGATTCCCAGGTGACGCACACGTGTTTAACACGTGATTCCCATGTGAAGCACATGTGATTCACACGTGATTTCCACGTGATGCACACGTAATTCACTCGTGATTGCCAGGTGACGCACACGTGATTCACACGTGATTTCCACGTGACGCACACGTGACTCACACATGATTCCCAAGTGATGCACACGTGATTCACACATGATTTACACGTGATGCGCACGTGACACACACGTGATTCCCACGTGATGCACACGTGACTCACACGTGTTTCACACGTGATTCCCACGTGACGCGCACGTGATTTCCACGTGACACACAGGTGATTCCCATGTTATTCCCACGTGATTTCCACGTGATGCACACGAGTTTCACACGTGATTTCAACGTGATGCACACCTGACTCACACGTGATTTCCACGTGATGCACACGTAATCCACAGGTGATTCCCAACTGACTTCCACGTGACGCACAGGTGATTCTCATGTGATTCCTGCATGACGCACACGTGATTCACATGTGACGCACACGTGATTCCCACATGAGGCACACGTGATTACCAGGTGATGCACACGTGATTCCCACGGGATGCACACGTGATTCCCACATGAGGCACACGTGATTCCCAAGTGATGCACACGTGACTGACACGTGATTCCCACGTGATGCACACGTGATTCACACATGATTTCCACGTGATTCGCACGTGACACACACGTGATTCCCACGTGATGCACACGTGACTCACACATGTTTCACACGTGATTCCCACGTGACGTGCACGTGATTCACACGTGATTTCCACGTGACACACAAGTGATTCCCATGTTATTCCCACGTGATTCCCACGTGACGCACACGTGTTTCGCACGTGATTTCAACGTGATGCACACCTGACTCACACGTGATTTCCACGTGATGCACACGTAATTCACAGGTGATTCCCAACTGACTTCCACATGACGCACAGGTGATTCTCATGTGATTCCTGCATGACGCACACGTGATTCCCACGTGACGCACACGTGATTCCCACATGAGGCACACGTGATTACGAGGTGATGCACACGTGATTCCCACGGGATGCACACGTGATTCCCACATGAGGCACACGTGATTCCCACGTGATGCACACGTGACTGACACGTGATTCCCACGTGATGCTCACGTGATTCCCACGGGATGGACACGTGATTACCACGTGATGCACACGTGATTACCACGTGATGCACACGTGACTGACACATGACTCCCACGTGACCCACACGTGATTCACACGTGATTCCCACGTGACGCACACGTGATTCCCACGTGACGCACACGTGATTCCCAAGTGATGCCTACGTGAAGAACACGTGATTCCCACGTGATGCACACGTGAAGTACACTTGATTCCAACGTGATGCACTCGTGATTCACACGTGACGCACACGTGATTCCCACGTGACACACTGGTGACACACTTGAGACGCACAAGTGTTGCACACGTGATACACACTTGACACTCGCTTGATTCACACGTGTCTCTCACGTGATTGACACGTCATTCCCACGTGACGCACACTGACGCACACGTGGCACACAAGTGTCCCTCTTAACTAGACAGGAATCCTGACATCACTTAACAAATCCGAGTTTTGAACGGGCATCCCTGTTGTACCTTGAGAATATACCCCAGGTTCCCACCACAACTTGAGAAGAGATATGAGACTTCCCCTTTGCCGCTAGAGTAGGCACGATTCCGCTGCATTGCGTGCAGAGAAATTCCATATTCCACATAAAACTCGAAAGGAGACTTGATTTCCTAGATGGCACTCCAGAGAAACCCCAGGAACCTTGTCTCAGGTCTAGAGGGATCCTGAGGTCACTATAGCAACAAGAAAGAGCTCCGTGTACCCCAAATCAACTAGAGATGAGAGCTTAGTACATGGCTTCGACTCTAGAGGAATACCAACTTTCCACAAGCACCTGAACAGGAGGCTGCTTTCAGCTATAGGTATGTGACAGGGACCCTGAGTTTCAGTCTCAAGGAGTGTGCATCACGTGTGAATCACGTGTGCGTCACGTGGGAATCACGAGTGAATCACGTGTGCGTCACGTGGGAATCACGTGTGCATCACGTGGGAATCAGGTGTGCGTCACGTGGGAATCACCTGTCAGTCACGTGTGCATCTCGTGGAAATTACATGTGAAACACGTGTGCATCACGTGGGAATCACGTCTGAATCACGTGTGTGTCACGTGGGAATCACGTGGAAATCACGTGTGCGTCACGTGGAAATAATCTCGGAATCACGTGTGCATCACGTGGGAATCACTTGTGAATCACTAGTGCGTCACGTGGAAATCACGTGTCAGTCACCTGTGCATCACGTGGAAATCACGTGGGAATCACGTGTGCATCACGTGGGAAAAACGTGTGAATCACGTGTGCGTCACGTGTGCATCACGAGGGAATCACGTGTGTATCACGTGGGAATCACATGTCAATCACGTCTGCGTCACGTGGGAATCACCTGTGAGTCACGTGTGCGACACGTTGAAATCACGTGTGAATAACGTGGAAATCACATGTGTTTAACGTGATAATCACGTGTCAATCACGTAGGCATTACGTATGAATCACGTGTGAAATAGGTGTGCGTCACGTGGAAATCACGTGTGAAAAACTGTGCATCACGTGGGAATCATATGGGAATCATGTGTGAATCACCTGTGCTGCCCTGAGGCTGCTGGGCCAAGGAGGTCTTGGGCATCCAGCCCATTGCTGATCCCTTCCCTCTGACGAGGCCCTCTGACCTCCAGCACCTTGCAGTGTGGAGACAGCCCCTGCCAGCAACCTCCTCTCCAAGGAGGCCTAAACCGAGGCCTAGGCCCAGGGGAAAGGCACCAGCGGGGATGAGCCTGGGGAGGCGCCCGGGCATCTCTGGACCCAGTCCCCGCAGCCTGCCCCTTGGTGGGGCAGTACCCCCGGAGGCCAGGAAGGTCTGGGCAAGGCTGGCCAGGGGCAGGGGCCCTGCTGGGTCCTGCCCCTGGCCGGTGGGGCCTCTGAGCACAACCGGCCCTCTCCCGCTGGAAGACCTCCCCGGCTGCCTCCAAAGGCCGGTTTGCAAGAACTCCCGCCCGCTGTTCCCGCCAGGCAAGCACAATGCTCCCAAGCCCGGGAGAAAAGCGCTTCGGGTGGTGTTCCCTCCGGGCCCTTGCCACTGAGCCTGGGGGCCAGGCACGGGGTCCACACTCCCAGGCCAAGGCAGAACCACATGCACACGTCTGTTCCTGCCCCCTGGACCGGCAGAGAGCTCGGGGGAGCCATAGTCTGCCAGGCAGCTGCTGGGCTGGCCGCCTGTGTGCGAAGGTGCAGAGCCGACCTAGGGGCAAGTTGCGCCTCTTGATCTCCCTGCTGCCCTGAGGCTGCTGGGCCAAAGAGGTCTTGGGCATCCAGCCCCTTGCTGGTCCCTTCCCTCTGACGAGGCCCTCTGAGCTCCAGCACCTTGCAGTGTGGAGACAGCCCCTGCCAGCAACCTCCTCTCCAAAAAGGCCTCAACCGAAGGCTAGGCCCAGGGGAAAGGCACCGGAGGGGATGAGCCTGGGGAGGCGCCCGGGCATGTCTGGACCCAGTGCCCGCAACCTGCCCCTTGATGGGGCAGTACCCCCGGAGGTCAGGAAGGTCTGGGCAAGGCTGGCCAGGGGCAGGGGCCCTGCTGGGTCCTGCCCCTGGCCGATGGGGCCTCTGAGCACAACCGGCCCTCTCCCGCTGGAAGACCTCCCCGGCTGCCTCCAAAGGCCGGTTTGGAAGCACTACCTCCCGCTGTTCCCCCCAGGCGAGCACAATGATCCAAAGCCCGGGAGAAAAGTGCTTCGGGGTGGTGCTCTCTCCGGGCCCTTGGAAGACCTCCCCAGCTACCTCCAAAGGCCGGATTGCAAGCACTCCTGCCAGCTGTTCGCGCCAGCCGCGCACAATGCTCCCAAGCCCGGGAGAAAAGCGCTTCGGGGTGGTGCTCTCTCCCTGGGCCCTTGGAAGACCTCCCCGGCTCCCTCTAAAGGCCGGTTTGCAAGCACTCATGCCCGCTGTTCCTGCCAGCCGCGCACAATGCTCCGAACCCCGGAGAAAAGCGCTTCGGTGTGGTGTTCTCTCTGGGCCCATGGAAGATCTCCACGGCTACCCCCAAAGGCCGGTTTGCAAGCACTCCCACTCTCTGTTCCCGCCAGCCGCGCAAATGCTCCCAAGCCGGGAGAAAAGCACTTCGGGGTGGTGCTCTCTCCTGGCCCTTGGAAGACCTCCCCGGCTGCCTCCAAAGGCCGGTTTGCAAGCACTCATGCCCGCTATTCCCGCCATCCGCGCACAATGATCTGAAGCCCGGGAGAAAAGCATTTTGGGGTGGTGCTCACTCCGGGCCCTTGGAAGACCTCCCCGGTTACCTCCAAAGGCCGGATTGCAAGCACTCCTGCCAGCTGTTCGCGCCAGCCACGCACAATGCTCCCAAGCCCGGGAGAAAACCCTTTGGCGTGGTGCTCTCTCCCGCCCTTGAATGACCTCCCCGGCTGCCTCCAAAGGCCAGTTTGCAAGCACTCATGCCGGCCGTTTCCGACAGCCGCGCACAATGCTCCCAAGCCCGGGAGAAAAGCTCTTCGGGGTGGTGCTCTCTCCGGGCTCTTGGAAGACCTCCCTGACTGCCTCCAAAGGCCGGTTTGCAAGCACTCATGCCCTCTGTTCCACCAGCGGCGAACAATGCTCTCAAGCCCGGGAGAAAAGCATTTTGGGGTGTTGCTCACTCCGGGCCCTTGGAAGACCTCCCCGGCTGCCTCCAAAGGCCGGTTTGCAAGCACTCCTACCTGCTGTTCCCGCCAGCCGCGCACAATGCTCCCAAGCCCGGGAGAAAAGCGCTTCGGGGTGGTGCTCTCTCCCTGGGCCCATGGAAGACCTCCCCGGCTCCCTCCAAAGGCAGGTTTGCAAGCACTCATGCCCGCTGTTCCTGCCAGCCGCGCACAATGCTCCCAACCCCGGAGAAAAGCGCTTCGGTGTGGTGTTCTCTCTGGGCCCATGGAAGACCTCCTCGGCTGCCCCCAAAGGCCGGTTTGCAAGCACTCCCACTCGCTGTTCCCGCCAGCCGCGCAAATGCTCCCAAGCCGGGAGAAAAGCGCTTTGGGGTGGTGCTCTCTCCTGGCCCTTGGAAGACCTCCCCGGCTGCCTCCAAAGGCCGCTTTGCAAGCACTCATGCCCGCTATTCCCGCCATCCGCGCACAATGATCTGAAGCCCAGGAGAAAAGCATTTTGGGGTGGTGCTCACTCCGGGCCCTTGGAAGACCTCCCCGGCTGCCTCCAAAGGCTGGTTTGCAAGGACTCCCCCCCGCTGTTCCCGCCAGCTGCGCACAATGCTCCCAAGCCCGGGAGAAAAGCGCTTCAGGGTGGTGTTCTCTCCGGGCCCATGGAAGAACTCCCCGGCTGCCCCCAAAGGCCGGTTTGCAAGCATTCATGCCCGCTGTTTCCGCCAGCCGCGCACAATGCTCCCAAGCCCGTGAGAAAAGCGCTTCGGGGTGGTGCTCTCTCCGGGCCCTTGGAAGACCTCGCCGGCTACCTCCAAAGTCCGATTTGCAAGCACTCCCGCCTGCTGTTCCACCAGCCGCGCACAATGCTCCCAAGCCCGTGAGAAAAGCGCTTCGGGGTGGTGTTCTCTCCGGGCCCATGGAGGACCTCCCCGGCTGCCCCCAAAGGCCGGTTTGCAAGCACTCCCAGTCGCTGTTCCCGCCAATCGCGCACAATGCTCCCAAACCCGGGAGAAAAGGGCTTGGGGGTAGTGCTCTCTCCGGGCCCATGGAAGACCTCCCCGGCTGCCCCCAAAGGCCGGTTTGCAAGCACTCCCGCCCGCTGTTCCCGCCAGCCACGCACAATGCTCCCAAGCCCGGGAGTAAAGCGCTTCGGGGTGGTGCTCTCTCCGGGCCCTTTCGCCTGAGCCTGGGGGCCAGGCAGGGGGTCCACACTCCCAGGCCAAGGCAGAACCACATGCACACGTCTGTTCCTGCCTCCTGCCCCGGCGGAGAGCTCGGGGGAGCCAGAGTCTGCCAGGCAGCTGCTGGGCTGGCCGCCTGTGTGGGAAGGGGCAGAGCCGACCTAGGGGCAAGTTGGGCCTCTTGCTCTCCCTGCTGCCCTGAGGCTGCTGGGACAAGGAGGTGTTAGGCATCCAGCCCCTTGCTGGTCCCTTCCCTCTGACGAGGCCCTCTGAGCTCCAGCACCTTGCAGTGTGGAGACAGCCCCTGCCAGCAACCTCCTCTCCAAGGAGGCCTCAACCAAGGCCTAGGCCAAGGGGAAAGGCACCAACGGGCATGAGCCTGGGGAGGCGCCCGGGCATGTCTGGACCCAGGCCCGCAGCCTGCCCCTTGGTGGGGCAGTACCCCCGGAGGCCAGGAAGGTCTGGGCAACGCTGGCCAGGGGCAGGGGCCTTGCTGTGTCCTGCCCCTGGCCTGTGGGGCTTCTGAGCACCTCCGGCCCTGTTCCGCTGGAAGACCTCCCCGGCTACCTCCAAAGGCCGGTTTGCAAGTACTCATTCCCGCTGTTCCCGACAAACACGCACAATGCTCCCAAGCCCGGGAGAAAAGCATTTTGGGGTGGTGCTCACTCCGGGCCTTGGAAGACCTCCCCGGCTGCCTTCAAAGGCGGGTTTGCAAGCACTCCCGCCCGCTGTTCCCGCCAGCCTTGCACAATGCTCCCAAGCCCGGGAGAAAAGCGCTTCGGGGTGGTGCCCTCTCCGGGCCCTTGGAAGACCTCCCCGGCTGCCTCCAAAGGCCGCTTTGCAAGCACTCCTGCCTGCTGTTCCCGCCAGCCGCGCACAATGCTCCCAAGCCCGGGAGAAAATCGCTTCGTGGTGGTGCCCACTCCGGGCCCTTGGAAGACCTCCCCGGCTGCCTTCAAAGGCCGGTTTGCAAGCACTCCCGCCCGCTGTTCCCGCCAGCCACGCACAATGCTCCCAATCCCGGGAGAAAAGTGCTTCCGGATGGTGCTCTCGCCGGGCCCTTGGAAGACCTCCCCGGCTACCTCCAAAGGAAGGTTTGCAAGTACTCATTCCCGCTGTTCCCGCCAGCTGCGCACAATGCTCCCAAGTCCGGGAGAAAAGCATTTTGGGGTGGTGCTCTCTCCGGGCCCTTGGAAGACCACCCCGGCTGCCTCCAAAGTCCGGTTTGCAAGCACTCATGTCCGCTGTTCCCGCCAGCCGCGTACAATGCTCCCAAGCCCGGGAGAAAACCATTTTGGGGTGGTGCTCACTCCAGGCCCTTGAAAGACCTCCCCGGCTGCCTCCAAAGTCCGGTTTGCAAGCACTAATGCCCGCTGTTCCCGCCAGCCGCGCACAATGCTCCCAAGACCGGGAGAAAAGCGCTTCGGGGTGGTGTTCTCTCCGTGCCCATGGAGGACCTCCCCGGCTGCCCCCAAAGGCCGTTTTGCAATCACTCCCACTCGCTGTTCCTGCCATCCGCGCAAATGCTCCAAACCCGGGAGAAAAGCGCTTCGGGGTGGTGTTCTCTCCGGGCCCATGGAGAACCTCCCGAGCTGCCCCCAAAGGCCGGTTTGCAAGCACTCCCACTCGCTGTTCCCGCCATCCGAGGAAATGCTCCCAAGCCCGGGAGAGAAGCGCTTCGGAGTGGTGCTCTCTCCTGGCCCTTGGAAGACTTCTCAGGCTGCCTCCAAAGGCAGATTTGCAAGAATTCCCTCCCGCTGTCCCGCCAGCCCCACACAATGCTCCAAAACCCGTGAGAAAAGCGCTTCGAGGTGGTGCTCTCTCCAGGCCCTTGGAAGACCTCCCCGGCTGCCTCCAAAGGCCGGTTTGCAAGCACTCCTGCCTGCTGTTCCCACCACCCGCGCACAATGCTCCCAAGCCGGGAGAAAAGCGCTTCGGGGTGGTGCTCTCTCCGGGCCCTTGGAAGACCTCCCCGACTGCCTCCAAAGGCCGGTTTGCAAGGACTCCTTCCTGCTGTTCCCGCCAGCCACGCACAATGCTCCCAATCCCGGGAGAAAAGTGCTTCGGGATGGGGCTCTCTCCGGGTCCTTGGAAGACCTCCCCGGCTACCTCCAAAGGCCGATTTGCAAGTACTCATTCCCGCTGTTCCCGCCAGCTGCGCACAATGCTCCCAATCACGGGAGAAAAGCGCTTCGGGGTGGTGCTCTCTCACGGCCCTTTGAAGACCTCCCCGGCTGCCTCCAATGGCGGGTATGCAAGCACTCATGCCCGCTGTTCCCACCAGCCGTGCACAATGCTCCCAAGCACGGGAGAAAAGCATTTTGGGGTGGTGCTCACTCCTTGCCCTTGGAAGACCTCCGCGCCTGCCTCCAAAGGCCGGTTTGCAAGCACTCCTGCCTGCTGTTCCCGCCACCCGAGCACAATGCTCCCAAGCGCGGGAGAAAAGCGCATCGGGGTGGTGTTCTCACCGGGCCCATGGAGGACCTCCCCGGCTGCCCCCAAAGGCCGGATTGCAAGCATTCACACTAGCTGTTCCCGCCAGCCACGCAAATGCTCCCAAGCCCGGGAGACAAGCGCTTCGGGGTGGTTCTCTCACCGGGCCCTTGCCCCTGAGCCTGGGGGCAATGCAGGGGGAACACACTCCCAGGCCAAGGCAGAACCACATGCACACGTCTGTTCCTGCCCCCTGCACCGGCAGAGAGCTCGGGGGAGCCAGAGTCTGTCAGGCAGCTGCTGGGCTGGCGGCCTGTGTGGGAAGGGGCAGAGCCGACTTAGGGGCAAGTTGGGCCTCTTGCTCTCCCTGCTGCCCTGAGGCTGCTGGGCCAAAGAGGTCTTGGGCATCCAGCCCCTTGCTGGTCCCTTCCCTCTGACGAGGCCCTCTGAGCTCCAGCACCTTGCAGTGTGGAGACAGCCCCTGCCAGCAACCTCCTCTCCAAGGAGGCCTCAACCGAGGCCTAGGCCCAGGTGAAAGGCACCAGCGGGGATGAGGCTGGGGAGGCGCCCGGGCATGTCTGGACCCAGTCCCCGCAGCCTGCCCTTCGTGGGGCAGTACCCGCGGAGGCCAGGAAGGTCTGGGCAAGGCTGGCCAGGGGCAGGGACCCTGCTGTGTCCTGCCCCTGGCCGGTGGGGCCTCTGAGCACAACCGGCCCTCTCCCGCTGGAAGACCTCCCCGTCTGCCTCCAAAGGCAGGTTTGCAAGCACTCCCGCCCGCTGTTCCCGCCAGGCACGCATAATGCTCCCAAGCTCGGGAGAAAAGCGCTTCGGGGTGGTGCTCTCTCCGGGCCCTTGCCCCTGAGCCTGGGGGACAGGCAGAGGGTCCACACTCCCAGGCCAAGGCAGAACGACATGCACACGTCTGTTCCTGCCCCCTACACCGGCAGAGAGCTCGGGGGAGCCAGAGACTGCCAGGCTGCTGCTCGGCTGGCTGCCTGTGTGGGACGGGTCAGAGCCGACCTAGGGGCAAGTTGGGCCTCTTGCTCTCCCTGCTGCCCTGAGGCTGCTGGGTCAAAGAGGTCTTGGGCATCCAGCCCTTTGCTGGTCCCTTCCGTCTGACGAAGCCCTCTGAGCTCCAGCACCTTGCAGTGTGGAGACAGCCCCTGCCAGCAACCTCCTCTCCAAAGAGGCCTCAACCGAGGCCTACGCCCAGGGGAAAGGAACCAGCGGGGATGATCCTGGGCAGGCGCACGGGCATATCTGGACCCAGTCCCCGCAGCCTGCCCCTTGGTGGGGCAGTACCCCCTGAGGCCAGGAAGGTCTAGGCAAGGCTGGCCAGGGGCAGGGGCCCTGCTGGGTCCTGACCCTGGCCTGTGGGGCCTCTGAGCACAACCGGCCCTCTCCCACTGGAAGACCTCCCCGGCTGCCTCCAAAGGCCGGTTTGCAAGCGCTCCCGCCCATTGTTCCCAGCAGGCGCGCACAATGCTCCCAAGCCCGGGAGAAAAGCGCTTCGGGGTGGTGCTCTCTCCGGGCCTTTCCCCTGAGCCTGGGGGCCAGGCAGGGGTTCCACACTCCCAGGCCAAGTCAGAACCACATGCACACGTCTATTCCTGCACCCTGCACCGGTATAGAGCTCGGTGGAGCCAGAGTCTGTCAGGCAGCTGCTGGGCTGGCTGCCTGTGTGGGAAGGGGCAGAGCCGACCTTGGGGCAAGTTGGGCCTCTTGCTCTCCCTGCTGCCCTGAGGCTGCTGGGCCAAAGAGGTCTTGGGCATCCAGCCCCTTGCTGGTCCCTTCCCTCTGACGAGGCCCTCTGAGCTCCAGCACCTCGCAGTGTGGAGACAGCCCCTGCCAGCAACCTCCTCTCCAAGGAGGCCTCAACCGAGGCCTAGGCCCAGGGGAAAGGCACCAGCGGGGATGAGCCTGGGGAGGCGCCCGGGTATGTCTGGACCCAGTCCCCGCAGCCCGCCCCTCGGTGGGGCAGTACGCCCGGAGGCCAGGAAGATCTGGGCAAGGCTGGACAGGGACAGGGGCCCTGCTGGGTCCTGCCCCTGGCCTGTGGGGCCTCTGAGCACAACCGGCCCTCTCCCACTGGAAGAACTCCCTGGCTGCCTCCAACGGCCGGTTTGCAAACACTCCCGCCCGCTGTTCACGCCAGGCACGCACAATGCTCCCAAGCCCGGGAGAAAAGCGCTTCGGGGTGGTGCTCTCTCCGGGCCCTTGCCCCTGAGCCTGTGGGCAAGGCAGGGGGTACACACTCCCAGACCAAGGCAGAACCACATGCACACGTCTGTTCCTGTCCCCTGCACCGGCAGAGAGCTCGGGGGGGCCAGAGTCTGTCAGGCAGCTGCTGGGCTGGCCGCCTGTGTGGGAAGGGGCAGAGCCGACCTAGGGGCAAGTTGGGCCTCTTGCTCTCCCTCCTGCCCTGAGGCTGCTGGGCCAAAGGCGTCTTGGGCATCCAGTCCCTTGCTGGTCCCTTCCCTCTGACGAGGCCCTCTGAGCTCCCGCACCTTGCAGTGTGGAGAAAGCCCCTGCCAGCAACCTCCTCTCCAAGGAGGCCTAAACCGAGGCCTAGGCCCAGGGGAAATGCACCAGCGGGGATGAGCCTGGGGAGGCGCCCGGGCATGTCTGGACCCAGTCCCCGCAGCTTGACCCTTGGTGGGGCAGTACCCCCGGAGGCCAGGAAAGTCTGGGCAATGCTGGCCAGGGGCAGGGGCCCTTCTGTGTCCTGCCCCTGGCCTGTGGGGCCTCTGAGCACAACCGGCCCTCTCCCACTGGAAGACCTCCCCGGCTGCCTCCAAAGGCCGGTTTGCAAACACTCCTGCCCGCTGTTCACGCCAGGCTCGCACAATGCTCCCAAGCCCGGGAGAAAAGCGCTTCAGGGTGGTGCTCTCTCCGGGCCCTTGCCCCTGAGCCTGTGGGAAAGGCAGGGGGAACACACTCCCAGACCAAGGCATAACCACATGCCCACGTCTCTTGCTGTCCCCTGCACCGGCAGAGAGCTCGGGGGAGCCAGAGTCTGTCAGGCAGCTGCTGGGCTAGCCGCCTGTGTGGGAAGGGGCAGAGCCGACCTAGGGGCAAGTTGGGCCTCTTGCTCTCCTTGCTGCCCTGAGGCTGCAGGGCCAAAGAGGTCTTGGGTATCCAGCCCCTTGCTGGTCCCTTCCCTCTGACGAGGCCCTCTGAGCTACAGCACCTTGCAGTTTGGAGACAGACCCTGCCAGCAACCTCCTCTCCAAGGAGGCCTCAACCGAGGCCTAGGCCCCGGGGAAAGGCACCAGCGGGGATGAGCCTGGGGAGGCGCCCGGGCATGTCTGGACCCAGTCCCCGCAGCGTGCCCCTTGGTGGGGCAGTACCCCGGGAGGCCAGGAAGGTCTGGGCAAGGCTGGCCAGGGGCAGGGGCCCTGCTGGGTCCTGCCCCTGGTCTGTGGGGCCTCTGAGCACAACCAGCCCTCTCCCGCTGGAAGACCTCCCTGGCTGCGTCCAAAGCCGGATTGCCAATACTCCTGCCCGTTGTTCCCGACAGCCACGCACAATGCTCCCAAGCCCGGGAGAAAAGCGCTTCGGGGTGATGCTCTCACCGGGCCCTTGCCCCTGAGCCTGGGGGAAATGCAGGGGGAACACATTCCCAGGCAAAGGCAGAACCACATGCACACGTCTGTTCCTGCCCCCTGCACCGGCAGAGAGCTCGGGGGAGCCAGAGTCTGTCAGGCAGCTGCTGGGCTGGCCGCCTGTGTGGGAAGGGGCAGAGCCGACCTAGGGGCAAGTTGGGCCTCTTGCTCTCCCTCCTGCCCTGAGGCTGCTTTGCCAAAGAGGTCTTGGGCATCCAGCCCCTTGCTGGTCCCTTCCCTCTGACGAGGCCCTCTGAGCTCCAGCACCTCGCAGTGTGTAGACAGCCCCTGCCAGCAACCTCCTCTCCAAGGAGGCCTCAACTGAGGCCTAGGCCCAGGGGAAAGGCACCAGCGGGGATGAGCCTGGGGAGGCGCCCGGGCATGTCTGGACCCAGTCCCCGCAGCCTGCCCCTTGGTGGGGCAGTACCCCCGGAGGCCAGGAAGGTCTGGGCAAGGCTGGCCAGGGGCAGGGGCCCTGCTGGGTCCTGCCCCTGGCCTGTGGGGCCTCTGAGCACAACCGGCCCTCTCCCGCTGGAAGACCTCCCCGGCTGCCGCCAAAGGCCGGTTTGCAAACACTCCCGCCCGCTGTTCAAGCCAGGCACGCACAATGCTCCCAAGCCCGGGAGAAAAGCGCTTTGTTGTGGTGCTCTCTCGGGGCCCTTGGAAGACCTCCCCGGCTGCCTCCAAAGGCCAATTTGCAAGCATTCCTGCCTGCTGTCCCGCCAGCCGTGCACAATGCTCACAAGCCCGGGAGAAAAGAGCTTCAGGGTGGTGCTCTCTCCGGGCACTTTCAAGACCTCGCCGGATGCCTCCAAAGGCCGGTTTGTAAGTACTCATTCCCGCTGCTTCCGCCAGCCACGCACAATGCTCCCAAGCCCGGGAGAAAAGCATTTTGGGGTGGTGCTCTCTCCGGGCCCTTGGAAGACCTCCCCGGCTGCCTCCAAAGGCCGGTTTGCAAGCACTCATGTCCGCTGTTCCAGACAGCCGCGCACAATGCTCCCAAGCCCGGGAGAAAAGCATTTTGGGGTTGTGTTCTCTCCGAGACCATGGAGGACGTCCCCGGCTGACCCCAAAGTCCGGTTTGCCAGCATCCCACTCGCTGTTCCCGACAGCCACGCACAATGCTCCAAAACCCCGGAGAAAAGGGCTTCGGGGTGGTGCTCTCTCAGGGCCCTTTGAAGACCTCCCCGGCTGCCTCCAATGGCGGGTATGCAAGCACTCATGCCCGCTGTTCCCACCAGCCGTGCACAATGCTCCCAAGCACGGGAGAAAAGCATTTTGGGGTGGTGCTCACTCCTTGCCCTTGGAAGACCTCCGCGCCTGCCTCCAAAGGCCGGTTTGCAAGCACTCCTGCCTGCTGTTCCCGCCACCCGCGCACAATGCTCCCAAGCCCGGGAGAAAAGCGCATCGGGGTGGTGTTCTCTCCGGGCCCATGGAGGACCTCCCCGGCTGCCCCCAAAGGCCGGATTGCAAGCATTCCCACTAGCTGTTCCCGCCAGCCACGCAAATGCTCCCAAGCCCGGGAGACAAGCGCTTCGGGGTGGTTCTCTCACCGGGCCCTTGCCCCTGAGCCTGGGGGCAATGCAGGGGGAACACATTCCCAGGCCAAGGCAGAACCACATGCACACGTCTGTTCCTGACCCCTGCACCGGCAGAGAGCTCGGGGGAGCCAGAGTCTGTCAGGCAGCTGCTGGGCTGGCGGCCTGTGTGGGAAGGGTCAGAGCCGAACTAGGGGCAAGTTGGGCCTCTTGCTCTCCCTGCTGCCATGAGTCTGCTGGGCCAAAGAGGTCTTGGGCATCCAGCCCCTTGCTGGTCCCTTCCCTCTGACAAGGCCCTCTGAGCTCCAGCACCTTGCAGTGTGGAGACAGCCCCTGCCAGCAACCTCCTCTCCAAGGAGGCCTCAACCGAGCCCTAGGCCCAGGGGAAAGGCACCAGCGGGGATGAGGCTGGGGAGGCGCCCGGGCATGTCTGGACCCAGTCCCCGCAGCCTGCCCTTCGTGGGGCAGTACCCGCGGAGGCCAGGAAGGTCTGGGCAAGGCTGGCCAGGGGCAGGGGCCCTGTTGGGTCCTGCCCCTGGCCGGTGGGGCCTCTGAGCACAACCGGCCCTCTCCCGCTGGAAGGCCTCCCCGGCTGCCTCCAAAGGCAGATTTGCCAACACTCCCGCCCGCTGTTCCCGCCAGGCACGCACAATGCTCCCAAGCCAGGGAGAAAAGCGCTTCGGGGTGGTGCTCTCACCGGGCCCTTGCCCCTGAGCCTGGGGACAATGCAGGGGGAACACACTCCCAGGCCAAGGCAGAACCACATGCACACGTCTGTTCCTGCCCCCTGCACCGGCAGAGAGCTCGGAGGAGCCAGAGTCTGCCAGGCAGCTGCTGGGATGGCGGCCTGTGTGGGAAGGGGCAGAGCCGACCTAGGGGCAAGTTGGGCCTCTTGCTCTCCCTGCTTCCGTGAGGCTGCTGGGCCAAAGAGGTCTTGGGCATCCAGCCCCTTGCTGGTCCCTTCTCTCTGACGAGGCCCTCTGAGCTCCAGCACCTTGCAGTGTGGAGACAGCCCCTGCCAGCAACCTCCTCTCCAAGGAGGCCTCAACCAGGCCTAGGCCCAGGGGAAAGGCACCAGCGGGGATGAGCCTGGGGAGGCGCCCGGCCATGTCTGGACCCAGTCCCCGAAGCCTGCCCCTTGGTGGAGCAGTACCCCCGGAGGCCAGGAAGGTCTGGGCAAGGCTGCCAGGGGCAGGGACACTGCTGGGTCCTGCCCCTGTCCTGTGGGGCCTCTGAGCACAACCGGCACTCTCCCGCTGGAAGACCTCCCCGTCTGCCTCCAAAGGCAGGTTTGCAAGCACTCCCGCCCGCTGTTCCCGCCAGGCACGCATAATGCTCCCAAGCCCGGGAGAAAAGCGCTTCGGGGTGGTGCTCTCTCCGGGCCCTTGCCCCTGAGCCTGGGGGCCAGGCAGAGGGTCCACACTCCCAGGCCAAGGCAGAACCACATGCAAACGTCTCTTCCTGCCCCCTTCACCGGCAGAGAGCTCGGGGGAGCCAGAGACTGCCAGGCTGCTGCTGGGCTGGCTGCCTGTGTGGGACGGGTCAGAGCCGAACTAGGGGCAAGTTGGGCCTCTTGCTCTCCCTGCTGCCCTGAGGCTGCTGGGTCAAAGAGGTCTTGGGCATCCAGCCCTTTGCTGGTCCCTTCCCTCTGACGAAGCCCTCTGAGCTCCAGCACCTTGCAGTGTGGAGACAGCCCCTGCCAGCAACCTCCTCTCCAAAGAGGCCTCAACCGAGGCCTACGCCCAGGGGAAAGGAACCAGCGGGGATGATCCTGGGCAGGCGCACGGGCATGTCTGGACCCAGTCACCGCAGCCTGCCCCTTGGTGGGGCAGTACCCCCGGAGGCCAGGAAGGTCTGGGCAAGGCTGGCCAGGGGCAGGGGCCCTGCTGGGTCTTGACCCTGGCCTGTGGGGCCTCTGAGCACAACCGGCCCTCTCCCACTGGAAGACCTCCCCGGCTGCATCCAAAGGCCGGTTTGCAAGCGCTCCCGCCCACTGTTCCCAGCAGGCGCGCACAATGCTCCCAAGCCCGGGAGAAAAGCGCTTCGGGGTGGTGCTCTCTCCGTGCCCTTTCCCCTGAGCCTGGGGGCCAGGCAGGGGTTCCACACTCCCAGGCCAAGTCAGAACCACATGCACACGTCTATTCCTGCACCCTGCACCGGCATAGAGCTCGGGGGAGCCAGAGTCTGTCAGGCAGCTGCTGGGCTGGCTGCCTGTGTGGGAAGGGGCAGAGCCGACCTAGGGGCAAGTTGGGCCTCTAGCTCTCCCTGCTGCCCTGAGGCTGCTGGGCCAAAGAGGTCTTGGGCATCCAGCCCCTTGCTGGTCCCTTCCCTCTGACGAGGCCCTCTGAGCTCCAGCACCTCGCAGTGTGGAGACAGCCCCTGCCAGCAACCTCCTCTCCAAGGAGGCCTCAACTGAGGCCTAGGCCCAGGGGAAAGGCACCAGCGGGGATGAGCCTGGGGAGGCCCCCGGGAATGTCAGGACCCAGTCCCCGCAGCCTGCCCCTTGGTGGGGCAGTACCCCCGGAGGCCAGGAAGGTCTGGGCAAGGCTGGCCAGGGGCAGGGGCCCTGCTGGGTCCTGCCCCTGACCTGTGGGGCCTCTGAGCACGACCGGCCCTCTCCCGCTGGAAGACCTCCCCGACTGCCTCCAAAGGCCGGTTTGCCAACACTCGCGCCCGCTGTTCCCGCAAGGCACGCACAATGCTCCCAAGCCCAGGAGAAAAGCGCTTCGGGGTGGTGCTCTCTCCGGGCACCTTCAAGACCTCCCCGGATGCCTCCAAAGGCCGGTTTGTAAGTACTCATTCCCGCTGCTTCCGCCTGCCACGCACAATGCTCCCAAGCCCGGGAGAAAAGCATTTTGGGGTGGTGCTCTCTCTCTGCCCTTGGAAGACCTCCCCGGCTGCCCCCAAAGGCCGGTTTGGAAGCACTCCCTCTCGATGTTCCCGCCATCCGCGCAAATGTTCCAAGCCCGGGAGAAAAGCGCTTCGGGGTGGTGCTCTCTCCTGGCCCTTGGAAGACCTCCCCGGCTGCCTCCAAATGCCGATTTGCAAGCACTCCCGCCCGCTGTTCCCGCCAGCCGCGCACATTGCTCCCAATCACGGGAGAAAACGCTTCGGGGTGGTGCTCTCTCCGGGCCCTTGGAAGACCTCCCCGTCTGCCTCCAATGGCCAGTTTGCAAGCACTCATGCCCGCTTTTCCCACCAGCCACGCACAATGCTCCCAAGCCCGGGAGAAAAGCATTTTGGGGTGGTGCTCACACCGGGCCCTGGAAGACCTCCCCGGCTGCTTCCAAAGGCCGGTTTTCAAGCACTCATGCCTGCTGTTCCCGCCACCCGCGCACAATGCTCCCAAGCCCGGGAGAAAAGCACTTCGGGGTGGTGCTCTCTATAGGCCCTTGGAAGACCTCCCCGGCTGCCTCCAAAGGCCATTTTGCAAGGACTCCTTCCTGCTGTTCCCGCCAGCCACGCACAATGCTTCCAAGCCCGGGAGAAAAGTGCTTCTGGGTGGTGCTCTCTCCGGGCCCTTGGAAGACGTCCCCGGCTGCCTGCAAAGGCCGGTTTGCAAGCACTCATGCCCGTTGTTCCCACCAGCCACGCACAATGCTCCCAAGCCCGGGAGAAAAGCATTTTGGGGTGGTGCTCACTCCGGGCCCTTGGAAGACCTCCCCGGCTGCCTCCAAAGGCCAGTTTGCAAGCACTCCTGCCTGCTGTTCCCGCCAGCCGCGCACAATGCTCACAAGCCCGGGAGAAAAGCGCTTCGGGGTGGTGCTCTCTCCGGGCACTTTCAAGACCTCCCCGGCTGCCTCCAAAGGCCGGTTTGTAAGTACTCATTCCCGCTGCTTCTGCCAGCCACACACAATGCTCCCAAGCCCGGGAGAAAAGCGCTTCGGGGTGGTGCTCTCTCCGGGCCCTTGCCCCTTTGCCTGGGGGCAAGGCAGGGGGAACACACTCCCAGGCCAAGGCAGAACCACATGCCCACGTCTGTTCCTGTCCCCTGCACCGGCAGAGAGCTTGGGGGAGCCAGAGTCTGTCAGGCAGCTGCTGGGCTGTCTGCCTGTGTGGGAAGGGGCAGAGCCGCCCTAGGGGCAAGTAGGGCCTCTTGCTCTCCCTGCTGCCCTGAGGCTGCTGGGCCAAAGACGTCTTGGGCATCCAGCCCCTTACTGGTCCCTTCCCTCTGACGAGGCCCTCTGAGCTCCAGCACCTTGCAGTGTGGAGACAGCCCCTGCCAGCAACCTCCTCTCCAAGGAGGCCTCAACCGAGGCCTAGGCCCAGGGGAAAGGCACTAGCGGGGATGAGCCAGGGGAGGCGCCCGGGCATGTCTGGACCCAGTCCCTGCAGCCTGCCCCTTGGTGGGGCAGTACCCCCGGAGGCCAGGAAGGTCTGGGCAAGGCTGGCCAGGGGCAGGGGCCCTGCTGGGTCCTGCCCCTGGCCTGTGGGGCCTCTGAGCACAACCGGCCCTCTCCCGCTGGAAGACCTCCCCGGCTGCCGCCAAAGGCCGGTTTGCAAACACTCCCGCCCGCTGTTCAAGCCAGGCACGCACAATGCTCCCAAGCCCGGGAGAAAAGCGCTTTGTTGTGGTGCTCTCTCGGGGCCCTTGGAAGACCTCCCCGGCTGCCTCCAAAGGCCAATTTGCAAGCATTCCTGCCTGCTGTCTCGCCAGCCGTGCACAATGCTCACAAGCCCGGGAGAAAAGCGCTTCAGGGTGGTGCTCTCTCCGGGCACTTTCAAGACCTCGCCGGATGCCTCCAAAGGCCGGTTTGTAAGTACTCATTCCCGCTGCTTCCGCCAGCCACGCACAATGCTCCCAAGCCCGGGAGAAAAGCATTTTGGGGTGGTGCTCTCTCCGGGCCCTTGGAAGACCTCCCCGGATGCCTCCAAAGGCCGGTTTGCAAGCACTCATGTCCGCTGTTCCAGACAGCCGCGCACAATGCTCCCAAGCCCGGGAGAAAAGCATTTTGGGGTTGTGTTCTCTCCGAGACCATGGAGGACGTCCCCGGCTGACCCCAAAGTCCGGTTTGCCAGCATCCCACTCGCTGTTCCCGACAGCCACGCACAATGCTCCAAAACCCCGGAGAAAAGGGCTTCGGGGTGGTGCTCTCTCAGGGCCCTTTGAAGACCTCCCCGGCTGCCTCCAATGGCGGGTATGCAAGCACTCATGCCCGCTGTTCCCACCAGCCGTGCACAATGCTCCCAAGCACGGGAGAAAAGCATTTTGGGGTGGTGCTCACTCCTTGCCCTTGGAAGACCTCCGCGCCTGCCTCCAAAGGCCGGTTTGCAAGCACTCCTGCCTGCTGTTCCCGCCACCCGCGCACAATGCTCCCAAGCCCGGGAGAAAAGCGCATCGGGGTGGTGTTCTCTCCGGGCCCATGGAGGACCTCCCCGGCTGCCCCCAAAGGCCGGATTGCAAGCATTCCCACTAGCTGTTCCCGCCAGCCACGCAAATGCTCCCAAGCCCGGGAGACAAGCGCTTCGGGGTGGTTCTCTCACCGGGCCCTTGCCCCTGAGCCTGGGGGCAATGCAGGGGGAACACATTCCCAGGCCAAGGCAGAACCACATGCACACGTCTGTTCCTGCCCCCTGCACCGGCAGAGAGCTCGGGGGAGCCAGAGTCTGTCAGGCAGCTGCTGGGCTGGCGGCCTGTGTGGGAAGGGTCAGAGCCGAACTAGGGGCAAGTTGGGCCTCTTGCTCTCCCTGCTGCCATGAGGCTGCTGGGCCAAAGAGGTCTTGGGCATCCAGCCCCTTGCTGGTCCCTTCCCTCTGACAAGGCCCTCTGAGCTCCAGCACCTTGCAGTGTGGAGACAGCCCCTGCCAGCAACCTCCTCTCCAAGGAGGCCTCAACCGAGCCCTAGGCCCAGGGGAAAGGCACCAGCGGGGATGAGGCTGGGGAGGCGCCCGGGCATGTCTGGACCCAGTCCCCGCAGCCTGCCCTTCGTGGGGCAGTACCCGCGGAGGCCAGGAAGGTCTGGGCAAGGCTGGCCAGGGGCAGGGGCCCTGTTGGGTCCTGCCCCTGGCCGGTGGGGCCTCTGAGCACAACCGGCCCTCTCCCGCTGGAAGGCCTCCCCGGCTGCCTCCAAAGGCAGATTTGCCAACACTCCCGCCCGCTGTTCCCGCCAGGCACGCACAATGCTCCCAAGCCCGGGAGAAAAGCGCTTCGGGGTGGTGCTCTCACCGGGCCCTTGCCCCTGAGCCTGGGGACAATGCAGGGGGAACACACTCCCAGGCCAAGGCAGAACCACATGCACACGTCTGTTCCTGCCCCCTGCACCGGCAGAGAGCTCGGAGGAGCCAGAGTCTGCCAGGCAGCTGCTGGGCTGGCGGCCTGTGTGGGAAGGGGCAGAGCCGACCTAGGGGCAAGTTGGGCCTCTTGCTCTCCCTGCTTCCGTGAGGCTGCTGGGCCAAAGAGGTCTTGGGCATCCAGCCCCTTGCTGGTCCCTTCTCTCTGACGAGGCCCTCTGAGCTCCAGCACCTTGCAGTGTGGAGACAGCCCCTGCCAGCAACCTCCTCTCCAAGGAGGCCTCAACCAGGCCTAGGCCCAGGGGAAAGGCACCAGCGGGGATGAGCCTGGGGAGGCGCCCGGCCATGTCTGGACCCAGTCCCCGCAGCCTGCCCCTTGGTGGAGCAGTACCCCCAGAGGCCAGGAAGGTCTGGGCAAGGCTGCCAGGGGCAGGGACACTGCTGGGTCCTGCCCCTGTCCTGTGGGGCCTCTGAGCACAACCGGCACTCTCCCGCTGGAAGACCTCCCCGTCTGCCTCCAAAGGCAGGTTTGCAAGCACTCCCGCCCGCTGTTCCCGCCAGGCACGCATAATGCTCCCAAGCCCGGGAGAAAAGCGCTTCGGGGTGGTGCTCTCTCCGGGCCCTTGCCCCTGAGCCTGGGGGCCAGGCAGAGGGTCCACACTCCCAGGCCAAGGCAGAACCACATGCAAACGTCTGTTCCTGCCCCCTTCACCGGCAGAGAGCTCGGGGGAGCCAGAGACTGCCAGGCTGCTGCTGGGCTGGCTGCCTGTGTGGGACGGGTCAGAGCCGAACTAGGGGCAAGTTGGGCCTCTTGCTCTCCCTGCTGCCCTGAGGCTGCTGGGTCAAAGAGGTCTTGGGCATCCAGCCCTTTGCTGGTCCCTTCCCTCTGACGAAGCCCTCTGAGCTCCAGCACCTTGCAGTGTGGAGACAGCCCCTGCCAGCAACCTCCTCTCCAAAGAGGCCTCAACCGAGGCCTACGCCCAGGGGAAAGGAACCAGCGGGGATGATCCTGGGCAGGCGCACGGGCATGTCTGGACCCAGTCACCGCAGCCTGCCCCTTGGTGGGGCAGTACCCCCGGAGGCCAGGAAGGTCTGGGCAAGGCTGGCCAGGGGCAGGGGCCCTGCTGGGTCTTGACCCTGGCCTGTGGGGCCTCTGAGCACAACCGGCCCTCTCCCACTGGAAGACCTCCCCGGCTGCATCCAAAGGCCGGTTTGCAAGCGCTCCCGCCCACTGTTCCCAGCAGGCGCGCACAATGCTCCCAAGCCCGGGAGAAAAGCGCTTCGGGGTGGTGCTCTCTCCGTGCCCTTTCCCCTGAGCCTGGGGGCCAGGCAGGGGTTCCACACTCCCAGGCCAAGTCAGAACCACATGCACACGTCTATTCCTGCACCCTGCACCGGCATAGAGCTCGGGGGAGCCAGAGTCTGTCAGGCAGCTGCTGGGCTGGCTGCCTGTGTGGGAAGGGGCAGAGCCGACCTAGGGGCAAGTTGGGCCTCTAGCTCTCCCTGCTGCCCTGAGGCTGCTGGGCCAAAGAGGTCTTGGGCATCCAGCCCCTTGCTGGTCCCTTCCCTCTGACGAGGCCCTCTGAGCTCCAGCACCTCGCAGTGTGGAGACAGCCCCTGCCAGCAACCTCCTCTCCAAGGAGGCCTCAACCGAGGCCTAGGCCCAGGGGAAAGGCACCAGCGGGGATGAGCCTGGGGAGGCCCCCGGGAATGTCAGGACCCAGTCCCCGCAGCCTGCCCCTTGGTGGGGCAGTACCCCCGGAGGCCAGGAAGGTCTGGGCAAGGCTGGCCAGGGGCAGGGGCCCTGCTGGGTCCTGCCCCTGACCTGTGGGGCCTCTGAGCACGACCGGCCCTCTCCCGCTGGAAGACCTCCCCGACTGCCTCCAAAGGCCGGTTTGCCAACACTCGCGCCCGCTGTTCCCGCAAGGCACGCACAATGCTCCCAAGCCCAGGAGAAAAGCGCTTCGGGGTGGTGCTCTCTCCGGGCACCTTCAAGACCTCCCCGGATGCCTCCAAAGGCCGGTTTGTAAGTACTCATTCCCGCTGCTTCCGCCTGCCACGCACAATGCTCCCAAGCCCGGGAGAAAAGCATTTTGGGGTGGTGCTCTCTCTCTGCCCTTGGAAGACCTCCCCGGCTGCCCCCAAAGGCCGGTTTGGAAGCACTCCCTCTCGATGTTCCCGCCATCCGCGCACAATGCTCCCAAGCCCAGGAGAAAAGCGCTTCGGGGTGGTGCTCTCTCCGGGCACCTTCAAGACCTCCCCGGATGCCTCCAAAGGCCGGTTTGTAAGTACTCATTCCCGCTGCTTCCGCCTGCCACGCACAATGCTCCCAAGCCCGGGAGAAAAGCGCTTCGGGGTGGTGCTCTCTCCTGGCCCTTGGAAGACCTCCCCGGCTGCCTCCAAATGCCGATTTGCAAGCACTCCCGCCCGCTGTTCCCGCCAGCCGCGCACAATGCTCCCAATCACGGGAGAAAAGCGCTTCGGGGTGGTGCTCTCTCCGGGCCCTTGGAAGACCTCCCCGTCTGCCTCCAATGGCCAGTTTGCAAGCACTCATGCCCGCTTTTCC
This sequence comes from Dama dama, assembly GCF_033118175.1. NCBI lineage: Eukaryota > Metazoa > Chordata > Mammalia > Artiodactyla > Cervidae > Dama > Dama dama. The sequence goes on along the minus strand of NW_026870988.1, from coordinate 807,562 downwards.
CACCAGCCACGCACAATGCTCCCAAGCCCGGGAGAAAAGCATTTTGGGGTGGTGCTCACACCGGGCCCTGGAAGACCTCCCCGGCTGCCTCCAAAGGCCGGTTTTCAAGCACTCATGCCTGCTGTTCCCGCCACCCGCGCACAATGCTCCCAAGCCCGGGAGAAAAGCGCTTCGGGGTGGTGCTCTCTATAGGCCCTTGGAAGACCTCCCCGGCTGCCTCCAAAGGCCATTTTGCAAGGACTCCTTCCTGCTGTTCCCGCCAGCCACGCACAATGCTTCCAAGCCCGGGAGAAAAGTGCTTCTGGGTGGTGCTCTCTCCGGGCCCTTGGAAGACGTCCCCGGCTGCCTGCAAAGGCCGGTTTGCAAGCACTCATGCCCGTTGTTCCCACCAGCCACGCACAATGCTCCCAAGCCCGGGAGAAAAGCATTTTGGGGTGGTGCTCACTCCGGGCCCTTGGAAGACCTCCCCGGCTGCCTCCAAAGGCCAGTTTGCAAGCACTCCTGCCTGCTGTTCCCGCCAGCCGCGCACAATGCTCACAAGCCCGGGAGAAAAGCGCTTCGGGGTGGTGCTCTCTCCGGGCACTTTCAAGACCTCCCCGGCTGCCTCCAAAGGCCGGTTTGTAAGTACTCATTCCCGCTGCTTCTGCCAGCCACACACAATGCTCCCAAGCCCGGGAGAAAAGCGCTTCGGGGTGGTGCTCTCTCCGGGCCCTTGCCCCTTTGCCTGGGGGCAAGGCAGGGGGAACACACTACCAGGCCAAGGCAGAACCACATGCCCACGTCTGTTCCTGTCCCCTGCACCGGCAGAGAGCTTGGGGGAGCCAGAGTCTGTCAGGCAGCTGCTGGGCTGTCTGCCTGTGTGGGAAGGGGCAGAGCCGCCCTAGGGGCAAGTAGGGCCTCTTGCTCTCCCTGCTGCCCTGAGGCTGCTGGGCCAAAGACGTCTTGGGCATCCAGCCCCTTACTGGTCCCTTCCCTCTGACGAGGCCCTCTGAGCTCCAGCACCTTGCAGTGTGGAGACAGCCCCTGCCAGCAACCTCCTCTCCAAGGAGGCCTCAACCGAGGCCTAGGCCCAGGGGAAAGGCACTAGCGGGGATGAGCCAGGGGAGGCGCCCGGGCATGTCTGGACCCAGTCCCTGCAGCCTGCCCCTTGGTGGGGCAGTACCCCCGGAGGCCAGGAAGATCTGGGCAAGGCTGGCCAGGGGCAGGGGCCCTGCTGGGTCCTGCCCCTGGCCTGTGGGGCCTCTGAGCACAACCGGCCCTCTCCCGCTGGAAGACCTCCCCGACTGCCTCCAAAGTCCGGTTTGCCAACACTCGCGCCCGTTGTTCCCGCCAGGCACGCACAATGCTCCCAAGCCCGGGAGAAAAGCGCTTCGGGGTGGTGCTCTCTCCGGGCCCTTGCCCCTGAGCCTGGGGGACAGGCATGGGGTCAACACTCCCAGGCGAAGGCAGAACCACATGCACACGTCTGTTCCTGCCCCCTGCACCGGCAGAGAGCTCGGGGGAGCCAGAGTTGTCAGGCAGCTGCTGGGCTGGCCGCTTGTGTGGGAAGGGGCAGAGCCGACCTAGGGGCAAGTTGGGCCTCTTGCTCTCCCTGCTGCCCTGAGGCTGCTGGCCCAAAGAGGTCTTGGGCATCCAGCCCCTTCCTGGTCCATTCCCTCTGACAAGGCCCTCTGAGCTCCAGCACCTTGCAGTGTGGACCCAGCCCCTGCCAGCAACCTCCTCTCGAAGGAGGCCTCAACCGAGGCCTAGGCCCAGGGGAAAGGCACCAGCGGGGATGAGACTGTGGAGGCGCCCGGGCATGTCTGGACCCAGTCCCCTCATCCTGCCCCTTCGTGGGGCAGTACCCCCGGAGGCCAGGAAGGTCTGGGCAAGGCTCGTCAGGGGCAGGGGCCCTGCTGGGTCCTGCCCCTGGCCTGAGGGGCCTCTGAGCACAACCGGCCCTCTCCCGCTGGAAGACCTCCCCGGCTGCCTCCAAAGGCCGGTTTGCAAGCACTCCCGCCCGCTGTTCCCGCCAGGCACGCACAATGCTCCCAAGCCCGGGAGAAAAGCGCTTCGGGGTGGTGCTCTCTCCGGGCCCTTGCCCCTGAACCTGTGGGCAAGGCAGGGGGAACACACTCCCAGACCAAGGCAGAACCACATGCACACGTCTCTTCCTGTCCCCTGCACCGGCAGAGAGCTCGGGGGAGCCAGAGTCTGTCAGGCAGCTGCTGGGCTGGCTGCCTGTGTGGGACGAGGCAGAGCCGACCTAGGGGCAAGTTGAGCCTCTTGCTCTCCCTGCTGCCCTGAGGCTGCTGGGTCAAAGAGGTCTTAGGCATCCAGCCCTTTGCTGGTCCCTTCCCTCTGACGAGGCCCTCTGAGCTCCAGCACCTTGCAGTGTGGAGACAGCCCCTGCCAGCAACCTCGTCTCCAAAGAGGCCTCAACCGAGGCCTACGCACAGGGGAAAGGCACCAGCGGGGATGATCCTGGGGAGGCGCCCGGGCATGTCTGGACCCAGTCCCCGCAGCCTGCCCCTTGGTGGGGCAGTACCCCTGGAGGCCAGGAAGGTCTGGGCAAGGCTGGCCAGGGGCAGGGGCCCTGCTGGGCCCTGACCCTGGCCTGTGGGGCCTCTGAGCACAACTGGCCCTCTCCCGCTGGAAGACCTCCCCGGCTGCCTCCAAAGTCCTTTTTGCAAACACTCCCGTCCGCTGTTCACGCCAGGCTCGCACAATGCTCCCAAGCCCGGGAGAAAAGCGCTTCGGGGTGGTGCTCTCTCCGGGCCCTTGCCCCTGAGCCTGGGGGCAAGGCAGGGGGAACACACTCCCAGGCCAAGGCAGAACCACATGCCCACGTCTGTTCCTGTCCCCTGCACCGGCAGAGAGCTTGGGGGAGCCAGAGTCTGTCAGGCAACTGCTGGGCTGGCGGCCTGTGTGGGAAGGGGCAGAGCCGACCTAGGGGCAAGTTGGGCCTCTTGCTCTCCCTGCTGCCCTGAGGCTGCTGGGCCAAAGACGTCTTGGGCATTCAGCCCCTTACTGGTCCCTTCCCTCTGACGAGGCCCTCTGAGCTCCAGCACCTTGCAGTGTGGAGACAGCCCCTGCCAGCAACCTCCTCTCCAAGGAGGCCTCAACCGAGGCCTAGGCCCAGGGGAAAGGCACCAGCGGGGATGAGCCTGGGGAGGCGCCCGGGCATGTCTGGACCCAGTCCCTGCAGCCTGCCCCTTGGTGGGGCAGTACACCCGGAGGCCAGGAAGATCTGGGCAAGGGTGGCCAGTGGCAGGGGCCCTGCTGGGTCCTGCCCCTGGCCTGTGGGGCCTCTGAGCACAACCGGCCCTCTCCCACTGGAAGACCTCCCCGGCTGCCTCCAAAGGCCGGATTGCAAGCGCTCCCGCCCAGTGTTCCCAGCAGGCGCGCACAATGCTACCAATCCCGGGAGAAAAGTGCTTCGGGATGGTGCTCTCTCCGGGCCCTTGGAAGACCTCCCCGGCTACCTCCAAAGGCCGGTTTGCAAGCACTCCCACTCGCTGTTCCCGCCAGCCACGCACAATGTTCCAAAATCCCGGAGAAAAGCGCTTCGGGGTGGTGCTCTCTCCGGGCCCTTGGAAGACTTCTCTGGCTGCCTCCAAAGGCCGGTTTGCAAGAATTCCCTCCCGCTGTCCCACCAGCCGCACACAATGCTCCAAAACCCGTGAGAAAAGTGCTTCGAGGTGGTGCTCTCTCCGGGCCCTTGGAAGACCTCCCCGGCTGCCTCCAAAGGCCGGTTTGCAAGCACTCCTGCCTGCTGTTCCCGCCACACGCGCACAATGCACCCAAGCCCGGGAGAAAAGCGCTTCGGGGTGGTGCTCTCTCCGGGCCTTTGGAAGACCTCCCCGGCTGCCTCCAAAGGCCCGTTTGCAAAGACTCCTTCCTGCTGTTCCCGCCAGCCAGCACAATGCTCCCAATCCCGGGAGAAAAGCGCTTCGGGGTGGTGCTCTCTCCGGGCCCTTGGAAGACCTCCCCGGCTACCTCCAAAGGCCGGTTTGCAAGCACTCATGCCCGCTGTTCCCGCCAGCCGCGTACAATGCTCCCAAGCCCGGGAGAAAAGCATTTTGGGGTGGTGCTCACTCCGGGCCCTTGAAAGACCTCCCCGGCTGCCTCCAAAGTCCGGTTTGCAAGAACTCATGCCCGCTGTTCCCGCCAGCTGCGCACAATGCTCCCAAGACCGGGAGAAATGCGCTTCGGGGTGGTGTTCTCTCCGTGCCCATGGAGGACCTCCCCGGCTGCCCCCAAGGCCGGTTTGCAATCACTCCCACTAGCTGTTCCCGCCAGCCACGCACAATGCTCCAAAACACAGGAGAGAAGCACTTCGGGGTGGTGCTCTCTCCCGGCCCTTGGAAGACTTCCCCGGCTGCCTCCAAAGGCCGGTTTGCAAGAACTCCCTCCCGCTGTCCCGATAGCCGCACACAATGCTCCCAATCACGGGAGAAAAGCGCTTCGGGGTGGTGCTCTCTCAGGGCCCGTTGAAGACCTCCCCGGCTGCCTCCAATGGCGGGTATGCAAGCACTCATGCCCGCTGTTCCCACCAGCCGTGCACAATGCTCCCAAGCACGGGAGAAAAGCATTTTGGGGTGGTGCTCACTCCTTGCCCTTGGAAGACGTCCGCGCCTGCCTCCAATGGCCGGTTTGCAAGCACTCCTGCCTGCTGTTCCTGCCACCCGCGCACAATGCTCCCAAGCCCGGGAGAAAAGCGCATCGGGGTGGTGTTCTCTCCGGGCCCATGGAGGACCTCCCCGGCTGCCCCCAAAGGCTGGTTTGCAAGCATTCCCACTAGCTGTTCCAGCCAGCCACGCAAATGCTCCCAAGCCAGGGAGACAAGCGCTTCGGGGTGGTTCTCTCACCGGGCCCTTGCCCCTGAGCCTGGGGGCAATGCAGGGGGAACTACTCCCAGGCCAAGGCAGAAACACATGCACACGTCTGTTCCTACCCCCTGCACCGGCAGAGAGCTCGGGGGAGCCAGAGTCTGTCAGGCAGCTGCTGGGCTAGCGGCCTGTGTGGGAAGGGGCAGAGCCGACCTAGGAGCAAGTTGGGCCTCTTGCTCTCCCTGCTGCCCTGAGGCTGCTGGGCCAAAGAGGTCTTCGGCATCCAGCCCCTTGCTGGTCCCTTCCTTCTGACGAGGCCCTCTGAGCTCCAGCACCTTGCAGTGTGGAGACAGCCCCTGCCAGCAACCTCCTCTAAAAGGAGGCCTCAACCGAGCCCTAGGCCCAGGGGAAAGGCACCAGCGGGGATGAGGCTGGGGAGGCGCCCGGGCATGTCTGGACCCAGTCCCCGCAGCCTGCCCCTTGGTGGGGCAGTACCCCCGGAGGCCAGGAAGGTCTGGGCAAGGCTGGCCAGGGGCAGCGGCCCTGCTGGGTCCTGCCCCTGGCCGGTGGGGCCTCTGAGCACAACCGGCCCTCTCCCGCTGGAAGACCTCCCCGGCTGCCTCCAAAGGCCAGTTTGCCAACACTCCTGCCCACTGTTCCCGCCAGGCACGCACAATGCTCCCAAGCCCGGGAGAAAAGCGCTTCGGCGTGGTGCTCTCTCCGGGCCCTTGGAAGACTTCTCTGGCTGCCTCCAAAGGCCGGTTTGCAAGAATTCCCTAACGCTGGCCCACCAGCCGCACACAATGCTCCAAAACCCCTGAGAAAAGCGCTTCGAGGTGGTGCTCTCTCCGGGCCCTTGGAAGACCTCCCCGGCTGCCTCCAAAGGCCGGTTTGCAAGCACTCCTGCCTGCTGTTCCCGCCACACGCGCACAATGCACCCAAGCCCGGGAGAAAAGCGCTTCGGGGTGGTGCTCTCTCCGGGCCTTTGGAAGACCTCCCCGGCTGCCTCCAAAGGCCGGTTTGCAAGGACTCCTTCCTGCTGTTCCCGCCAGCCACGCACAATGCTCCCAATCCCGGGAGAAAAGTGCTTCGGGATGGTGCTCTCTCCGGGCCCTTGGAAGACCTCCCCGGCTGCCTCCAAAGGCCGGTTTGCAAGCACTCCCGCCCACTGTTCCCGCCAGGCGCGCACAATGCTCCCAAGCACGGGAGAAAAGCGCTTCGGGGTGGTGCTCTCTCCGGGCCCTTGCCCCTGAGCCTGGGGGCCAGGCAGGGGTCCACACTCCCAGGCCAAGGCAGAACCACATGCACACGTCTGTTCCTGCCCCCTGCACTGGCAGAGAGCTCGGGGGAGCCAGAGTCTGCCAGGCAGCTGCTGGGCTGGCCGCCTGTGTGATTAGGGGCAGAGCCGACCTAGGGGCAAGTTGGGCCTCTTGCTCTCCCTGCTGCCCTCAGGCTACTGGGCCAAAGAGGTCTTGGGCATCCAGCCCTTGGCTGGTCCCTTCCCTCTGACGAGGCCCTCTGAACTCCAGCTCCATGCAGTGTGGAGACAGCCCCTGCCAGGAAGCTCCTCTCCAAAGAGGCCTCAACCGAGGCCTACGCCCAGGGGAAAGGCACCAGCGGGGATGATCCAGTGGAGGTGCCCGGGCATGTCTGGACCCAGTCCCCGCAGCCTGCCGTTGGTGGGGCAGTACCCCCGGAGGCCAGGAAGGTCTGGGCAAGGCTGGCAAGGGGCAGGGGCCCTGCTGGGTCCTGCCCCTGGCCTGTGGGTCCTCTGAGCACAACCGGCCCTCTCCCACTGGAAGACCTCACTGGCTGCCTCCAAAGGCCGGTTTGCAAGCACTCCCGCCCACTGTTCCCACCAGGCACGCACAATGCTCCCAAGCCCGGGAGAAACGCGCTTCGGGGTGGTGCTCTCTCCGGGCCCTTGCCCATGAGCCTGGGGGCCAGGCAGGGGGTCCACACTCCCAGGCCAAGGCAGAACCACATGCACACGTCTGTTCCTGCCCCCTGCACCGGCAGAGAGCTCGGGGGAGCCAGAGTCTGTCAGGCAGCTGCTGGGCTGGCCGCCTGTGTGGGAAGGGGCAGAGCCGACCTAGGGGCAAGTTGGGCCTCTTGCTCTCCCTGCTGCCCTGAGGCTGCTGGACCAAAGAGGTCTTGGGCATCCAGCCCCTTGCTGGTCCCTTCCATCTGAGGAGGCCCTCTGATCTCCAGCACCTTGCAGTGTGGACAAAGCCCCTTCCAGCAACCTCTTCTCCAAGGAGGCCTAAACCAAGGCCTAGGCCCAGGGGAAAGGCACCAGCGGGGATGAGCCTGGGGAGGCGCCCGGGCATGTCTGGATCCAGTCCCCGCAGCCTGCCCCTTGGTGGGGCAGTACCCCCGGAGGCCAGGAAAATCTGGGCAAGGCTGGCCAGGGGCAGGGGCCCTGCTGGGTCTTGCCCCTGGCCTGTGGGGCCTCTGAGCACGACCGGCCCTCTCCCGCTGGAAGACCTCCCCGACTGCCTCCAAAGGCCGGTTTGCCAACACTCGCGCCCGCTGTTCCCGCTAGGCACGCACAATGCTCCCAAGCCCGGGAGAAAAGCGCTTCGGTGTCGTGCTCTCTCCGGACCCTTGCCCCTGAGCCTGGGGGCAATGCAGGGGGAACACACTCCCAGGCCAAGGCAGAACCACATGCACACGTCTGTTCCTGCCCCCTGCACCGGCAGAGAGCTCGGGGGAGCCAGAGTCTGTCAGACAGCTGCTGGGCTGGCGGCCTGTGTGGGAAGGGGCAGAGCCGACCTAGGGGCAAGTTGGGCCTCTTGCTCTCCCTGCTGCCCTGAGGCTGCTGGGCCAAAGAGGTCTTGGGCATCCAGCCCCTTGCTGGTCCCTTCCCTCTGACGAGGCCCTCTGAGCTCCAGCACCTCGCAGTGTGGAGACAGCCCCTGCCAGCAACCTCCTCTCCAAGGAGGCATCAACCAAGGCCTAGGCTCAGGGGAAAGGCACCAGCGGGGATGAGCCTGGGGAGGCGCCCAGGCATGTCTGGACCCTGTCCCCGCAGCCTGCCCCTTGGTGGGGCAGTACCCCCGGAGCCAGGAAGGTCTGGGCAAGGCTGGCCAGGGGCAGGGGCCCTGCTGGGTCCTGCCCCTGGCCTGTGGGGCCTCTGAGCACAACCGGCCCTCTCCCACTGGAAGACCTCCCCGGCTGCCTCCAAAGGCCGGTTTGCAAGCACTCCCGCCCACTGTTCCCGCCAGGCGCGCACAATGCTCCCAACCTCGGGAGAAAAGCGCTTCGGGGTGGTGCTCTCTCCGGGCCCTTGCCCCTGAGCCTGGGGGCCAGGCAGGGGTCCACACTCCCAGGCCAAGGCAGAACCACATGCACACGTCTGTTCCTGCCCCCTGCACTGGCAGAGAGCTCGGGGGAGCCAGAGTCTGCCAGGCAGCTGCTGGGCTGGCCACCTGTGTGATTAGGGGCAGAGCCGACCTAGGGGCAAGTTGGGCCTCTTGCTCTCCCTGCTGCCCTCAGGCTGCTGGGCCAAAGAGGACTTGGGCATCAAGCCCCTTGCTGGTCCCTTCCATCTGACGAGGCCCTCTGAGCTCCAGCACCTTGCAGTGTGGAGACAGACCCTGCCAGCAACCTCCTCTCCAAGGAGGCCTCAACCGAGGCCTAGTCCCAGGGAAAGGCACCAGCGGGGATGAGCCTGGGGAGGCGCCCGGGAATGTCTGGACCCAGTCCCCGCAGCCTGCCCCTTGGTGGGGCAGTACCCCCGGAGGTCAGGAAAATCTGGGCAAGGCTGGCCAGGGGCAGGGGCCCTCCTGGGTCCTGCCCCTGGGCTGTGGGGCCTCTGAGCACAACCGGCCCTCTCCCGCTGGAAGACCTCCCCGACTGCCTCCAAAGGCCGGTTTGACAACACTCGCGCCCGCTGTTCCCGCCAGGCATGCACAATGCTCCCAAGCCCGGGAAAAAAGCGCTTCGGGGTGGTGCTCTCACCGGGCCCTTGCCCCTGAGGCTGGGAGCAATGCAGGGGGAACACACTACCAGGCCAAGGCAGAACCACATGCACACGTCTATTCCTGTCCACGGCACCGGCAGAGAGCTCGGGGGAGCCAGGGTCTGTCAGGCAGCTGCTTGTCTGGCGGCCTTGTGGGCAGGGGCAGAGTGGACCTAGGGGCAAGTTGGGCCTCTTGCTCTCCCTGCTGCCCTGAGGCTGCTGGGCCAAAGAAGTCTTGGGCATCCAGCCCTTTGCTGGTCCCTTCCCTCTGACGAGGCACTCTGAACTCCAGCTCCATGCAGTGTGGAGACAGCCCCTGCCAGTAAGCTCCTCTCCAAAGAGGCCTCAACCGAGGCCTACGCCCAGGGGAAAGGCACCAGCGGGGATGATCCAGTGGAGGCGCCCGGACATGTCTGGACCCAGTCCCCGCAGCCTGCCCCTTGGTGAGGCAGTACCCCCGGAGGCCAGGAAGGTCTGGGCAAGGCTGGCAAGGGGCAGGGGCCCTGCTGGGTCCTGCCCCTGGCCTGTGGGTCCTCTGAGCACAACCGGCCCTCTCCCACTGGAAGACCTCACTGGCTGCCTCCAAAGGCCGGTTTGCAAGCACTCCCGCCCACTGTTCCCACCAGGCGCGCACAATGCTCCCAAGCCCGGGAGAAACGCGCTTCGGGGTGGTGCTCTCTCCGGGCCCTTGCCCATGAGCCTGGGGGCCAGGCAGAGGGTCCACACTCCCAGGCCAAGGCAGAACCACATGCACACGTCTGTTCCTGCCCCCTGCACCGGCAGAGAGCTCGGGGGAGCCAGAGTCTGTCAGGCAGCTGCTGGGCTGGCCGCCTGTGTGGGAAGGGGCAGAGCCGACCTAGGGGCAAGTTGGGCCTCTTGCTCTCCCTGCTGCCCTGAGGCTGCTGGACCAAAGAGGTCTTGGGCATCCAGCCCCTTGCTGGTCCCTTCCCTCTGACGAGGCCCTCTGATCTCCAGCACCTTGCAGTGTGGACAAAGCCCCTTCCAGCAACCTCTTCTCCAAGGAGGCCTCAACCGAGGCCTAGGCCCAGGGGAAAGGCACCAGCGGGGATGAGCCTGGGGAGGCGCCCGGGCATGTCTGGACCCAGTCCCGGCAGTCTGCCCCTTGGTGGCGCAGTACCCCCGGAGGGCAGGAAGGTCTGGGCAAGGCTGCCAGGGGCAGGGACACTGCTGGGTCCTGACCCTGGCCTTTGGGGCCTCTGAGCACAACCGGCATTCTCCCGCTGGAAGACCTCCCCGGCTGCCTCCAAAGGCCGGCTTGCAAGCACTCCCGCACGCTGTTCCCGCCAGGCACGCACAATGCTCCCAAGCCCGGGAGAAAAGCGCTTCTGGGTGGTGCTCTCTCCGGGCCCTTTCCCCTGAGCCTGGGGGCCAGGCAGGGGTTCCACACTCCCAGGCCAAGTCAGAACCACATGCACACGTCTGTTCCTGCCCCCTGCACCGGCAGAGAGCTCGGGGGAGCCAGAGTCTGCCAGGCAGCTGCTGGGCTGGCTGCCTGTGTGGGAAGTGGCAGAGCCGACCTAGGGGCAAGTTGGGCCTCTTGCTCTCCCTGCTGCCCTGAGACTCCTGGGCCAAAGAGGTCTTGGGCATCCAGCCCTTTGCTGGTCCCTTCCCTCTGACGAGGCCCTCTGAGCTACAGCACCTCGCAGTGTGGAGACAGCCCCTGCCAGCAACCTCCTCTCCAAGGAGGCCTCAACCAGGCCTAGGCCCAGGGGAAAGGCACCAGCGGGGATGAGCCTGGGGAGGCGCCCGGGCATGTCTGTACCCAGTCCCCGCAGCCTGCCCCTTGGTGGCGCAGTACCCCCGGAGGCCAGGAAGGTCTGGGCAAGCTTGGCCAGGGGCAGGGGCCCTGCTGGGTCCTGCCCCTGGCCTGTGGGGCCTCTGAGCACGACCGGCCCTCTCCCGCTGGAAGACCTCCCCGACTGTCTCCAAAGGCCGGTTTGCCAACACTCGCACCCGCTGTTCCCGCCAGGCACGCACAATGCTCCCAAGCCCGGGAGAAAAGCACTTCGCGGTGGTGCTCTCACCTGGCCCTTGCCCCTGAGCCTGGGGGCAATGCAGGGGGAACACAATCCCAGGCCAAGGCAGAACCACATGCACACGTCTGTTCCTGCCCCCTGCACCGGCAGAGAGCTCGGGGGAGCCAGAGTCTGTCAGGCAGCTGCTGGGCTGGCCGCCTGTGTGGGAAGGGACAGAGCCGACCTAGGGGCAAGTTGGGCCTCTTGCTCTCCCTGCTGCCCTGAGGCTGCTGGGCCAAAGAGGTCTTGGGCATCCAGCCCCTTGCTGGTCCCTTCCCTCTGACGAGGCCCTCTGAGCTCCAGCACCTTGCAGTGTGGAGACAGCCCCTGCCAGCAACCTCCTCTCCAAGGGGGCCTCAACCGAGGCCTAGGCCCAGGGGAAAGGCACCAGCGGGGATGAGCCTGGGGAGGCGCCCGGGCATGTCTGGACCCAGTCCCCGCAGCCTGCCCCTTGGTGGGGCAGTACCCCTGGAGGACAGGAAGGTCTGGGCAAGGATGGCCAGGGGCAGGGGCCCTGCTGGGTCCTGCCCCTGTCCTGTGGGGCCTCTGAGCAAAACCGGCCCTCTCCCGCTGGAAGACCTCCCCGGCTGCCTCCAAAGGCCGATTTGCCAACACTCGCGCCCGCTGTTCCCGCCGGGCACGCACAATGCTCGCAAGCCAGGGAGAAAAGCGCTTCGGGGTGGTGCTCTCACGGGGCCCTTGCCCCTGAACCTGGGGGCAATGCAGGGGGAACACACTCCCAGGCCAAGGCAGAACCACATGCACATGTCTGTTCCTGCCCCTGCACCGGCAGAGAGCTCGGGGGAGCCAGAGTCTGCCAGGCAGCTGCTGGGCTGGCGGCCTGTGTGGGAAGGGGCAGAGCCAACCTAGGGGCAAGTTGGGCCTCTTGCTCTCCCTGCTGCCCTGAGGCTGCTGGGCCAAAGAGGTCTTGGGCATCCAGCCCCTTGCTGGTCCCTTCCCTCTGACGAGGCCCTCTGAGCTCCAGCACCTTGCAGTGTGGAGACAGCCCCTGCCAGCAACCTCCTCTCCAAGGAGGCCTCAACCGAGGCCTAGGCCCAGGGGAAAGGCACCAGCGGGGATGAGCCTGGGGAGGCGCCCGGGCATGTCTGGACCCAGTCCCCGCAGCCTGACCCTTGGTGGTGCAGTACCCCCGGAGGCCAGGAAGGTCTGGGCAAGGCTGGCCAGGGGCAGGGGCCCTGCTGTGTCCTGCCCCTGGCCTGTGGGGCCTCTGAGCACAAGCGGCCCTCTCCCTCTGGAAACCTCCCCGGCTGCCTCCAAAGGCCGGTTTGCAAGCACTCCCGCCCGCTGTTCCCGCCAGGCACGCACAATGCTCCCAAGCCCGGGAGAAAAGCGCTTCAGGTTGGTGCTCTCTCCGGGCCCTTGCCCCTGAGCCTGGGGGCCAGGCAGGGGATCCACACTCCCAGGCCAAGGCAGAACCACATGCACACGTCTGTTCCTGCCTCCTCCACCGGCAGAGAGCTGGGGGGAGCCAGAGTCTGTCAGGCAGCTGCTGGGCTGGCCGCCTGTGTGGGAAGGGCAGAGCCGACCTAGGGGCAAGTTGGGCCTCTTGCTCTCCATGCTGCCCTGAGGCTGCTGGGCCAAAGAGGTCTTGAGCATCCAGCCCCTTGCTGGTCCCTTCCCTCTGACGAGGCCCTCTGAGCTCCAGCACCTTTCAGTGTGGAGACAGCCCCTGCCAGCAACCTCCTCTCCATGGAGGCCTCAACCGAGGCCTAGGCCCAGGGGAAAGGCACCAGCGGGGATGAGCCAGGGGAGGCGCCCGAGCATGTCTGGACCCAGTCCTCGCAGCCTGCCCCTTGGTGGGGCAGTACCCCCGGAGGCCAGGAAGGTCTGGGCAAGGCTGGCCAGGGGCAGGGGCCCTGCTGGGTCCTGCCCATGGCCTGTGGGGCCTCTGAGCACAACCGGCCCTCTCCCACTGGAAGACCTCCCCGGCTGCCTCCAAAGGCCGGTTTGCAAGCGCTCCCGCCCACTGTTCCCAGCAGGCGTGCACAATGCTCCCAAGCCCGGGAGAAAAGCGCTTCAGGGTGGTGCTCTCTCCGGGCCCTTGCCCCTGAGCCTGGGGGCAAGGCACGGGGTCCACACTCCCAGGCCAAGTCAGAACCACATGCACACCTCTGATCTGCCCCCTGCACCGGCAGAGAGCTTGGGGGAGCCAGAGTCTGTCAGGCAGCTGCTGGGCTGGCCGCCTGTGTGGGAAGGGGCAGAGCCGACCTAGGGGCAAGTTGGGCCTCTTGCTCTCCCTGTTGCCCTGAGGCTGCTGGGCCAAAGAGGTCTTGGGCATCCAGCCCCTTGCTGGTCCCTTCCCTCTGACGAGGCCCTGTGAGCTCCAGCACCTTGCAGTGTGGAGACAGCCCCTGCCAGCAACCTCCTCTCCAAGGAGGCCTCAACCGAGGCCTAGGCCCAGGGGAAAGGCACAGCGGGGATGAGCCAGTGGAGGCGCACGGGCATGTCTGGACTCAGTCCCCGCAGCCTGCCCCTTGGTGGGGCAGTACCCCCGGAGGCCAGGAAGGTCTGGGCAAGGCTGGCCAGGGGCAGGGGCCCTGCTGGGTCCTGCCCCTGGCCTGTGGGGCCTCTGAGCACAACCGGCCCTCTCCCACTGGAAGACCTCCCCGACTGTCTCCAAAGGCCGGTTTGCCAACACTCGCGCCCGCTGTTCCCGCCAGGCACGCACAATGCTCCCAAGCCGGGGAGAAAAGCGCTTCGGGGTGGTGCTCTCACCGGGCCCTTGACCCTGAGCCTGGGGGCAAAGCAGGGGGAACACACTCCCAGGCCAAGGCAGAACCACATGCACACGTCTGTTCCTGCCCCCTGCACCGGCAGAGAGCTCGGGGGAGCCAGAGTCTGTCGGGCAGCTGCTGGCCTGGCCGCCTGTGTGGGAAGGGGCAGAGCCGACCTAGGGGCAAGTTGGGCCTCTTGCTCTCCCTGCTGCCCTGAGGCTGCTGGGCCAAAGAGGTCTTGGGCATCCAGCCCCTTGCTGGTCCCTTCCCTCTGACGAGGCCCTCTGAGCTCCAGCACCTCGCAGTGTGCAGACAGACCCTGCCAGCAACCGCCTCTCCAAGGAGACCTCAACCGAGGCCTAGGCCCAGGGGAAAGGCACCAGCGGGGATGAGCCTGGGGAGGCGCCCGGGCATGGCTGGACCCAGTCCCCGCAGCCTGCCCCTTGGTGGGGCAGTACCCCCGGAGGCCAGGAAGGTCTGGGCAAGGCTGGCCAGGGGCAGGGGCCCTGCTGGGTCCTGCCCCTGGCCTGTGGGTCCTCTGAGCACAACCGGCCCTCTCCCACTGGAAGACCTCCCCGGCTGCCTCCAAAGGCCGGTTTGCAAGCACTCCTGCCTGCTGTTCCCGCCACACTAGCACAATGCTCCCAAGCCCGGGAGAAAAGCGCTTCGGGGTGGTGCTCTCTCCGGGCCTTTGGAAGACCTCCCCGGCTGCCTCCAAAGGCTGGTTTGCAAGGACTCCTTCCCGCTGTTCCCGCCAACCACGCACAATGCTCCCAATCCCGGGAGAAAAGTGCTTCGGGATGGTGCTCTCTCAGGGCCCTTGGAAGACCTCCCCGGCTACCTCCAAAGGCGTGTTTAAAGTACTCATTCCCGCTGTTCCCGCCACCTGCGCACAATGCTCCCAATCCCGGGAGAAAAGCGCTCGGGGTGGTGCTCTCTCCGGGCCCTTGGAAGAACTCCCTGGCTGCCTCCAAAGGCTGGTTTTCAAGAACTCCCTCCCGCTGACCCGCCAGCCGCACACAATGCTCCCAAGCCCGGGAGAAAAGCATTTTGGGTGGTGCTCTCTCCGGGCCCTTGGAAGACCTCCCCGGCTGCCTCCAAAGGCCGGTTTGCAAGCAATCCCGCCGCTGTTCCCGCCAGCTTCGCACAATGCTCCCAAGACCGGGAGAAAAGCGCTTCGGGGTGGTGTTCTCTCCGTGCCCATGGAGGACCTCCCTGGCTGCCCCCAAAGGCCGATTTGCAAGCATTCCCACTCCCTGTTCCCGCCAGCCACGCACAATCCTCCAAAACCCCGGAGAAAAGCGCTTCGGGGTGGTGTTCTCTCCGTGCCCATGGAAGACCTCCCGGGGTGCCCCCAAAGGCCGGTTTGGAAGCACTCCCACTCGCTGTTCCCGCCATCCGCGCAAATGTTCCAAGCTCGGGAGAAAAGCGCTTCTGGCTGGTGCTCTCTCCTGGCCCTTGGAAAACGTCCCCGGCTGCCTCCAAAGGCCCGTTTGCAAGCACTCCTGCCCGCTGTTCCCGCCAGCCGCGCACAATGCTCCCAATCACGGGAGAAAAGCGCTTCGGGGTGGTGCTCTCTCCGGGCCCTTGGAAGACCTCCCCGTGTGCCTCCAATGGCCAGTTTGCAAGCACTCATGCCCGCTGTTCCCACCAGCCACGCACAATGCTCCCAAGACCATGAGAAAAGCGCTTCGGGGTGGTGTTCTCTCCGGGACCATGGAGGACCTCCCAGGCAGCCCCCAAAGGCCGTTTTGCAAGCACTCCCACTCGCTGTTCCCGCCAGCCACACACAATGTTCCAAAACCCCGGAGAAAAGCGCTTCGGGGTGGTGCTCTCTCCGGGCCCTTGGAAGACTTCTCTGGCTGCCTCCAAAGGCCGGTTTGCAAGAATTCCCTCCCGCTGTCCCACCAGCCGCACACAATGCTCCCAATCACGGGAGAAAAGCGCTTCGGGGTGGTGCTCTCTCAGGGCCCTTTCAAGACCTCCCCGGCTGCCTCCAATGGCCGGTTTGCAAGCACTCCTGCCCGCTGTTCCCACCAGCCGTGCACAATGCTCCCAAGCACGGGAGAAAAGCATTTTGGGGTGGTGCTCACTCCTTGCCCTTGGAAGACCTCCGCGCCGGCCTCCAAAGGCCGGTTTGCAAGCACTCTGCCTGCTGTTCCCGCCACCCGTGCACACTGCTCCCAAGCCCGGGAGAAAAGCGCATCGGGGTGGTGCTCTCTCCGGGCCCATGGAGGACCTCCCCGGCTGCCCCCAAAGGCCGGTTTGCAAGCATTCCCACAAGGTGTTCCCGCCAGCCACGTAAATGCTCCCAAGCCCGGGAGAAAAGCGCTTCGGGGTGGTGCTCTCTCCGGGCCCTTGCCCCTGAGCGTGGGGGCAATGCAGGGGGAACACACGCCTAGGCCAAGGCAGAACCACATGCACAAGTCTGTTCCTGCCCCCTGCACCGGCAGAGAGCTCGAGGGAGCCAGAATCTGCCAGGCACCTGCTGGGTTGGCACCTGTGTGGGAAGGGGCAGAGCCGACCTCGGGGCAAGTTGGGCCTCTTGCTCTCCCTGCTGCCCTGAGGCTGCTGGGCCAAAGAGGTCTTGGGCATCCAGCCCCTTGCTGGTCCCTTCCCTCTGACGAGGCCCTCTGAGCTCCAGCACCTCGCAGTGTGGAGACAGCCCCTGCCAGCAACCTCCTCTCCAAGGAGGCCTCAACCGAGCCCTAGGCCCAGGGGAAAGGCACCAGCGGGGATGAGCCTGGGGATGCGCCCGGGCATGTCTGGGCCCAGTCCCGGCAGTCTGCCCCTTGGTGGCGCAGTACCCCCGGAGGCCAGGAAGGTCTGGGCAAGGCTGCCAGGGGCAGGGACACTGCTGGGTCCTGCCCCTGGCCTGTGGGGCCGCTGAGCACGACCGGCACTCTCCCGCTGGAAGACCTCCCCGGCTGCCTCCAAAGGCCGGTTTGCCAACACGCCCGCCCGCTGTTCCCGCCAGGCACGCACAATGATCCCAAGCCCGGGAGAAAAGCGCTTCGGGGTGGTGACTCTCCAGGCCCTTTCCCCTGAGCCTGGGGGACAGGCAGGGGGTACACACTCCCAGGCCAAGGCAGAACCACATGCACACGTCTGTTCCTACCCCCTACACCGGCAGAGAGCTCGGGGGAGCCAGAGACTCCCAGGCTGCTGCTGGGCTGGCTGCCTGTGTGGGAAGGGGCAGAGCCGACCTAGGAGCAAGTTGGGCCTCTTGCTCTCCCTGCTGCCCTGAGGCTGCTGGGCCAAAGAGGTCTTGGGCATCCAGCCCCTTGCTGGTCCCTTCCCTCTGACGAGGCCCTCTGAGCTGCAGCACCTTGCAGTGTGGAGACAGCCCCTGCCAGCAACCTCCTCTCCAAGGAGGTCTCAACCGAGGCCTAGGCCCAGGGGAAAGGCACCAGCGGGGATGAGCCAGTGGAGGCGCCCGGGCATTTCTGGACCCAGTCCCCGCAGCCTGCCCCTTGGTGGGGCAGTACCCCCGGAGGCCAGGAAGGTCTGGGCAAGGCTGGCCAGGGGCAGGGGCCCTGCTGGGTCATACCCCTGGCCTGTGGGGCCTCTGAGCACAACCGGGCCTCTCCCACTGGAAGACCTCCCCAGCTGCCTCCAAAGGACAGTTTGCAAGCACTCCCGCCCACTGTTCCCACTAGGCAAGCACAATGCTCCCAATCCCGGGAGAAAAGCGCTTCGGGGTGGTGCTCTCTCCGGGCCCTTGCCCCTGAGCCTGGGGGCAATGCAGGGGGAACACACGCCTAGGCCAAGGCAGAACCACATGCACAAGTCTGTTCCTGCCCCCTGCACCGGCAGAGAGCTCGAGGGAGCCAGAATCTGCCAGGCACCTGCTGGGTTGGCTGCCTGTGTGGGAAGGGGCAGAGCCGACCTCGGGGCAAGTTGGGCCTCTTGCTCTCCCTGCTGCCCTGAGGCTGCTGGGCCAAAGAGGTCTTGGGCATCCAGCCCCTTGCTGGTCCCTTCCCTCTGACGAGGCCCTCTGAGCTCCAGCACCTCGCAGTGTGGAGACAGCCCCTGCCAGCAACCTCCTCTCCAAGGAGGCCTCAACCGAGCCCTAGGCCCAGGGGAAAGGCACCAGCGGGGATGAGCCTGGGGATGCGCCCGGGCATGTCTGGGCCCAGTCCCGGCAGTCTGCCCCTTGGTGGCGCAGTACCCCCGGAGGCCAGGAAGGTCTGGGCAAGGCTGCCAGGGGCAGGGACACTGCTGGGTCCTGCCCCTGGCCTGTGGGGCCGCTGAGCACGACCGGCACTCTCCCGCTGGAAGACCTCCCCGGCTGCCTCCAAAGGCCGGTTTGCCAACACTCCCGCCCGCTGTTCCCGCCAGGCACGCACAATGATCCCAAGCCCGGGAGAAAAGCGCTTCGGGGTGGTGACTCTCCAGGCCCTTTCCCCTGAGCCTGGGGGACAGGCAGGGGGTACACACTCCCAGGCCAAGGCAGAACCACATGCACACGTTTGTTCCTACCCCCTACACCGGCAGAGAGCTCGGGGGAGCCAGAGACTCCCAGGCTGCTGCTGGGCTGGCTGCCTGTGTGGGAAGGGGCAGAGCCGACCTAGGGGCAAGTTGGGCCTCTTGATCTCCCTGCTGCCCTGAGGCTGCTGGGCCAAAGAGGTCTTGGGCATCCAGCCCCTTGCTGGTCCCTTCCCTCTGACGAGACCCTCTGAGCTGCAGCACCTTGCAGTGTGGAGACAGCCCCTGCCAGCAACCTCCTCTCCAAGGAGGCCTCAACCGAGGCCTAGGACCAGGGGAAAGGCACCAGCGGGGATGAGCCTGGGGAGGCGCCCGGGTATGTCTGGACCCAGTCCCCGCAGCCTGCCCCTTGGTGGGGCAGTAACCCCGGAGGCCAGGAAGGTCTGGGCAAGCTGGCCAGGGACAGGAGCCCTGCTGGGTCCTGCCCCTGGCCTGTGGGGCCCCTGAGCACAACCGGCCCTCTCCCGCTGGAAGACCTCCCCGGCTGCCTCCAATGGCCGGTTTGCAAACACTCCCGCCCGCCTTTCACGCCAGGCACGCACAATGCTCCCAAGCCCGGGAGAAAAGCGCTTCAGGGTGGTGCTCTCTCCGGGCCCTTGCCCCTGAGCCTGGGAGCAAGGCAGGGGGAACACACTCCCAGGCCAAGGCACAACCACATGCCCACGTCTGTTCCTGCCCCCTGCACCGGCAGAGAGCTCGGCAGAGCCAGAGTCTGTTAGGTAGCTGCTGGGCTGGCGGCCTGTGTGGGAAGGGGCAGAGCCGACCTAGGGGCAAGTTGGGCCTCTTGCTCTCCCTGCTGCCCTGAGGCTGCTGGGCCAAAGAGGTCTTGGGCATCCAGCCCCTTGCTGGTCCCTTCCCTCTGACGAGGCCCTCTGAGCTCCAGCACCTCGCAGTGTGGAGACAGCCCCTGCCAGCAACCTCCTCTCCAAGGAGGCCTCAACCGAGGCCTAGGCCCAGGGGAAAGGCACCAGCGGGGATGAGCCTGGGGAGGCGCCCGGGCATGTCTGGACCCAGTCCCCGCAGCCTGCCCCTTGTTGGGGCAGTACCCCCGGAGGCCAGGAAGGTCTGGGCAAGGCTGGCCAGGGGCAGGGGCCCTGCTGGGTCCTGCCCCTGGCCTGTGGGGCCTCTGAGCACAACCAGCCCTCTCCCGCTGGAAGACCTCCGCGGCTGCGTCCAAAGGCCGGATTGCCAATACTCCTGCCCGCTGTTCCCGCCAGGCACGCACAATGCTCCCAAGCCCGCGAGAAAAGCGCTTCGGGGTGGTGCTCTCTCCGGGCCCTTGCCCCTGAGCCTGGGGTCAATGCAGGGGGAACAAACTCCTAGGCCAAGGCAGAACCACATGCACACGTCTGTTCCTGCCCCCTGCACCGGCAGAGAGCTCGAGGGAGCCAGAATCTGCCAGGCAGCTGCTGGGTTGGCTGCCTGTGTGGGAACGGGCAGAG
Organism: Dama dama; assembly: GCF_033118175.1. Lineage (NCBI taxonomy): Eukaryota > Metazoa > Chordata > Mammalia > Artiodactyla > Cervidae > Dama > Dama dama. The sequence goes on along the minus strand of NW_026870988.1, from coordinate 788,086 downwards.
CCGACCCAGGGGCAAGTTGGGCCTCTTGCTCTCCCTGCTGCCCTGAGGCTGCTGGGCCAAAGAGGTCTTGGGCATCCAGCCCCTTGCTGGTCCTTTCCCTCTGACGAGGCCCTCTGAGCTCCAGCACCTCTCAGTGTGTAGACAGCCCCTGCCAGCAACCTCCTCTCCAAGGAGGCCTCAACCGAGGCCTAGGCCCAGGGGAAATGCACCAGCGGGGATGAGCCTGGGGAGGCGCCCGGGCATGTCTGGACCCAGTCCCGGCAGTCTGCCCCTTGGTGGCACAGTACCCCCGGAGGCCAGGAAGGTCTGGGCAAGGCTGCCAGGGGCAGGGACACTGCTGTGTCCTGCCCCTGGCCTGTGGGGCCTCTGAGCACAACCGGCACTCTCCCGCTGGAAGACCTCCCCGGCTGCCTCCAAAGGCCGGGTGCAAGCACTCCCGCCCGCTGTTCCCGCCAGGCACGCACAATGCTCCCAAGCCCGGGAGAAAAGCGCTTCGAGGTGGTGCTCTATCCGGGCCCTTTCCCCTGAGCCTGGGGGCCAGGCAGTGGGTCCACACTACCAGGCCAAGGCAGAACGACATGCACACGTCTGTTCCTGCCCCCTACACCGGCAGAGAGCTCGGGGGAGCCAGAGACTGCCAGGCTGCTGCTGTGCTGGCTGCCTGTGTGGGAAGGGGCAGAGCCGACCTAGGGGCAACTTGGGCCTCTTGCTCTCCCTGCTGCCCTGAGGCTGCTGGGCCAAAGAGGTCTTGGGCATCCAGCCCCTTGCTGGTCCCTTCCCTCTGACGAGGCCCTCTGTGCTCCAGCACGTTGCACTGTGGACCGAGCCCCTGCCAGCAACCTCCTCTCCAAGGAGGCCTCAACCGAGGCCTAGGCCCAGGGGAAAGGCACCAGCGGGGATGAGCCTGGGGAGGCGCCCGGGCATGTCTGGACCCAGTTCCCGCAGCCTCCCCCTTGGTGGCGCAGTACCCCGGGAGGCCAGGAAGGTCTGGGAAAGGCTGGCCAGGGGCAGGGGCCCTGCTGGGTCCTGCCCCTGGTCTGTGGGGCCTCTGAGCAGAACCAGCCCTCTCCCGCTGGAAGACCTCCGCGGCTGCGTCCAAAGTCCGGATTGCCAATACTCCTGCCCGCTGTTCCCGCCAGGCACGCACAATGCTCCCAAGCCCGGGAGAAAAGCGCTTCGGAGTGGTGCTCTCTCCGGGTCCTTGCCCCTGAGGCTGTGGGCCAGGCAGGGGGAACACACTCCCAGGCCAAGGCAGAACCACATGCACACGTCTGTTCCTGCCCCCTGCACCGGCAGAGAGCTCGGGGGAGCCAGAGTCTGTTAGGTAGCTGCTGGGCTGGCGGCCTGTGTGGGAAGGGGCAGAGCCGACCTAGGGGCAAATTGGGCCTCTTGCTCTCCCTGCTGCCCTGAGGCTGCTGGGCCAAAGAGGTCTTGGGCATCCAGCCCCTTGCTGGTCCTTTCCCTCTGACGAGGCCCTCTGAGCTCCAGCACCTCTCAGTGTGTAGACAGCCCCTGCCAGCAACCTCCTCTCCAAGGAGGCCTCAACCGAGGCCTAAGCCCAGGGGAAAGGCACCAGCGGGGATGAGCCTGGGGAGGCGCCCGTGCATGTCTGGACCCAGTCCCCGCAGCCTGCCCCTTGGTGGGGCAGTACACCCGGAGGCCAGAAAGGTCTGGGCAAGGCTGGCCAGGGGCAGGGGCCCTGCTGGGTCCTGCCCCTGGCCTGTGGGGCCTCTGAGCACGACTGGCCCTCTCCCGCTGGAAGACCTCCCCGACTGTCTCCAAAGGCCGTTGTGCCAACACTCGCGCCCGCTGTTCCCGCCAGGCACGCACAATGCTCCCAAGCCCGGGAGAAAAGCGCTTCGGGGTGGTGCTCTCACCGGGCCCTTGCCCCTGAGCCTGGGGGCAATGCAGGGGAAACACACTCCCAGGCCAAGGCAGAACCACATGCACACGTCTGTTCCTGCCCCCTGCACCGGCAGAGAGCTCGGGGGAGCCAGAGTCTGTCAGGCAGCTGCTCGGCTGGCGGCCTGTGTGGGAAGGGGCAGAGCCGACCTAGGGGCAAGTTGGGCCTCTTGCTCTCCCTGCTGCCCTGAGGCTGCTGGGCCAAAGAGGTCTTGGGCATCCAGCCCCTTGCTGGTCCCTTCCCTCTGACGAGGCCCTCTGAGCTCCAGCACCTTGCAGTGTGGAGACAGCCCCTGCCAGCAACCTCCTCTCCAAGGAGGCCTCAACCGAGGCTTAGGCCCAGGGGAAAGGCAGCAGCGGGGATGAGCCTGGGGAGGCGCCCGGGCATGTCTGGACCCAGTCCCCGCAGCCTGCCCTTGGTGGGGCAGTACCCGCAGGGCCAGGAAGGTCTGGGAAAGGCTGGCCAGGGGCAGGGGCCCTGCTGGGTCCTGCCCCTGGCCTGTGGGGCCTCTGAGCACAACCGGCCCTCTCCCGCTGGAAGACCTCCCCGGCTGCCTCCAAAGGCCGATTTGCCAACACTCAGCCCGCTGTTCCCGCCAGGCACGCACAATGCTCCCAAGCCCGGGAGAAAAGCGCTTCGGGGTGGTGCTCTCTCCGGGCCCTTGCCCCTGAGCCTGGGGGCAATGCAGGGGGAACACACTCCCAGGCCAAGGCAGAACCACATGCACACGTCTGTTCCTGCCCCTTGCACCGGCAGAAAGGTCGGCAGAGCCAGAGTCTGTTAGGTAGCTGCTGGGCTGGCCGCCTGTGTGGGAAGGGGCAGAGCCGACCTAGGGGCAAGTTGGGCCTCTTGCTCTCCCTGCTGCCCTGAGGCTGCTGGGCCAAAGAGGTCTTGGGCATCCCGCCCCTTGCTGGTCCCTTCCCTCTGACGAGGCCCTCTGAGCTCCAGCACCTCGCAGTGTGGAGACAGACCCTGCCAGCAACCTCCTCTCCAAGGAGGCCTCAACCGAGGCCTAGGCCCAGGGGAAAGGCACAAGCGGGGATGAGCCTGGGGAGGCGCCCGGGAATGTCTGGAGCCAGTCCCCGCAGCCTGCCCCTTGTTGGGGCAGTACCCCCGGAGGCCAGGAAGGTCTGGGCAAGGCTGGCCAGGGGCAGGGGCCCTGCTGGGTCCTGCCCCTGGCCTGTGGGGCCTCTGAGCACGACCGGCCCTCTCCCGCTGGAAGACCTCCCCGACTGCCTCCAAAGGCCGGTTTGCCAACACTCGCGCCCGCTGTTCCCGCTAGGCACGCACAATGCTCCCAAGCCCGGGAGAAAAGCGCTTTGGTGTGGTGCTCTCTCCGGGCCCTTGCCCCTGAGCCTGGGGGCAATGCAGGGGGCACACACTCCCAGGCCAAGGGAGAACCACATGCACACGTCTGTTCCTGCCTCCTGCACCGGCAGAGAGCTCGGGGGAGCCAGAGTCTGTCAGGCAGCTGCTGGGCTGGCGGCCTGTGTAGGAAGTGGCAGAGCCGACCTAGGGGCAAGTTCGGCCTCTTGCTCTCCCTGCTGCCCTGAGGCTGCTGAGCCAAAGAGGTCTTGGGCATCCAGCCCCTTGCTGGTCCCTTCCCTCTGACGAGGCCCTCTGAGCTCCAGCACCTTGCAGTGTGGAGACAGCCCCTGCCAGCAACCTCCTCTCCAAGGAGGCCTCAACCGAGGCCTAGGCCCAGGGGAAAGGCACCAGCGGGGATGAGCCTGGGGAGGCGCCCGGGCATGTGTGGACCCAGTCCCCGCAACCTGCCCCTTGGTGGGGCAGTAACCCCGGAGGCCAGGAAGGTGTGGGCAAGGCTGGTCAGGGGCAGGGGCCCTGCTGGGTCCTGCCCCTTGCCTGTGGGGCCTCTGAGCACAACCGGCCCTCTCCCGCTGGAAGACCTCCCCGACTGCCTCCAAAGGCCGGTTTGCAAGCACTCCCGCCCGCTGATCCCGCCAGGCACGCACAATGCTCCCAAGCCCGGGAGAAAAGCGCTTCGGGCCGGTGCTCTCTCCTTGCCCTTTCCCCTGACCCTGGGGGCCAGGCAAGTGTTCCACACTCCCAGGCCAAGTCAGAACCACATGCACACGTCTGTTCCTGCCCCCGGCACCGGCAGAGAGCTCGGGGGAGCCAGAGTCTGCCAGGCAGATGCTGGGCTGGCTGCCTGTGTGGGAAGGGGCAGAGCCGTCCTAGGGGCAAGTTGGGCCTCTTGCTCTCCCTGCTGCCCTGAGGCTGCTGGGCCAAAGAGGTCTTGGGCATCCAACCCCTTGCTGGACCCTTCCCTCTGACTAGGCCCTCTGAGCTGCAGCACCTTGCAGTGTGGAGACAGCCCCTGCCAGCAACCTCCTCTCCAAGGAGGCCTCAACCGAGGCCTAGGCCCAGGGGAAAGGCACCAGCGGGGATGAGCCAGTGGAGGCGCCCGGGCATTTCTGGACCCAGTCCCCGCAGCCTGACCCTTGGTGGGGCAGTAACCCCGGAGGCCAGGAAGGTCTGGGCAAGGCTGGCCAGGGGCAGGGGCCCTGCTGGGCCCTGCCCCTGGCCTGTGGGGCCTCTGAGCACAACCGGCCTTCTCCCACTGGAAGACCTCCCCGGCTGCCTCCAAAGGCCGGTTTGCAAACACTCCCGCCCGCTGTTCCCGCCAGGCACGCACAATGATCCCAAGCCCGGGAGAAAAGCGCTTCGGGGTGGTGCTCTCTACAGGCCTTTGGAAGACCTCCCCGGCTGCCTCCAAAGGCCGGTTTGCAAGGACTCCTTCCTGCTGTTCCCGCCAGCCACGCACAATGCTCCCAAGCCCGGGAGAAAAGCTTTTTGGGGTGGTGCTCACACCGGGCCCTGGAAGACCTCCCCGGCTACCTGCAAAGGCCGGTTTTCAAGCACTCCTGCCTGCTGTTCCCGCCACCCGCGCACAATGCTCCCAAGCCCGGGAGAAAAGCGCTTCGGGGTGGTGCTCTCTACAGGCCCTTGGAAGACCTCCCCCGCTGCTTCCAAAGGCCGGTTTGCAAGGACTCCTTCCTGCTGTTCCCGCCAGCCACGCACAATGCTCCCAAGCCCGGGAGAAAAGTGCTTCGGGGTGGTGCTCTCTCCGGGCCCTTGGAAGACGTCCCAAGCTGCCTCCAAAGGCCGGTTTGCAAGCACTCCCGCCCGCTGTTCCCGCCAGCCTCGCACAATGCTCCCAAGCCCGGGAGAAAAGCGCTTCGGGGTGGTGTTCTCTCCGTGCCAATGGAGGACCTCCCTGGCTGCCCCCAAAGGCCGGTTTGCAAGCACTCCCACTCGCTGTTCCCGCCAGCCACGCACAATCCTCCAAAACCCCGGAGAAAAGCGCTTCGGGGTGGTGTTCTCTCCGTGCCCATGGAAGACCTCCCGGGGTGCCTCCAAAGGCCGGTTTGGAAGCACTCCCACTCGCTGTTCCCGCCATCCGCACAAATGTTCCAAGCCCGGGAGAAAAGCGCTTCTGGGTGGTGCTGTCTCCTGGCCCTTGGAAGACCTCCCCGGCTGCCTCCAAAGGCCGGTTTGCAAGCACGCCCGCCCGCTGTTCCCACCAGCCACGCACAATGCTCCCAAGCCCGGGAGAAAAGCATTTTGGGGTGGTGCTCACACTGGGCCCTGGAAGACCTCCCCGGCTGCCTCCAAAGGACGGTTTTCAAGCACTCCTGCCTGCTGTTCCCGCCACACGCGCACAATGCTCCCAAGCCCGGGAGAAAAGCGCTTCGGGGTGGTGCTCTCTACAGGCCCTTGGAAGACCTCCCCGGCTGCCTCCAAAGGCCGGTTTGCAAGGACTCCTTCCTGCTGTTCCCGCCAGCCACGCACAATGCTCCCAGGCCCGGGAGAAAAGCATTTTGGGGTGGTGCTCACTCCGGGCCCTTGGAAGACCTCCCCGGCTGCCTCCAATGGCCAGTTTGCAAGCACTCATGCCCGCTGTTCCCACCAGCCGCGCACAATGCTCCCAAGACTGGGAGAAATGCGCTTCGGGGTGGTGATCTCTCCGTGCCCATGGAGGACCTCCCCGGCTGCCCCCAAAGGCCGCTTTGCAATCACTCCCACTCACTGTTCCCGCCAGCCACGCACATGCTCCAAAACACAGGAGAGAAGCGCTTTGGGGTGGTGCTCTCTCCCGGCCCTTGGAAGACTTCCCCGGCTGCCTCCAAAGGCCGGTTTGCAAGAACTCCCTCCCGCTGCCCCGCCAGCCGCACACAATGCTCCCAATCACGGGAGAAAAGCGCTTCGGGGTGGTGCTCTCTCAGGGCCCTTTGAAGACTTCCCCGGCTGCCTCCAATGGCCGGTTTGCAAGCACTCCTGCCTGCTGTTCCCACCAGCCGCGCACAATGCTCCCAAGCCCGGGAGAAAAGCGCTTCAGGGTTGTGCTCACTCCGGGCCCTTGGAAGACCTCCCCGGCTGCCTCCAAAGGCCAGTTTGCAAGCACTCCTGCCTGCTGTTCCCGCCAGCCGCGCACAATGCTCCCAAGCCCGGTAGAAAAGCGCTTCGGGGTGGTGCTCTCTCTGGGCACTTTCAATACCTCCCCGGCTGCCTCCAAAGGCAGGTTTGTAAGTTCTCATTCCCGATGCTTCCGCCAGCCACGCACAATGCTCCCAAGCCCGGGAGAAAAGCATTTTGGGGTGGTGCTCTCTCCGGGCCCTTGGAAGACCTCCCGGGCTGCCTCCAAAGGCCAGTTTGCAAGCACTCATGTCCGCTGTTCCCGACAGCCGCGCACAATGCTCCCAAGCCCGGGAGAAAAGCATTTTGGGGTGGTGATCAGTCCGGGCCCTTGGAAGACCTCCCCGGCTGCCTCCAAAGGACAGTTTGCAAGCATTCATGCCCGCTGTTCCCGCCAGCCGCGCACAATGCTCCCAAAACCGTGAGAAAAGCGCTTCGGGGTGGTGTTCTCTCCGGGACCATGGAGGACCTCCCCGGCTGCCCCCAAAGGCCGGTTTGCAAGCACTCCCACTCGCTGTTCCCGCCAGCCACACACAATGTTCCAAAACCCCGGAGAAAAGCGCTTCGGGGTGGTGCTCTCTCCGGGCCCTTGGAAGACTTCTCTGGCTGCCTCCAAAGGCCGGTTTGCAAGAATTCCCTCCCGCTGTCCCACCAGCCGCACACAATGCTCCAAAACCTGAGAGAAAAGCGCTTCGAGGTGGTGCTCTCTCCGGGCCCTTGGAAGACCTCCCCGGCTGCCTCCAAAGGCCGGTTTGCAAGCACTCCTGCCTGCTGTTCCCGCCACACGCGCACAATGCACCCAAGCCCGGGAGAAAAGCGCTTCGGGGTGGTGCTCTCTCCCGGCCATTGGAAGACGTCCCCGGCTGCCTCCACAGGCCGGTTTGCAAGGACTCCTGCCTGCTGTTCCCGCCAGCCGCGTACAATGCTCCCAAGCACGGGAGAAAAGCATTTTGGGGTGGTGCTCACTCCGGGCCCTTGGAAGACCACCCCGGCTGCCTCAAAAGGCCGGTTTGCAAGCACTCAGGCCCGCTGTTCCCGCCAGCAGCGCACAATGCTCCCAAGCCCGGGAGAAAAGCATTTTGGGGTAGGTGCTCTCTCCGGGCCCTTGGCAGACCACCCCGGCTACCTCTAAAGGCCGGTTTGCAAGCACTCAGGCCCGCTGTTCCCGCCAGCCGCGTACAATGCTCCCAAGGCCGGGAGAAAAGCATTTTGGGGTGGTGCTCACTCCGGGCCCTTGAAAGACCTCCCCGGCTGCCTCCAAAGTCCGGTTTGCAAGAACTCATGCCCGCTGTTCCCGCCAGCTGCGCACAATGCGCCCAAGACCGGGAGAAATGCGCTTCGGGGTGGTGTTCTCTCCGTGCCCATGGAGGACCTCCCCGGCTGCCCCCAAAGTCCGCTTTGCAATCACTCCCACTCACTGTTCCCGCCAGCCACGCACATGCTCCAAAACACGGGAGAGAAGCGCTTTGGGGTGGTGCTCTCTCCCGGCCCTTGGAAGACTTCCCCGGCTGCCTCCAAAGGCCGGTTTTCAAGGACTCCCTCCCGCTGTCCCGCCAGCCGCACACAATGCTCCCAATCACGGGAGAAAAGCGCTTCGGGGTGGTGCTCTCTCAGGGCCCTTTGAAGACTTCCCCGGCTGCCTCCAATGGCCGGTATGCAAGCACTCATGCCCGGTGTTCCCACCAGCCATGCACAATGCTCCCAAGCACGGGAGAAAAGCATTTTGGGGTGGTGCTCACTCCTTGCCCTTGGAAAACCTCCGCGCCTGCCTCCAAAGGCCGGTTTGCAGCACTCCTGCCTGCTGTTCCCGCCACCCGCGCACACTGCTCCCAAGCCCGGGAGAAAAGCGCATCGGGGTGGTGTACTCTCGGGTCCATGGAGGACCACCCCGGCTGCCCCCAAAGGCCGCTTTGCAAGCATCCCCACTAGCTGTTCCCGCCAACCACGCAAATGCTCCCAAGCCCGGGAGAAAAGCATTTTGGGGTGGTGCTCTCTCCGGGCCCTTGCCCCTGAGCCTGGGGGCCAGGCAGGGGGAACACACTCCCAGGCCAAGGCAGAACGACATGCACACGTCTGTTCCTGCCCCCTACACCGTCAGAGAGCTCGGGGGAGCCAGAGACTGCCAGGCTGCTGCTGGGCTGGCTGCCTGTGTGGGAAGGGGCAGAGCTGACCTAGGGGCAAGTTGGGCCTCTTGCTCTCCCTGCAGCCCTGAGGCTGCTGGGTCAAAGAGGTCTTGGGCATCCAGCCCTTTGCTGGTCCCTTCCCTCTGACGAGGCCCTCTGAGCTCCAGCACCTTGCAGTGTGGAGACAGCCCCTGCCAGCAACCTCCTCTCCAAGGAGGCCTCAACCGAGGCCTAGGCCCAGGGGAAAGGCACCAGCGGGGATGAGCCTGGGGAGGCGCCCGGGCATGTGTGGACCCAGTCCCCGCAACCTGCCCCTTGGTGGGGCAGTAACCCCGGAGGCCAGGAAGGTGTGGGCAAGGCTGGTCAGGGGCAGGGGCCCTGCTGGGTCCTGCCCCTTGCCTGTGGGGCCTCTGAGCACAACCGGCCCTCTCCCGCTGGAAGACCTCCCCGACTGCCTCCAAAGGCCGGTTTGCAAGCACTCCCGCCCGCTGATCCCGCCAGGCACGCACAATGCTCCCAAGCCCGGGAGAAAAGCGCTTCGGGCCGGTGCTCTCTCCTTGCCCTTTCCCCTGACCCTGGGGGCCAGGCAAGTGTTCCACACTCCCAGGCCAAGTCAGAACCACATGCACACGTCTGTTCCTGCCCCCGGCACCGGCAGAGAGCTCGGGGGAGCCAGAGTCTGCCAGGCAGATGCTGGGCTGGCTGCCTGTGTGGGAAGGGGCAGAGCCGTCCTAGGGGCAAGTTGGGCCTCTTGCTCTCCCTGCTGCCCTGAGGCTGCTTGGCCAAAGAGGTCTTGGGCATCCAACCCCTTGCTGGACCCTTCCCTCTGACTAGGCCCTCTGAGCTGCAGCACCTTGCAGTGTGGAGACAGCCCCTGCCAGCAACCTCCTCTCCAAGGAGGCCTCAACCGAGGCCTAGGCCCAGGGGAAAGGCACCAGCGGGGATGAGCCAGTGGAGGCGCCCGGGCATTTCTGGACCCAGTCCCCGCAGCCTGACCCTTGGTGGGGCAGTAACCCCGGAGGCCAGGAAGGTCTGGGCAAGGCTGGCCAGGGGCAGGGGCCCTGCTGGGCGCTGCCCCTGGCCTGTGGGGCCTCTGAGCACAACCGGCCTTCTCCCACTGGAAGACCTCCCCGGCTGCCTCCAAAGGCCGGTTTGCAAACACTCCCGCCCGCTGTTCCCGCCAGGCACGCACAATGATCCCAAGCCCGGGAGAAAAGCGCTTCGGGGTGGTGCTCTCTACAGGCCTTTGGAAGACCTCCCCGGCTGCCTCCAAAGGCCGGTTTGCAAGGACTCCTTCCTGCTGTTCCCGCCAGCCACGCACAATGCTCCCAAGCCCGGGAGAAAAGCTTTTTGGGGTGGTGCTCACACCGGGCCCTGGAAGACCTCCCCGGCTACCTGCAAAGGCCGGTTTTCAAGCACTCCTGCCTGCTGTTCCCGCCACCCGCGCACAATGCTCCCAAGCCCGGGAGAAAAGCGCTTCGGGGTGGTGCTCTCTACAGGCCCTTGGAAGACCTCCCCCGCTGCTTCCAAAGGCCGGTTTGCAAGGACTCCTTCCTGCTGTTCCCGCCAGCCACGCACAATGCTCCCAAGCCCGGGAGAAAAGTGCTTCGGGGTGGTGCTCTCTCCGGGCCCTTGGAAGACGTCCCAAGCTGCCTCCAAAGGCCGGTTTGCAAGCACTCCCGCCCGCTGTTCCCGCCAGCCTCGCACAATGCTCCCAAGCCCGGGAGAAAAGCGCTTCGGCGTGGTGTTCTCTCCGTGCCAATGGAGGACCTCCCTGGCTGCCCCCAAAGGCCGGTTTGCAAGCACTCCCACTCGCTGTTCCCGCCAGCCACGCACAATCCTCCAAAACCCCGGAGAAAAGCGCTTCGGGGTGGTGTTCTCTCCATGCCCATGGAAGACCTCCCGGGGTGCCTCCAAAGGCCGGTTTGGAAGCACTCCCACTCGCTGTTCCCGCCATCCGCACAAATGTTCCAAGCCCGGGAGAAAAGCGCTTCTGGGTGGTGCTGTCTCCTGGCCCTTGGAAGACCTCCCCGGCTGCCTCCAAAGGCCGGTTTGCAAGCACGCCCGCCCGCTGTTCCCACCAGCCACGCACAATGCTCTCAAGCCCGGGAGAAAAGCATTTTGGGGTGGTGCTCACACTGGGCCCTGGAAGACCTCCCCGGCTGCCTCCAAAGGACGGTTTTCAAGCACTCCTGCCTGCTGTTCCCGCCACACGCGCACAATGCTCCCAAGCCCGGGAGAAAAGCGCTTCGGGGTGGTGCTCTCTACAGGCCCTTGGAAGACCTCCCCGGCTGCCTCCAAAGGCCGGTTTGCAAGGACTCATTCCTGCTGTTCCCGCCAGCCACGCACAATGCTCCCAAGCCCGGGAGAAAAGCATTTTGGGGTGGTGCTCACTCCGGGCCCTTGGAAGACCTCCCCGGCTGCCTCCAATGGCCAGTTTGCAAGCACTCATGCCCGCTGTTCCCACCAGCCACGCACAATGCTCCAAAGCCCGGGAGAAAAGCTTTTTGGGGTGGTGCTCACACCGGGCCCTGGAAGACCTACCCGGCTGCCTCCAAAGGCCGGTTTGCAAGGACTCCTTCCTGCTGTTCCCGCCAGCCACGCACAATGCTCCCAAGGCGGGAGAAAAGCATTTTGGGGTGGTGCTCACTACAGGCCCTTGGAAGACGTCCCCGGCTGCCTCCAATGGCCAGTTTGCAAGCACTCATGCCCGCTGTTCCCGCCAGCCGCGCACAATGCTCCCAAGACTGGGAGAAAAGCATTTTGGGGTGGTGCTCACTCCGGGCCCTTGAAAGACCTCCCCGGCTGCCTCCAATGGCCAGTTTGGAAGCACTCATGCCCGCTGTTCCCGCCAGCCGCGCACAATGCTCCCAAGACTGGGAGAAATGCGCTTCGGGGTGGTGATCTCTCCGTGCCCATGGAGGACCTCCCCGGCTGCCCCCAAAGGCCGCTTTGCAATCACTCCCACTCACTGTTCCCGCCAGCCACGCACATGCTCCAAAACACAGGAGAGAAGCGCTTTGGGGTGGTGCTCTCTCCCGGCCCTTGGAAGACTTCCCCGGCTGCCTCCAAAGGCCGGTTTGCAAGAACTCCCTCCCGCTGTCCCGCCAGCCGCACACAATGCTCCCAATCACGGGAGAAAAGCGCTTCGGGGTGGTGCTCTCTCAGGGCCCTTTGAAGACTTCCCCGGCTGCCTCCAATGGCCGGTTTGCAAGCACTCCTGCCTGCTGTTCCCGCCAGCCGCGCACAATGCTCCCAAGCCCGGTAGAAAAGCGCTTCGGGGTGGTGCTCTCTCTGGGCACTTTCAATACCTCCCCGGCTGCCTCCAAAGGCAGGTTTGTAAGTTCTCATTCCCGATGCTTCCGCCAGCCACGCACAATGCTCCCAAGCCCGGGAGAAAAGCATTTTGGGGTGGTGCTCTCTCCGGGCCCTTGGAAGACCTCCCGGGCTGCCTCCAAAGGCCAGTTTGCAAGCACTCATGTCCGCTGTTCCCGACAGCCGCGCACAATGCTCCCAAGCCCGGGAGAAAAGCATTTTGGGGTGGTGATCAGTCCGGGCCCTTGGAAGACCTCCCCGGCTGCCTCCAAAGGACAGTTTGCAAGCATTCATGCCCGCTGTTCCCGCCAGCCGCGCACAATGCTCCCAAAACCGTGAGAAAAGCGCTTCGGGGTGGTGTTCTCTCCGGGACCATGGAGGACCTCCCCGGCTGCCCCCAAAGGCCGGTTTGCAAGCACTCCCACTCGCTGTTTCCGCCAGCCACACACAATGTTCCAAAACCCCGGAGAAAAGCGCTTCGGGGTGGTGCTCTCTCCGGGCCCTTGGAAGACTTCTCTGGCTGCCTCCAAAGGCCGGTTTGCAAGAATTCCCTCCCGCTGTCCCACCAGCCGCACACAATGCTCCAAAACCCGAGAGAAAAGCGCTTCGAGGTGGTGCTCTCTCCGGGCCCTTGGAAGACCTCCCCGGCTGCCTCCAAAGGCCGGTTTGCAAGCACTCCTGCCTGCTGTTCCCGCCACACGCGCACAATGCACCCAAGCCCGGGAGAAAAGCGCTTCGGGGTGGTGCTCTCTCCCGGCCATTGGAAGACGTCCCCGGCTGCCTCCACAGGCCGGTTTGCAAGGACTCCTGCCTGCTGTTCCCGCCAGCCGCGTACAATGCTCCCAAGCACGGGAGAAAAGCATTTTGGGGTGGTGCTCACTCCGGGCCCTTGGAAGACCACCCCGGCTGCCTCAAAAGGCCGGTTTGCAAGCACTCAGGCCCGCTGTTCCCGCCAGCAGCGCACAATGCTCCCAAGCCCGGGAGAAAAGCATTTTGGGGTAGGTGCTCTCTCCGGGCCCTTGGCAGACCACCCCGGCTACCTCTAAAGGCCGGTTTGCAAGCACTCAGGCCCGCTGTTCCCGCCAGCCGCGTACAATGCTCCCAAGGCCGGGAGAAAAGCATTTTGGGGTGGTGCTCACTCCGGGCCCTTGAAAGACCTCCCCGGCTGCCTCCAAAGTCCGGTTTGCAAGAACTCATGCCCGCTGTTCCCGCCAGCTGCGCACAATGCGCCCAAGACCGGGAGAAATGCGCTTCGGGGTGGTGTTCTCTCCGTGCCCATGGAGGACCTCCCCGGCTGCCCCCAAAGTCCGCTTTGCAATCACTCCCACTCACTGTTCCCGCCAGCCACGCACATGCTCCAAAACACGGGAGAGAAGCGCTTTGGGGTGGTGCTCTCTCCCGGCCCTTGGAAGACTTCCCCGGCTGCCTCCAAAGGCCGGTTTTCAAGGACTCCCTCCCGCTGTCCCGCCAGCCGCACACAATGCTCCCAATCACGGGAGAAAAGCGCTTCGGGGTGGTGCTCTCTCAGGGCCCTTTGAAGACTTCCCCGGCTGCCTCCAATGGCCGGTATGCAAGCACTCATGCCCGGTGTTCCCACCAGCCATGCACAATGCTCCCAAGCACGGGAGAAAAGCATTTTGGGGTGGTGCTCACTCCTTGCCCTTGGAAAACCTCCGCGCCTGCCTCCAAAGGCCGGTTTGCAGCACTCCTGCCTGCTGTTCCCGCCACCCGCGCACACTGCTCCCAAGCCCGGGAGAAAAGCGCATCGGGGTGGTGTACTCTCGGGTCCATGGAGGACCACCCCGGCTGCCCCCAAAGGCCGCTTTGCAAGCATCCCCACTAGCTGTTCCCGCCAACCACGCAAATGCTCCCAAGCCCGGGAGAAAAGCATTTTGGGGTGGTGCTCTCTCCGGGCCCTTGCCCCTGAGCCTGGGGGCCAGGCAGGGGGAACACACTCCCAGGCCAAGGCAGAACGACATGCACACGTCTGTTCCTGCCCCCTACACCGGCAGAGAGCTCGGGGGAGCCAGAGACTGCCAGGCTGCTGCTGGGCTGGCTGCCTGTGTGGGAAGGGGCAGAGCTGACCTAGGGGCAAGTTGGGCCTCTTGCTCTCCCTGCAGCCCTGAGGCTGCTGGGTCAAAGAGGTCTTGGGCATCCAGCCCTTTGCTGGTCCCTTCCCTCTGACGAGGCCCTCTGAGCTCCAGCACCTTGCAGTGTGGAGACAGCCCCTGCCAGCAACCTCCTCTCCAAGGAGGCCTCAACCGAGGCCTAGGCCCAGGGGAAAGGCACCAGCGGGGATGAGCCTGGGGAGGCGCCCGGGCATGTCTGGACCCAGTCCCCGCAACCTGCCCCTTGGTGGGGCAGTACCCCCGGAGGCCAGGAAGGTGTGGGCAAGGCTGGCCAGGGGCAGGGGCCCTGCTGGGTCCTGCCCCTGGCCTGTGGGGCCTCTGAGCACAACCGGCCCTCTCCCACTGGAAGACCTCCCCGGCTGCCTCCAAAGTCCTGTTTGCAAACACTCCCACCCGCTGTTCACGCCAGGCTCGCACAATGCTCCCAAGCCCGGGAGAAAAGCGCTTCGGGGTGGTGTTCTCTCCGGGCCCTTGCCCCTGAGCCTGTGGGCAAGGCAGGGGGACACACTCCCAGACCAAGGCAGAACCACATGCACACGTCTGTTCCTGTCCCCTGCACCGGCAGAGAGCTCGGGGGAGCCAGAGGCTCTCAGGCAGGTGCTGGGCTGGCCGCCTGTGTGGGAAGGGGCAGAGCCGACCTAAGGGCAAGTTGGGCCTCTTGCTCTCCCTGCAGCCCTGAGGCTGCTGGGCCAAAGACGTCTTGGGCATCCAGCCCCTTACTGGTCCCTTCCCTCTGACGAGGCCCTCTGAGCTCCAGCACCTTGCAGTGTGGAGAGAGCACCTGCCAGCAATCTCCTCTCCAAGGAGGCCTCAACCGAGGCCTAGGCCCAGGGAAAAGGCACCAGCGGGGATGAGCCAGTGGAGGCGCACGGGCATGTCTGGACCCAGTCCCCGCAGCCTGCCCCTTGGTGGGGCAGTACCCCCGGAGGCCAGGAAGGTCTGGGCAAGGCTGGCCAGGGGCAGGGGCCCTGGTGGGTCCTGCCCCTGGCCTGTGGGGCCTCTGAGCACAACCGGCCCTCTCCCACTGGAAGACCTCCCCGGCTGCCTCCAAAGGCCGGTTTGCCAACACTCCCGCCCGCTGTTCCCGCCAGGCACGCACAATGCTCCCAAGCCCGGGAGAAAAGCGCTTCGGGGTGGTGCTCTACCTGGGCCCTTGCCCCTGAGCCTGGGGGCAAGGCAGGGTGTCCACACTCCCAGGCCAAGGCAGAACCACATGCTCACGTCTGTTCCTGTCCCCTGCACCGGCAGAGAGCTTGGGGGAGCCAGAGTCGGTCAGGCAGCTGCAGGGTTGGCCGCCTGTGTGGGAAGGGGCAGAGCCGCCCTAGGGGCAAGTTGGGCCTCTTGCTCTCCCTGCTGCCCTGAGGCTGCTGGGCCAAAGACGTCTTGGGCATCCAGCCCCTTACTGGTCCCTTCCCTCTGACGAGGCCCTCTGAGCTCCGGCACCTTGCAGTGTGGAGACAGCCCCTGCCAGCAACCTCCTCTCCAAGGAGGCCTCAACCGAGGCCTAGGCCCAGGGGATAGGCACCAGCGGGGATGAGCCAGGGGAGGCGCCCGAGCATGTCTGGACCCAGTCCCCACAGCCTGCCCCTTGGTGGGGCAGTACCCCCGGAGGCCAGGAAGGTCTGGGCAAGGCTGGCCAGGGGCAGGGGCCCTGCTGGGTCCTGCCCCTGGCCTGTGGGGCCTCTGAGCACAACCGGCCCTCTCCCACTGGAAGACATCCCCGGCTGCCTCCAAAGGCCGGTTTGCAAGCGCTCTCGCCCACTGTTCCCAGCAGGCGGGCACAATGCTCCTAAGCCCGGGAGAAAAGCGCTTCAGGGTGGTGCTCTCTCTGGGCCCTTGCCCCTGAGCCTGGGGGCAAGGCAGGGGGAACACACACCCAGGCCAAGGCAGAACCACATGCACACGTCTGATCTGCCCCCTGCACCGGCAGAGAGCTCGGGGGAGCCAGAGTCTGTCAGGCAGCTGCTGGGCTGGCCGCCTGTGTGGGAAGGGGCAGAGATGCCCTAGGGGCAAGTTGGGCCTCTTGCTCTCCCTGCTACCCTGAGGCTCCTGGGCCAAAAACGTCTTGGGCATCCAGCCCCTTACTGGCCCTTCCCTCTGACGAGGCCCTCTGAGCTCCAGCATCTTGCAGTGTGGAGACAGCCCCTGCCAGCAACCTCCTCTCCAAGGAGGCCTCAACCGAGGCCTAGGCCCAGGGGAAAGGCTCCAGCGGGGATGAGCCAGGGGAGGCGCCCGAGCATGTCTGGACCCTGTCCCCGCAGCCTCCCCCTTGGTGGGGCAGTACCCCCGGAGGCCAGGAAGGTCTGGGCAAGGCTGGCCAGGGGCAGGGGCCCTGCTGTGTCCTGCCCCTGGCCTGTGGGGCCTCTGAGCACAACCGGCCCTCTCCCACTGGAAGACCTCCCCGGCTGCCTCCAAAGTCCTGTTTGCAAACACTCCCGCCCTCTGTTCATGCCAGGCTCGCACAATGCTCCCAAGCCGGGCAGAAAAGCACTTCGGGGTGGTGCTCTCTCTGGGCCCTTGCCCCTGAGCCTGGGGGCAAGGCAGGGGGACACACTCCCAGGCCAAGGCAGAACCACATGCCCACGTCTGTTCGTGTCCCCTGCACCGGCAGAGAGCTTGGGGGAGCCAGAGTCTGTCAGGCAGCTGCTGGGTTGGCTGCCTGTGTGGGAAGGGGCAGAGCCGCCCTAGGGGCAAGTTGGGCCTCTTGCTCTCCCTGCTGCCCTGAGGCTGCTGGGCCAAAGACGTCTTGGGCATCCAGCCCCTTGCTGGTCCCTTCCCTCTGACGAGGCCCTCTGAGCTCCAGCACCTTGCAGTGTGGAGACAGCCCCTGCCAGCAACCTCCTCTCCAAGGAGGCCTCAACTGTGGCCTAGGCTCAGGGGAAAGGCACCAGCGGGGATGAGCCAGGGGAGGCGCCCGAGCATGTCTGGACCCAGTCCCCGCAGCCTGCCCCTTGGTGGGGCAGTACCCCCGGAGGCCAGGAAGGTCTGGGCAAGGCTGGCCAGGGGCAGGGGCCCTGCTGGGTAATGCCCCTGGCCTGTGGGGCCTCTGAGCACAACCGGCCCTCTCCCACTGGAAGACCTCCCCGGCTGCCTTCAAAGGCCGGTTTGCAAGCGCTCCCGCCCACTGTTCCCAGCAGGCGGGCACAATGCTCCTAAGCCCGGGAGAAAAGCGCTTCAGGGTGTTGCTCTCTCCGGGCCCTTGCCCCTGAGCCTGGGGGCAAGGCAGGGTGTCCACACTCCCAGGCCAAGGCAGAACCACATGCACACGTCTGATCTGCCCCCTGCACCGGCAGAGAGCTCGGGGGAGCCAGAGTCTCTCAGGCAGGTGCTGGGCTGGCCGCCTGTGTGGGAAGGGGCAGAGCCGACCTAGGGGCAAGTTGGGCCTCTTGCTCTCCCTGCTGCCCTGAGGCTGCTGGGTCAACGACGTCTTGGGCATCCAGCCCTTTGCTGGTCCCTTCCCTCTGACGAGGCCCTCTGAGCTCCAGCACCTTGCAGTGTGGAGACAGCCCCTGCCAGCAACCTTCTCTCCAAAGAGGCCTCAACCGAGGCCTACGCCCAGGGGAAAGGCACCAGCGGGGATGATCCTGGGGAGGCGCACGGACATGTCTGGACCCAGTCCCCGCAGCCTGCCCCTTGGTGGGGCAGTACCCCCGGAGGCCAGGAAGGTCAGTGCAAGGCTGGCCAGGGGCAGGGTCCCTGCTGGGTCCTGCCCCTGGCCTGTGAGGCCTCTGAGCACAACCGGCCCTCTCCCACTGGAAGACCTCCCCGGCTGCCTCCAAAGGCCGTTTGCCAACACTCCCGCCCACTGTTCCCACCAGGCGCGCACAATGCTCCCAAGCCCGGGAGAAAAGCATTTTTGGGTGGTGCTCACTCCGGGCCCTTGGAAGACCTCCCCGGCTGCCTCCAAGGCCGGTTTGCAAGCACTTCTGCCTGCTGTTCCCGCCACCCGCGCACAATGCTCCCAAGCCCGGGAGAAAAGCGTTTCGGGGTGGTGTTCTCTCTGGGCCCAAGAAAGACCTCCCGGGCTGCCCCCAAAGGCCGGTTTGCAAGCACTCCCACTCGCTGTTCCCGCCATCCGTGCAAATGCTCCAAGCCCAGGAGAAAAGCGCTTCGGGGTGGTGCTCTCTCCCGGCCCTTGGAAGACCTCCCCGGCTGCCTCCAAAGGCTGGTTTTCAAGAACTCCCTCCCGCTGTCCCGCCAGCCGCACACAATGCTCCCAATCACGGGAGAAAAGCGCTTCGGGGTGGTGCTCTCTCCGGGCCCTTGGAAGACCTCCCCGTTTGTCTCCAAAGGCCGGTTTGCAAGCACTCATGCCCGCTGTTCCCACCAGCCGCGCGCAATGGTCCCAAGCCCGGGAGAAAAGCGCTTCGGGGTGGTGCTCTCTCCAGGCCCTTGGAAGACCTCCCCGGCTGCCTCCAAAGGCCGGTTTGCAAGCAATCAATCCCGCTGTTCCCGCCAGCTGCGCACAATGCTCCCAAGCCCGGGAGAAAAGCGCTTCGGGGTGGTGCTCTCTACAGGCCCTTGGAAGACCTCCCCGGCTGCCTCCAAAGGCCGGTTTGCAAGGACTCCTTCCTGCTGTTCCCGCTCGCCACGCACAATGCTCCCAAGCACGGGAGAAAAGCATTTTGGGGTGGTGCTCTCTACAGGCCCTAGGAAGACCTCCCCGGCTGCCTCCAATGGCCAGTTTGCAAGCACTCATGCCCGCTGTTCCCACCAGCCGCGCACAATGCTCCCAAGCCCGGGAGAAAAGCTTTTTGGGGTGGTGCTCACACCGGGCCCTGGAAGACCTCCCCGGCTGCCTCCAAAGGCCGGTTTTCAAGCACTCCTGCCTGCTGTTCCCGCCACCCGCGCACAACACTCCCAAGCACGGGAGAAAAGCGCTTCGGGGTGGTGCTCTCTACAGGCCCTTGGAAGACCTCCCCGGCTGCCTCCAAAGGCCGGTTTGCAAGGACTCCTTCCTGCTGTTCCCGCCAGCCACGCACAATGCTCCCAAGCCCGGGAGAAAAGTGCTTCGGGGTGGTGCTCTCTCCGGGCCCTTGGAAGACGTCCCCGGCTGCCTCCAAAGGCCGGTTTGCAAGCACTCATGCCCGTTGTTCCCACCAGCCGCGCACAATGCTCCCAAGCCCGGGAGAAAAGCATTTTGGGGTGGTGCTCACTCCGGGCCCTTGGAAGACCTCCCGGGCTGCCTCCAAAGGCCAGTTTGCAAGCACTCCTGCCTGCTGTTCCCGCCAGCCGGGCACAATGCTCCCAAGCCCGGGAGAAAAGCGCTTCGGGGTGGTGCTCTCTCCGGGCACTTTCAAGACCTCCCCGGCTGCCTCCAAAGGCCGGTTTGTAAGTACTCATTCCCGCTGCTTCCGCCAGCCACGCACAATGCTCCCAAGCCCGGGAGAAAAGCATTTTGGGGTGGTGCTCTCTCCGGGCCCTTGGAAGACCTCCCGGGCTGCCTCCAAAGGCCGGTTTGCAAGCACTCATGTCCGCTGTTCCCGACAGCCGCGCACAATGCTCCCAAGCCCGGGAGAAAAGCATTTTGGGGTGGTGATCAGTCCGGGCCCTTGGAAGACCTCCCCGGCTGCCTCCAAAGGACAGTTTGCAAGCACTCATGCCCGCTGTTCCCACCAGCCGCGCACAATGCTCCCAAGACAGTGAGAAAAGCGCTTCGGGGTGGTGTTCTCTCCGGGACCATGGAGGACCTCCCCGGCTGCCCCCAAAGGCCGGTTTGCAAGCACTCCCACTCGCTGTTCCCGCCAGCCACACACAATGTTCCAAAACCCCGGAGAAAAGCGCTTCGGGGTGGTGCTCTCTCCGGGCCCTTGGAAGACTTCTCTGGCTGCCTCCAAAGGCCGGTTTGCAAGAATTCCCTCCCGCTGTCCCACCAGCCGCACACAATGCTCCAAAACCTGAGAGAAAAGCGCTTCGAGGTGGTGCTCTCTCCGGGCCCTTGGAAGACCTCCCCGGCTGCCTCCAAAGGCCGGTTTGCAAGCACTCCTGCCTGCTGTTCCCGCCACACGCGCACAATGCACCCAAGCCCGGGAGAAAAGCGCTTCGGGGTGGTGCTCTCTCCCGGCCATTGGAAGACGTCCCCGGCTGCCTCCAAAGGCCGGTTTGCAAGGACTCCTTCCTGCTGTTCCCGCCAGCCACGCACAATGCTCCCAATCCCGGGAGAAAAGTGCTTCGGGATTGTGCTCTCTCCGGGCCCTTGGAAGACCTCCCCAGCTACCTCCAAAGGTGGGTTTGCAAGTACTCATTCCCGCTGTTCCCGCCAGCTGCGCACAATGCTCCCAAGCCCGGGAGAAAAGCATTTTGGGGTGGTGCTCTCTCCGGGCCCTTGAAAGACCTCCCCGGCTGCCTCCAAAGTCCGGTTTGCAAGAACTCATGCCCGCTGTTCCCGCCATCCGCGCACAATGCTCCCAAGACCGTGAGAAATGCGCTTCGGGGTGGTGTTCTCTCCGTGCCCATGGAGGACCACCCCAGCTGCCCCCAAAGGAGGGTTTGCAATCACTCCCACTCACTGTTCCCGCCAGCCACGCACATGCTCCAAAACACGGGAGAGAAGCGCTTTGGGGTGGTGCTCTCTCCCAGCCCTTGGAAGACTTCCCCGACGGCCTCCAAAGGTCGGTTTGCAAGAACTCCCTCCCGCTGTCCCGCCAGCCGCACACAATGCTCCCAATCACGAGAGAAAAGCGCTTTGGGGTGGTGCTCTCTCAGGGCCCTTTGAAGACTTCCCCGGCTGCCTCCAATGGGCGGTATGCAAGCACTCATGCCCGCTGTTCCCACCAGCCATGCACAATGCTCCCAAGCACGGGAGAAAAGCATTTTGGGGTGGTGCTCACTCCTTGCCCTTGGAAGACCTCCGCGCCTGCCTCCAAAGGCCGGTTTGCAAGCACTCCTGCCTGCTGTTCCCGCCACACGCGCACACTGCTCCCTAGCCCGGGAGAAAAGCGCATCGGGGTGGTGTTCTCTCCGGGCCCATGGAGGACCTCCCCGGCTGCCTCCAAAGGTCGGTTTGCAAGCGCTCCCGCCCACTGTTCCCAGCAAGCGGGCACAATGCTCCTAAGCCAGGGAGAAAAGCGCTTCAGGGTGGTGCTCTCTCTGGGACCTTGCCCCTGAGCCTGGGGGCAAGGCAGGGTGTCCACACCCCCAGGCCAAGGCAGAACCACATGCACACGTCTGATCTGCCCCCTGCACCGGCAGAGAGCTCGGGGGAGCCAGAGTCTGTCAGGCAGGTGCTGGGCTGGCGGCCTGTGTGGGAAGGGGCAGAGCCGACCTAGGGGCAAGTTGGGCCTCTTGCTCTACCTAGAGCCCTGAGGCTGCTGGGTCAAAGACGTCTTGGGCATCCAGCCCCTTACTGGTCCCTTCCCTCTGACGAGGCCCTCTGAGCTCCAGCACCTTGCAGTGTGGAGACAGCACCTGCCAGCAATCTCCTCTCCAAGGAGGCCTCAACCGAGGCCTAGGCCCAGGGAAAAGGCACCAGCGGGGTTGAGCCAGGGGAGGCGCCCGGGCATGTCTGGACCCTGTCCCCGCAGCCTGCCCCTTGGTGGGGCAGTACCCCCGGAGGCCAGGAAGGTCTGGGCAAGGCTGGCCAGGGGCAGGGGCACTACTGGGTCCTGCCCCTGGCCTGTGGGGCCTCTGAGCACAACCGGCCCTCTCCCACTGGAAGACCTCCCCGGCTGCCTCCAAAGGCCGGTTTGCAAACACTCCCGCCCACTGTTCCCGCCAGGCGCGCACAATGCTCCCAAGCCCGGGAGAAAAGCGCTTCGGGGTGGTGGTCTCTCCGGGCCCTTGCCCCTGAGCCTGGGGGCCAGGCAGGGGATCCAAGTCCCAGGCCAAGGCAGAACCACATGCACACGTCTGTTCCTGCCACCTCCACCGGCAGAGAGCTGGGGGGAGCCAGAGTCTGTCAGGCAGCTGCTGGGCTGGCCGCCTGTGTGGGAAGGGGCAGAGCCGACCTAGGGGCAAGTTGGGCCTCTTGCTCTCCCTGCTGCCCTGAGGCTGCTGGGCCAAAGAGGTCTTGGGCATCCAGCCCCTTGCTGGTCCCTTCCCTCTGACGAGGCCCTCTGAGCTCCAACACCTTGCAGTGTGGAGACAGCCCCTGCCAGCAACCTCCTCTCCAAGGAGGCCTCAACCGAGGCCTAGGCCCAGGGGAAAGGCACCAGCGGGGATGAGCCTGGGGAGGCGCCCGGGCATGTCTGCACCCAGTCCCCGCAGCCTGCCCCTTGGTGGGGCAATACCCCCGGAGGCCAGGAAGGTCTGGGAAAGGCTGGCCAGGGGCAGGGGACCTGCTGGGTCCTGCCCCTGGCCTGTGGGGCCTCTGAGCACAACCGGCCCTCTCCCACTGGAAGACCTCTCCGGCTGCCTCCAAAGGCCGGTTTGCAAGCACTCCCGCCCACTGTTCCCACCAAGCGCGAACAATGCTCCCAAGCCCGGGAGAAAAGCGCTTCGGGGTGGTGCTCTCTCCGGGCCCTTGCCCCTGAGCCTGGGGGACAGGCAGGGGGAACACACTCCCAGGCCAAGGCAGAACGACATGCACACGTCTGTTCCTGTCCCCTACACCGGCAGAGAGCTCGGGGGAGCCAGGGACTGCCAGGCTGCTGCTGGGCTGGCTGCCTGTGTGGGACGGGGCAGAGCCGACCTAGGGGCAAGTTGGGCCTCTTGCTCTCCCTGCTGCCCTGAGGCTGCTGGGCCAAAGAGGTCTTGGGCATCCAGCCCCTTGCTGGTCCCTTCCCTCTGACGAGGCCCTCTGAGCTCCAGCACCTTGCAGTGTGGAGACAGCCCCTGCCAGCAACCTCCTCTCCAAGGAGGCCTCAACCGAGGCCTAGGCCCAGGGGAAAGGCACCAGCGGGGATGAGCCTGGGGAGGCGCCCGGGCATGTCTGGACCCAGTCCCCGCAACCTGCCCCTTGGTGGGGCAGTACCCCCGGAGGCCAGGAAGGTCTGGGCAAGGCTGGCCAGGGGCAGGGGCCCTGCTGGGTCCTGCCCCTGGCCTGTGGGGCCTCTGAGCACAACCGGCCCTCTTCCACTGGAAGACCTCCCCGGCTGCCTCCAAAGGCCGGTTTGCAAGCGCTCCCGTCCACTGTTCCCAGCAGGTGTGCACAATGCTCCCAAGCCCGGGAGAAAAGCGCTTCAGGGTGGTGCTCTCTCCGGGCCCTTGCCACTGAGCCTGGGGGCAAGGAACGGTGTCCACACTCGAGGCCAAGTCAGAACCACATGCACACCCCTGATCTGCCCCCTGCACCGGCAGAGAGCTCGGGGGAACCAGAGTCTGTCAGGCAGCTGCTGGGCTGGCCGCCTGTGTGGGAAGGGGCAGAGCCGACCTAGGGGCAAGTTGGGCCTCTTGCTCTCCCTGATGCCCTGAGGCTGCTGGGCCAAAGAGGTCTTGGGCATCCAGCCCCTTGCTGGTCCCTTCCCTCTGACGAGGCCCTCTGAGCTCCAGCACCTTGCAGTGTGGAGACAGCCCCTGCCAGCAACCTCCACTCCAAGGAGGCCTCAACCGAGGCCTAGGCCCAGGGGAAAGGCACCAGCGGGGATGAGCCTGGGGAGGCGCCCGGGCATGTCTGGACCCAGTCCCTGCAGCCTGCCCCTTGGTGGGGCAGTACCCCCTGAGGCCAGGAAGGTCTGGGAAAGGCTGGACAGGGGCAGGGGACCTGCTGGGTCCTGCCCCTGGCCTGTGGGCCCTCTGAGCACATCCGGCCCTCTCCCGCTGGAAGACCTCCCCGGCTGCCTCCAAAGGCCGGTTTGCCAACACTCCCGCCCACTGTTCCCACCAGGCGCGCACAATGCCCCCAAGCCCAGTAGAAAAGCACTTCGGGGTGGTGCTCTCTCCAGGCCCTTGCCCCTGAGCCTGGGGGCCAGGCAAGGGAAACACACTCCCAGGCCAAGGCAGAACGAGATGCACACGTCTGTTCCTGCGCCCTGCACGGCAGAGAGCTCGGGGGAGCCAGAGACTGCCAGGCAGCTGCTGGGCTGGCTGCCTGTGTGGGACGGGTCAGAGCCGACCTAGGGGCAAGTTGGGCCTCTTGCTCTCCCTGCTGCCCTGAGTCTGCTGGGTCAAAGAGGTCTTGGACATCCAGCCCTTTGCTGGTCCCTTCCCTCTGACGAGGCCCTCTGAGCTCCAGCACCTTGCAGTGTGGAGACAGCCCCTGCCAGCAAACTCCTCTCCAAGGAGGCCTAAACCGAGGCCTAGGCCCAGGGGAAAGGCACCAGCGGGGATCAGCCTGGGGAGGCGCCCGGGCATGTCTGAACCCAGTCCCCGCAGCCTGCCCCTTGGTGGGGCAGTACCCCCTGAGGACAGGAAGGTCTGGGAAAGGCTGGCCAGGGGCAGGGGACCTGCTGGGTCCTGCCCCTGGCCTGTGGGGCCTCTGAGCACATCCGGCCCTCTCCCGCTGGAAGACCTCAATGGCTGCGTCCAAAGTCCGGGTTGCCAACACTCCCGCCCGCTGTTCCCGCCAGGCACGCAAAATGCTCCGAAGCCCGGGAGAAAAGCGCTTCGGGGTGGTGCTCTCTCCGGGCCCTTGCCACTGAGCCTGGGGGCCAGGCAGGGGGAACACACTCCCAGGCCAAGGCAGAAGGACATGCACACGTCTGTTCCTGCCCCCTACACCGGCAGAGAGCTCGGGGGTGCCAGAGACAGCCAGGCTGCTGCTCGGCTGGCTGCCTGTGTGGGACGGGGCAGAGCCGACCTAGGGGCAAGTTGGGCCTCTTGCTCTCCCTGCTGCCCTGAGACTGCTGGGCCAAAGAGGTCTTGGGCATCCAGCCCTTTGCTGGTCCCTTCCCTCTGACGAGGCCCTCTGAGCTCCAGCACCTTGCAGTGTGGAGACAGCCCCTGCCAGCAACCTCCTCTCCAAGGAGGCCCCAACCGAGGCCTAGGCCCAGGGGAAAGGCACCAGCGGGGATGAGCCAGGGGAGGCGCCCGAGCATGTCTGGACCCAGTCCCCGCAGCCTGCCCCTTGGTGGGGCAGTACCCCCGGAGGCCAGGAAAGTCTGGGCAAGGCTGGCCAGGGGCAGGGGACCTGCTGGGTCCTGCCCCTGGCCTGTGGGGCCTCTGAGCACAACCGGCCCTCTCCCACTGGAAGACCTCCCCGGCTGCCTCCAAAGGCCGGTTTGCAAGCGCTCCCGCCCACTGTTCCCAGCAGGCGTGCACAATGCTCCTAAGCCCGGGAGAAAAGCGCTTCAGGGTGGTGCTCTCTCTGGGCCCTTGCCCCTGAGCCTGGGGGCAAGGCAGGGTGTCCACACTCCCAGGCCAAGGCAGAACCACATGCACACGTCTGATCTGCCCCCTGCACCGGCAGAGAGCTCCAGGGAGCCAGAGTCTGTCAGGCAGCTGCTGGGCTGTCCGCCTGTGTGGGAAGGGGCAGAGCCGACCTAGGGGCAAGTTGGGCCTCTTGCTCTCCCTGCTGCCCTGAGGCTGCTGGGCCAAAGAGGTCTTGGGCATCCAGCCCCTTGCTGGTCCCTTCCCTCTGACGAGGCCCTCTGAGCTCCAGCACCTTGCAGTGTGGAGACAGCCCCTGCCAGCAACCTCCTCTCCAAGGAGGCCTAAACCGAGGCCTAGGCCCAGGGGAAAGGCACCAGCGGGGATGAGCCTGGGGAGGCGCCCGGGCATGTCTGGACCCAGTCCCCGCAGCCTGCCCCTTGGTGGGGCAGTACCCCCGGAGGCCAGGAAGGTCTGGGAAAGGCTGGCCAGGGGCAGGGGACCTGCTGGGTCCTGCCCCTGGCCTGTGGGGCCTCTGAGCACAACCGGCCCTCTCCCACTGGAAAACCTCCCCGGCTGCCTCCAAAGGCCGGTTTGCCAACACTCCCGCCCGCTGTTCCCGCCAGGCACGCACAATGCTCCCAAGCCCGGAAGAAAAGCGCTTCGGGGTGATGCTCTCTCCGGGCCCTTGCCCCTGAGCCTGGGCGCAAGGCAGGGTGTCCACACTCCCAGGCCAAGGCAGAACCACATGCACACATCTGTTCCTGACCCCTGTACCGGCAGAGAGCTCGGGGGAGCCAGAGTCTGTCAGGCAGCTGCTGGGCTGGCCGCCTGTGTGGGAAGGGGCAGAGCCGACCTAGGGGCAGGTTGGGCCTCTTTCTCTCCCTGCTGCCCTGAGGCTGCTGGGCCAAAGAGTTCTTGGGCATCCAGCCCCTTGCTGGTCCCTTCCCTCTGACGAGGCCCTCTGAGCTCTAGCACCTTGCAGTGTGGAGACAGCCCCTGCCAGCAACCTCCTCTCCAAGGAGGCCTCAACCGAGGCCTAGGCCCAGGGGAAAGGCACCAGCGGGGATGAGCCTGCGGAGGCGCCCGGGCATTTCTAGACCCAGTCCCCGCAGCCTGCCCCTTGGTGGGGCAGTACCCCCGGAGGCCAGGAAGGTCTGGGCAAGGCTGCCAGGGGCAGGGACACTGCTGGGTCTTGCCCCTGGCCTGTGGGGCCTCTGAGCACAACCGGCACTCTCCCGCTGGAAGACCTCCCCGTCTGCCTCCAAAGGCCGGTTTGCAAGCACTCCCGCCCGCTGTTCCCGCCAGGCACACACAATGTTCCGAAGCCCGGGAGAAAAGCGCTTCGGGGTGGTGCTCTCATCGGGCCCTTGCCCCTGAGCCTGGGGGCCAGGCAGGGGGAACACACTCCCAGGCCAAGGCAGAACGACATGCACACGTCTGTTCCTGCCCCCTACACCGGCAGAGAGCTCGAGAGAGCCCGAGACGGCCAGGCTGCTGCTGGGCTGGCTGCCTGTGTGGGACGGGGCAGAGCCCACCTAGGGGCAAGTTGGGCCTCTTGCTCTCCCTGCTGCCCTGAGGCTGCTGGGTCAAAGAGGTCTTGGGCATCCAGCCCTTTGCTGGTCCCTTCCCTCTGACGAGGCCCTCTGAGCTCCAGCACCTTGCAGTGTGGAGACAGCCCCTGCCAGCAACCTCCTCTCCAAGGAGGCCTCAACCGAGGCCTAGGCCCAGGGGAAAGGCACCAGCGGGGATGAGCCTGGGGAGGCGCCCGGGCATGTCTGGACCCAATCCCCGCAGCCTGCCCCTTGGTGGGGCAGTACCCCCGGAGGCCAGGAAGGTCTGGGAAAGGCTGGCCAGGGGCAGGGGACCTGCTGGGTCCTGCCCCTGGCCTGTGGGGTCTCTGAGCACAACCGGCCCTCTCCCACTGGAAGACCACCCCGGCTGCCTCCAAAGGCCGGTTTGCAAGCACTCCCGCCCACTGTTCCCACCAAGCGCGTACAATGCTCCCAAGCCCGGGAGAAAAGCGCTTCGGGGTGGTGCTCTCTCCGGGCCCTTGCCCCTGAGCCTGGGGGCCAGGCAGGGGGTCCACACTCCCAGGCCAAGGCAGAACCACATGCACACGTCTGTTCCTGCCCCCTGCACCGGCAGAGAGCTCGGGGGAGCCAGAGTCTGTCAGGCAGCTGCTGGGCTGGCCGCCTGTGTAGGAAGGGGCAGAGCCGACCTAGGGGCAATTTGGGCCTCTTGCTCTCCCTGCTGCCCTGAGGCTGCTGGGCCAAAGAGGTCTTGGGCATCCAGCCCCTTGCTTGTCCCTTCCCTCTGACGAGGCCCTCTGAGCTCCAGCACCTTGCAGTGTGGAGACAGCCCCTGCCAGCAACCTCCTCCCAAGGAGGCCTCAACCGAGGCCTAGGCCCAGGGGAAAGGCACCAGCGGGGATGAGCCTGGGGAGGCGCCCGGGCATGTCTGGACCCAGTCCCCGCAGCCTCCCCCTTGGTGGGGCAGTACCCCCGGAGGCCAGGAAGGTCTGGGCAAGGCTGGCCAGTGGCAGGGGCCCTGCTGGGTCCTGCCCCTGGCCTGTGGGGCCTCTGAGCACAACCGGCCCTCTCCCACTGGAAGACCTCCCCGGCTGCCTCCAAAGGCCGGTTTGCCAACACTCCCGCCCGCTGTTCCCGCCAGGCACGCACAATGCTCCCAAGCCCGGGAGAAAAGCGCTTCGGGGTGTTGCTCTCTCCGGGCCCTTGCCCCTGAGCCTGGTGGCCAGGCAGTTGGTTCACACTCCCAGACCAAGGCAGAACCACATGCACACGTCTGTTCCTGACCCCTGCACCGGCAGAGAGCTCGGGGGAGCCAGAGTCTGTCAGGCAGCTGCTGGGCTGGCCGCCTCTGTGGGAAGGGGCAGAGCCGACCTAGGGGCAAGTTGGGCCTCTTGCTCTCCCTGCTGCCCTGAGGCTGCTGGGCCAAAGAGGTCTTGGGCATCCAGCCCCTTGCTGGTCCCTTCCCTCTGATGAGGCCCTCTGAGCTCCAGCACCTTGCAGAGTGGAGACAGCCCCTGCCAGCAACCTCCTCTCCAAGGAGGCCTCAACCTAGGCCTAGACCCAGGGGAAATGCACCAGCGGGGATGAGCCTGGGGAGGCGCCCGGGCATGTCTGGACCCAGTCCCCGCAGCCTGCCCCTTGGTGGGGCAGTACCCCCGGAGGCCAGGAAGGTCTGGGCATGGCTGCCAGGGGCAGGGACACTGCTGGGTCCTGCCCCTGGCGTGTGGGGCCTCTGAGCACAACCGGCACTCTCCCGCTGGAAGATCTCCCCGTCTGCCTCCAAAGGCCGGTTTGCAAGCACTCCCGCCCGCTGTTCCCGCAAGGCACGCACAATGCTCCCAAGCCCGGGAGAAAAGCGCTTCGGGGTGGTGCTCTCACCGGGCCCTTGCCCCTGAGCCTGGGGGCCAGGCAGGGGGAACACACTCTCAGGCCAAGGCACAACCACATGCACACGTCTGTTCCTGCCCCCTGCACCGGCAGAGAGCTCGGGGGAGCCAGAGTCTGTCAGGCAGCTGCTGGGCTGGCCGCCTGTGTGGGAAGGGGCAGAGCCGACCTAGGGTCAAGTGGGGCCTCTTGCTCTCCCTGCTGCCCTGAGGCTGCTGGGCCAAAGAGGTCTTGGCATCCAGCCCCTTGCTTGTCCCTTCCCTCTGACGAGGCCCTCTGACCTCCAGCACCTTGCAGTGTGGAGACAGCCCCTGCCAGGAACCTCCTCTCCAAGGAGGCCTCAACCCAGGCCTAGGACCAGGGGAAAGGCACCAGCGGGGATGAGCCTGGGGAGGCGCCCGGGCATGTCTGGACCAAGTCCCCGCAGCCTGCCCCTTGGTGGGGCAGTACCCCCGGAGGCCAGGAAGGTCTGGGAAAGGCTGGCCAGGGGCAGGGGACCTGCTGGGTCCTGCCCCTGGCCTGTGGGGCCTCTGAGCACAACCGGCCCTCTCCCACTGGAAGACCTCCCCGGCTGCCTCCAAAGGCCGGTTTGCAAGCGCTCCCGCCCACTCTTCCCACCAGGCACACACAATGCTCCCAAGCCCGGGAGAACAGCGCTTCGGGGTGTTGCTCTCTCCGGGCCCTTGCCCCTGAGCCTGGGGGCCAGGCAGGGGGTCCACACTCCCAGACCAAGGCAGAACCACATGCACACGTCTGTTCCTGACCCCTGCACCGGCAGAGAGCTCGGGGGAGCCAGAGTCTGTCAGGCAGCTGCTGGGCTGGCCGCCTCTGTGGGAAGGGGCAGAGCCGACCTAGGGGCAAGTTGGGCCTCTTGCTCTCCCTGCTGCCCTGAGGCTGCTGGGCCAAAGAGGTCTTGGGCATCCAGCCCCTTCCTGGTCCCCTCCCTCTGACGAGGCCCTCTGAGCTCCAGCACCTTGCAGTGTGGAGACAGCCCCTGCCAGCAACCTCCTCTCCAAGGAGGCCTCAACCGAGGCCTAGGCCCAGGGGAAAGGCACCAGCGGGGATGAGCCTGGGGAGGCGCCCGGGCATGTCTGGACCCAGTCCCCGCAGCCTGCCCCTTGGTGGGGCAGTATCCCCTGAGGCCAGGAAGGTCTGGGAAAGGCTGGCCAGGGGCAGGGGACCTGCTGGGTCCTGCCCCTGGCCTGTGGGGCCTCTGAGCACAACCGGCCCTCTCCCACTGCAAGACCTCCCCGGCTGCCTCCAAAGGCCGGTTTGCAAGCGCTCCCGCCCACTGTTCCCAGCAGGCGTGCACAATGCTCCCAAGCCCGGGAGAAAAGCGCTTCAGGGTGGTGCTCTCTCCGGGCCCTTGCCCCTGAGCCTGGGGGCAAGGCAGGGTGTCCACACTCCCAGGCCAAGGCAGAACCACATGCACACGTCTGATCTGCCCCCTGCACCGGCAGAGAGCTCGGGGGAGCCAGAGTCTTTCAGGCAGCTGCTGGGCTGGCCGCCTGTGTGGGAAGGGGCAGAGCCGACCTAGGGGCAAGTTGGGCCTCTTGCTCTCCCTGCTGCCCTGAGGCTGCTGGGCCAAAGAGGTCTTGGGCATCCAGCCCCTTGCTGGTCCCTTCCCTCTGACGAGGCCCTCTGAGCTCCAGCACCTTGCAGTGTGGAGACAGCCCCTGCCAGCAACCTCCTCTCCAAGGAGGCCTAAACTGAGGCCTAGGCCCAGGGGAAAGGCACCAGCGGGGATGAGCCTGGGGAGGCGCCCGGGCATGTCTGGACCCAGTCCCCGCAGCCTGCCCCTTGGTGGGGCAGTACCCCCGGAGGCCAGGAAGGTCTGGGCAAGGCTGGCCAGGGGCAGGGGCCCTGCTGGGTCCTGCCCCTGGCCTGTGGGGCCTCTGAGCACAACCGGCCCTCTCCCACTGGAAGACTTCCCCGTCTGCCTCCAAAGGCCGGTTTGCAAGCACTCCCGCCCGCTGTTCCCGCCAGGCACGCACAATGCTCCCAAGCCCGGGAGAAAAGCGCTTCGGGGTGGTGCTCTCACCGGGCCCTTGCCCCTGACCCTGGGGGCCAGGCAGGGGGAACACACTCCCAGGCCAAGGCAGAACGACATGCACACGTCTGTTCCTGCACCCTACACCGGCAGAGAGCTCGAGAGAGCCAGAGACTGCCAGGCTGCTGCTGGGCTGGCTGCCTGTGTGGGACGGGGCAGAGCCCACCTAGGGGCAAGTTGGGCCTCTTGCTCTCCCTGCTGCCCTGAGGCTGCTGGGTCAAAGAGGTCTTGGGCATCCAGCCTTTGCTGGTCCCTTCCCTCTGACGAGGCCCTCTGAGCTCCAGCACCTTGCAGTGTGGAGACAGCTCCTGCCAGGAACCTCCTCTCCAAGGAGGCCTCAACCGAGGCCTAGGCCCAGGGGAAAGGCACCAGCGGGGATGAGCCTGGGGAGGCGCCCGGGCATGTCTGGACCCAATCCCCGCAGCCTGCCCCTTGGTGGGGCAGTACCCCCGGAGACCAGGAAGGTCTGGGCAAGGCTAGCCAGGGGCAGGGGCCCTGCTGCGTCTTGCCCGTGGCCTTTGGGGCCTCTGAGCACAACCGGCCCTCTCCCACTGGAAGACCTCCCCGGCTGCCTCCAAAGGCCGGTTTGCAAGCGCTCCCGCACACTGTTCCCAGCAGGCGGGCACAATGCTCCCAAGCCCGGGAGAAAAGCGCTTCGGGGTGGTGCTCTCTCCGGGCCCTTGCCCCTGAGCCTGGGGGCAAGGCAGGGTGTCCACACTCCCAGGCCAAGGCAGAACCACATGCACACCTCTGATCTGCCCCCTGCACCGGCAGAGAGCTCGGGTGAGCCAGAGTCTGTCAGGCAGCTGCTGGGCTGGCCGCCTGTGTGGGAAGGGGCAGAGCCGACCTAGGGGCAAGTTGGGCCTCTTGCTCTCCCTGCTGCCCTGAGGCTGCTGGGCCAAAGAGGTCTTGGGCATCCAGCCCCTTGCTGGTCCCTTCCCTCTGACGAGGCCCTCTGAGCTCCAGCACCTTGCAGTGTGGAGACAGCCCCTGCCAGCAACCTCCTCTCCAAGGAGGCCTAAACCGAGGCCTAGGCCCAGGGGAAAGGCACCAGCGGGGATGAGCCTGGGGAGGCGCCCGGGCATGTCTGGACCCAGTCCCCGGAGCCTGCCCCTTGGTGGGGCAGTACCCCCGGAGGCCAGGAAGGTCTGGGAAAGGCTGGCCAGGGGCAGGGGACCTGCTGGGTCCTGCCCCTGGCCTGTGGGGTCTCTGAGCACAACCGGCCCTCTCCCACTGGAAGACCACCCCGGCTGCCTCCAAAGGCCGGTTTGCAAGCACTCCCGCCCACTGTTCCCACCAAGCGCGTACAATGCTCCCAAGCCCGGGAGAAACGCGCTTCGGGGTGGTGCTCTCTCCGGGCCCTTGCCCCTGAGCCTGGGGGCCAGGCAGGGGGTCCACACTCCCAGGCCAAGGCAGAACCACATGCACACGTCTGTTCCTGCCGCCTGCACCGGCAGAGAGCTCGGGGGAGCCAGAGTCTGTCAGGCAGCTGCTGGGCTGGCCGCCTGTGTGGGAAGGGGCAGAGCCGACCTAGGGGCAATTTGGGCCTCTTGCTCTCCCTGCTGCCCTGAGGCTGCTGGGCCAAAGACGTCTTGGGCATCCAGCCCATTGCTTGTCCCTTCCCTCTGACGAGGCCCTCTGAGCTCCAGCACCTTGCAGTGTGGAGACAGCCCCTGCCAGCAACCTCCTCTCCAAGGAGGCCTCAACCGAGGCCTAGGACCAGGGGAAAGGCACCAGCGGGGATGAGCCTGGGGAGGCGCCCGGGCATGTCTGGACCCAGTCCCCGCAGCCTGCCCCTTGGTGGGGCAGTACCCCCGGAGGCCAGGAAGGTCTGGGCAAGGTTGGCCAGGGGCAGGGGCCCTGCTGGTTCCTGCCCCTGGCCTGTGGGGCCTCTGAGCACAACCGGACCTCTCCCACTGGAAGACCTCCCCGGCTGCCTCCAAAGGCCGGTTTGCCAACACTCCTGCCCGCTGTTCCCGCCAGGCACGCACAATGCTCCCAAGCCCGGGAGAAAAGCGCTTCGGGGTGTTGCTCTCTCCGGGCCCTTGCCCCTGAGCCTGGGGGCCAGGCAGTTGGTTCACACTCCCAGACCAAGGCAGAACCACATGCACACGTCTGTTCCTGACCCCTGCACCGGCAGAGAGCTCGGGGGAGCCAGAGTCTGTCAGGCAGCTGCTGGGCTGGCCGCCTCTGTGGGAAGGGGCAGAGCCGACCTAGGGGCAAGTTGGGCCTCTTCCTCTCCCTGCTGCCCTGAGGCTGCTGGGCCAAAGAGGTCTTGGGCATCCAGCCCCTTGCTGGTCCCTTCCCTCTGATGAGGCCCTCTGAGCTCCAGCACCTTGCAGTGTGGAGACAGCCCCTGCCAGCAACCTCCTCTCCAAGGAGGCCTCAACCTAGGCCTAGACCCAGGGGAAATGCACCAGCGGGGATGAGCCTGGGGAGGTGCCCGGGCATGTCTGGACCCAGTCCCCGCAGCCTGCCCCTTGGTGGGGCAGTACCCCCGGAGGCCAGGAAGGTCTGGGCAAGGCTGCCAGGGGCAGGGACACTGCTGGGTCCTGCCCCTGGCCTGTGGGGCCTCTGAGCACAACCGGCACTCTCCCGCTGGAAGACCTCCCCGTCTGCCTCCAAAGGCCGGTTTGCAAGCACTCCCGCCCGCAGTTCCCGTCAGGCACGAACAATGCTCCCAAGCCCGGGAGAAAAGCGCTTCGGGGTGGTGCTCTCACCGGGCCCTTGCCCCTGAGCCTGGGGGCCAGGCAGGGGGAACACACTCCCAGGCCAAGGCAGAACCACATGCACACGTCTGTTCCTGCCCCCTGCACCGGCAGAGAGCTCGGGGGAGCCAGAGTCTGTCAGGCAGCTGCTGGGCTGGCCGCCTGTGTGGGAAGGGGCAGAGCCGACCTAGGGTCAAGTTGGGCCTCTTGCTCTCCCTGCTGCCCTGAGGCTGCTGGGCCAAAGAGGTCTTGGCATCCAGCCCCTTGCTTGTCCCTTCCCTCTGACGAGGCCCTCTGAGCTCCAGCACCTTGCAGTGTGGAGACAGCCCCTGCCAGGAACCTCCTCTCCAAGGAGGCCTCAACCCAGGCCTAGGACCAGCGGAAAGGCACCAGCGGGGATGAGCCTGGGGAGGCGCCCGGGCATGTCTGGACCCAGTCCCCGCAGCCTGCCCCTTGGTGGGGCAGTACCCCCGGAGGCCAGGAAGGTCTGGGCAAGGCTGGCCAGGGGCAGGGGCCCTGCTGGTTCCTGCCCCTGGCCTGTGGGGCCTCTGAGCACAACCGGACCTCTCCCACTGGAAGACCTCCCCGGCTGCCTCCAAAGGCCGGTTTGCCAACACTCCTGCCCGCTGTTCCCGCCAGGCACGCACAATGCTCCCAAGCCCGGGAGAAAAGCGCTTCGGGGTGTTGCTCTCTCCGGGCCCTTGCCCCTGAGCCTGGGGGCCAGGCAGTTGGTTCACACTCCCAGACCAAGGCAGAACCACATGCACACGTCTGTTCCTGACCCCTGCACCGGCAGAGAGCTCGGGGGAGACAGAGTCTGTCAGGCAGCTGCTGGGCTGGCCGCCTCTGTGGGAAGGGGCAGAGCCGACCTAGGGGCAAGTTGGGCCTCTTCCTCTCCCTGCTGCCCTGAGGCTGCTGGGCCAAAGAGGTCTTGGGCATCCAGCCCCTTGCTGGTCCCTTCCCTCTGATGAGGCCCTCTGAGCTCCAGCACCTTGCAGTGTGGAGACAGCCCCTGCCAGCAACCTCCTCTCCAAGGAGGCCTCAACCTAGGCCTAGACCCAGGGGAAATGCACCAGCGGGGATGAGCCTGGGGAGGCGCCCGGGCATGTCTGGACCCAGTCCCCGCAGCCTGCCCCTTGGTGGGGCAGTACCCCCGGAGGCCAGGAAGGTCTGGGCAAGGCTGCCAGGGGCAGGGACACTGCTGGGTCCTGCCCCTGGCCTGTGGGGCCTCTGAGCACAACCGGCACTCTCCCGCTGGAAGACCTCCCCGTCTGCCTCCAAAGGCCGGTTTGCAAGCACTCCCGCCCGCTGTTCCCGTCAGGCACGCACAGTGCTCCCAAGCCCGGGAGAAAAGCGCTTCGGGGTGGTGCTCTCACCGGGCCCTTGCCCCTGAGCCTGGGGGCCAGGCAGGGGGAACACACCCCCAGGCCAAGGCAGAACCACATGCACACGTCTGTTCCTGCCCCCTGCACCGGCAGAGAGCTCGGGGGAGCCAGAGTCTGTCAGGCAGCTGCTGGGCTGGCCGCCTGTGTGGGAAGGGGCAGAGCCGACCTAGGGTCAAGTTGGGCCTCTTGCTCTCCCTGCTGCCCTGAGGCTGCTGGGCCAAAGAGGTCTTGGCATCCAGCCCCTTGCTTGTCCCTTCCCTCTGACGAGGCCCTCTGAGCTCCAGCACCTTGCAGTGTGGAGACAGCCCCTGCCAGGAACCTCCTCTCCAAGGAGGCCTCAACCCAGGCCTAGGACCAGGGGAAAGGCACCAGCGGGGATGAGCCTGGGGAGGCGCCCGGGCATGTCTGGACCCAGTCCCCGCAGCCTGCCCCTTGGTGGGGCAGTACCCCCGGAGGCCAGGAAGGTCTGGGCAAGGCTGGCCAGGGGCAGGGGACCTGCTGGGTCCTACCCCTGGCCTGTGGGGCCTCTGAGCACAACCGGCCCTCTCCCACTGGAAGACCTCCCCGGCTGCCTCCAAAGGCCGGTTTGCAAGCGCTCCCGCCCACTGTTCCCACCAGGCACACACAATGCTCCCAAGCCCGTGAGAAAAGCGCTTCGGGGTGTTGCTCTCTCCGGGCCCTTGCCCCTGAGCCTGGGGGCCAGGCAGGGGGTCCACACACCCAGACCAAGGCAGAACCACATGCACACGTCTGTTCCTGACCCCTGCACCGGCAGAGAGCTCGGGGGAGCCAGAGTCTGTCAGGCAGCTGCTGGGCTGGCCGCCTGTGTGGGAAGGGGCAGAGCCGACCTAGGGGCAAGTTGGGCCTCTTGCTCTCCCTGCTGCCCTGAGGCTGCTGGGCCAAAGAGGTCTTGGGCATCCAGCCCCTTGCTGGTCCCTTCCCTCTGACGAGGCCCTCTGAGCTCCAGCACCTTGCAGTGTGGAGACAGCCCCTGCCAGCAACCTCCTCTCCAAGGAGGCCTCAACCGAGGCCTAGGCCCAGGGGAAAGGCACCAGCGGGGATGAGCCTGGGGAGGCGCCCGGGCATGTCTGGACCCAGTCCCCGCAGCTTGCCCCTTGGTGGGGCAGTACCCCCGGAGGCCAGGAAGGTCTGGGAAAGGCTGGCCAGGGGCAGGGGACCTGCTGGGTCCTGCCCCTGGCCTGTGGGGCCTCTGAGCACAACCGGCCCTCTCCCACTGCAAGACCTCCCCGGCTGCCTCCAAAGGCCGGTTTGCAAGCGCTCCCGCCCACTGTTCCCAGCAGGCGTGCACAATGCTCCTAAGCCCGGGAGAAAAGCGCTTCAGGGTGGTGCTCTCTCTGGGCCCTTGCCCCTGAGCCTGGGGGCAAGGCAGGGTGTCCACACTCCCAGGCCAAGGCAGAACCACATGCACACGTCTGATCTGCCCCCTGCACCGGCAGAGAGCTCGGGGGAGCCAGAGTCTTTCAGGCAGCTGCTGGGCTGGCCGCCTGTGTGGGAAGGGGCAGAGCCGACCTAGGGGCAAGTTGGGCCTCTTGCTCTCCCTGCTGCCCTGAGGCTGCTGGCCAAAGAGGTCTTGGGCATCCAGCCCCTTGCTGGTCTATTCCCTATGACGAGGCCCTCTGAGCTCCAGCACCTTGCAGTGTGGAGACAGACCCTGCCAGCAACCTCCTCTCCAAGGAGGCCTCAACCGAGGCCTAGGCCCCGGGGAAAGGCACCAGCGGGGATGAGCCTGGGGAGGCGCCCGGGCATGTCTGGACCCAGTCCCCGCAGCCTGCCCCTTGGTGGGGTAGTACCCCCGGAGGCCAGGAAGGTCTGGGCAAGGCTGCCAGGGGCAGGGACACTGCTGGGTCCTGCCCCTGGCCTGTGGGGCCTCTGAGCAAAACCGGCACTCTCCCGCTGGAAGACCTCCCCGTCTGCCTCCAAAGGCCTGTTTGCAAGCACTCCCGCCCGCTGTTCCCGCCAGGCACGCACAATGCTCCCAAGCCCGGGAGAAAAGCGCTTCGGGGTGGTGCTCTCTCCGGGCCCTTGCCCCTGAGCCTGGGGGCAAGGCAGGGGGAACACACTCCCAGGCCAAGGCAGAACGACATGCACACGTCTGTTCCTGCCCCCTCCACCGGCAGAGAGCTCGGGGGAGCCAGAGACTGCCAGGCTGCTGCTGGGCTGGCTGCCTGTGTGGGACGGGGCAGAGCCGACCTAGGGGCAAGTTGGGCCTCTTGCTCTCCCTGCTGCCCTGAGGCTGCTGGGTCAAAGAGGTCTTGGGCATCCAGCCCTTTGCTGGTGCCTTCCCTCTGACGAGGCCCTCTGAGCTCCAGCACCTTGCAGTGTGGAGACAGACCCTGCCAGCAACCTCCTCTCCAAAGAGGCCTCAACCGAGGCCTACGCCCAGGGGAAAGGCACCAGCGGGGATGATCCTGGGGAGGCGCCCGGAGATGTCTGGACCCAGTCCCCGCAGCCTGCCCCTTGGTGGCACAGTACCCCCAAAGGCCAGGAAGGTCTGGGCAAGGCTGGCCAGGGGCAGGGGCCCTGCTGGGTCCTGCCCCTGGCCTGTGGGTCCTCTGAGCACAACCGGCCCTCTCCCACTGGAAGACCTCCCGGGCTGCCTCCAAAGGCCGGTTTGCAAGCACTCCCGCCCACTGTTCCCACCAAGCGCGCACAACGCTCCCAAGCCCGGGAGAAAAGCGCTTCGGGTTGGTGCTCTCTCCGGGCCCTTGCCCCTGAGCCTGGGTGCCAGGCAGGGGGTCCACACTCCCAGGCCAAGGCAGAACCACATGCACACGTCTGTTCCTGCCCCTGCACCGGCAGAGAGCTGGGGGGAGCCAGAGTCTGTCAGGCAGCTGCTGGGCTGTCCGCCTGTGTGGGAAGGGGCAGAGCCGACCTAGGGGCAAGTTGGGCCTCTTGCTCTCCCTGCTGCCCTGAGGCTGCTGGGCCAAAGACGTCTTGGGCATCCAGCCCCTTGCTGGTCCCTTCCCTCTGACGAGGCCCTCTGAGCTCCAGCACCTTGCAGTGTGGAGACAGCCCCTGCCAGCAACCTCCTCTCCAAGGAGGCCTCAACCAAGGCCTAGGCCCAGGGGAAAGGCACCAGCGGGGATGAGCCAGTGGAGGCGCACGGGCATTTCTGGACCCATTCCCCGCAGCCTGCCCCTTGGTGGGGCAGTACCCCCGGAGGCCAGCAAGGTCTGGGCAAGGCTGGCCAGGCGCAGGGGCCCTGCTGCGTTCTGCCCCTGGCCTGTGGGGCCTCTGAGCACAACCGGCCCTCTCCCACTGGAAGACCTCCCCGGCTGCCTCCAAAGGCCGGTTTGCAAGCGCTCCCGCCCACTGTTCCCAGCAGGCGTGCACAATGCTCCCAAGCCCGGGAGAAAAGCGCTTCAGGGTGGTGCTCTCTCCGGGCCCTTGCCCCTGAGCCTGGGGGCAAGGCATGGTGTCCACACTGCCAGGCCAAGTCAGAACCACATGCACACCTCTGATCTGCCCCCTGCATCGGCAGAGAGCTCGGGGGACCCAGAGTCTCTCAGGCAGGTGCTGGGCTGGCCGCCTGTGTGGGAAGGGGCAGAGCCGACCTAGGGGCAAGTTGGGCCTCTTGCTCTCCCTGCTGCCCTGATGCTGCTGGGTCAAAGAGGTCTTGGGCATCCAGCCCTTTGCTGGTCCCTTCCCTCTGACGAGGCCCTCTGAGCTCCAGCACCTTGCAGTGTGGAGACAGCCCCTGCCAGCAACCTCCTCTCCAAAGAGGCCTCAATCGAGGCCTACGCCCAGGGGAAATGCACCAGCGGGGATGATCCTGGGGAGGCCCATGGACATGTCTGGACCCAGTCCCCGCAGCCTGCCCCTTGGTGGGGCAGTACCCCCGGAGGGCAGGAAGGTCTGTGCAAGGCTGGCCAGGGGCAGGGGACCTGCTGGGCCCTGCCCCTGGCCTGTGAGGCCTCTGAGCACAACCGGCCCTCTCCCACTGGAAGACCTCCCCGGCTGCCTCCAAAGTCCTGTTTGCAAACATTCCCGCCCGCTGTTCACGCCAGGCTCGCACAATGCTCCCAAGCCGGGGAGAAAAGCACTTCGGGGTGGTGCTCTCCCTGGGCCCTTGCCCTTGAGCCTGGGGGCAAGGCAGGGGGAACACACTCCCAGGCCAAGGCAGAACCACATGCCGACGTCTGTTCCTGTCCCCTGCACCGGCAGAGAACTTGGGGGAGCCAGAGTCTGTCAGGCAGCTGCTGGGTTGGCCGCCTGTGTGGGAAGGGGCAGAGCCGCCCTAGGGGCAAGTTGGGCCTCTTGCTCTCCCTGCTGCCCTGAGGCTGCTGGGCCAAAGACGTCTTGGGCATCCAGCCCCTTACTGGTCCCTTCCCTCTAACGAGGACCTCTGAGCTCCAGCACCTTGCAGTGTGGAGACAGCCCCTGCCAGCAACCTCCTCTCCAAGGAGGCCTCAACCGAGGCCTAGACCCAGGGGAAAGGCACCAGCGGGGATGAGCCTGGGGAGGCGCCCGAGCATGTCTGGACCCAGTCCCCGCAGCCTGCCCCTTGGTGGGGCAGTACCCCCGGAGGCCAGGAAGGTCTGGGCAAGGCTGGCCAGGGGCAGGGGCCCTGCTGCGTCCTGCCCCTGGCCTGTGGGGCCTCTGAGCACAACTGGCCCTCTCCCACTGGAAGACCTCCCCGGCTGCCTCTAAAGGCCGGTTTGCAAGCGCTCCCGCCCACTGTTCCCAGCAGGCGTGCACAATGCTCCCAAGCCCGGGAGAAAAGCGCTTCAGGGTGGTGCTTTCTCCGGGCCCTTGCCCCTGAGCCTAGGGGCAATGCAGGGGGAACACACTCCCAGGCCAAGTCAGAACCACATGCACACCTCTGATCTGCCCCCTGCACCGGCAGAGAGCTCGGGGGAGCCAGAGTCTGTCAGGCAGCTGCTGGGCAGGCCGCCTGTGTGGGAAGGGGCAGAGCCGACCTAGGGGCAAGTTGGGCCTCTTGCTCTCCCTGCTGCCCTGAGGCTGCTGGGCCAAAGAGGTCTTGGGCATCCAGCCCCTTGCTGGTCCCTTCCCTCTGACGAGGCCCTCTGAGCTCCAGCACCTTGCAGTGTGGAGACAGCCCCTGCCAGCAACCTCCTCTCCAAGGAGGCCTAAACCGAGGCCTAGGCCCAGGGGAAAGGCACCAGCGGGGATGAGCCTGGGGAGGCGCCCGGGCATGTCTGGACCCAGTCCCCGCAACCTGCCCCTTGGTGGGGCATTACCCCCGGAGGCCAGGAAGGTCTGGGCAAGGCTGGCCAGGGGCAGGGGCCCTGCTGGGTCCTGCCCCTGGCCTGTGAGGCCTCTGAGCACAACCGGCCCTCTCCCACTGGAAGACCTCCCCGGCTGCCTCCAAAGTCCTGTTTGCAAACACTCCCGCCCGCTGTTCACGCCAGGCTCGCACAATGCTCCCAAGCCGGGGAGAAAAGCGCTTCGGGGTGGTGCTCTCTCTGGGCCCTTTCCCCTGAGCCTGGGGGCAAGGCAGGGGGAACACACTCCCAGGCCAAGGCAGAACCACATGCCCACGTCTGTTCCTGTCCCCTGCACCGGCAGAGAGCTCGGGGGAGCCAGAGTCTGTCAGGCAGCTGCTCGGTTGGCCGCCTGTGTGGGAAGGGGCAGAGCCGCCCTAGGGGCAAGTTGGGCCTCTTGCTCTCCCTGCTGCCCTGAGGCTGCTGGGCCAAAGACGTCTTGCGCATCCAGCCCCTTACTGGTCCCTTCCCTCTGACGAGGCCCTCTGAGCTCCAGCACCTTGCAGTGTGGAGACAGCCCCTGCCAGCAACCTCCTCTCCAAGGAGGCCTCAACCGAGGCCTAGGCCCAGGGGAAAGGCACCAGCGGGGATGAGCCTGGGGAGGCGCCCGGGCATGTCTGGACCCAGTCCCCGCAGCCTGCCCCTTGGTGGGGCAGTACCCCCGGAGGCCAGGAAGGTCTGGGCAAGGCTGGCCAGGGGCAGGGGCCCTGCTGGGTCCTGGCCTGTGGGGCCTCTGAGCACAACCGGCCCTCTCCCACTGGAAGACCTCCCCGGCTGCCTCTAAAGGCCGGTTTGCAAGCACTCCCGCCCACTGTTCCCGCCAGGCGTGCACAATGCTCCCAAGCCCGGGAGAAAAGCGCTTCGGGGTGGTGGTCTCTGCGGGCCCTTGCCCCTGAGCCTGGGGTCCAGGCAGTGGGTCCACACTCCCAGACCAAGGCAGAACCACATGCACACGTCTGTTCCTGACCCCTGCACCGGCAGAGAGCTCAGGGGAGCCAGAGTCTGTCAGGCAGCTGCTGGGTTGGCTGCCTGTGTGGGAAGGGGCAGAGCCGACCTAGGGGCAAGTTGGGCCTCTTCCTCTCCCTGCTGCCCTGAGGCTGCTATGCCAAAGAGGTCTTGGGCATCCAGCCCCTTGCTGGTCCCTTCCCGCGGACGAGGCCCTCTGAGCTCCAGCACCTTGCAGTGTGGAGACAGCCCCTGCCAGCAACCTCCTCTCCAAGGAGGCCTCAACCGAGGCCTAGGCCCAGGGGAAAGGCACCAGCGGGGATGAGCCTGGGGAGGCGCCCGGGCATGTCTGGACCAGTCCCCGCAGCCTGCCCCTTGGTGGGGTAGTACCCTCGGAGGCCAGGAAGGTCTGGGCAAGGCTGCCAGGGGCAGGGACACTGCTGGGTCCTGCCCCTGGCCTGTGGGGCGTCTGAGCACAACCGGCACTCTCCCGCTGGAAGACCTCCCCGGCTGCCTCCAAAGGCCGGTTTGCAAGCACTCAATCCCGCTGTTCCCGCCAGCCACGCACAATGCTCCCAAGCCCGGGAGAAAAGCATTTTGGGGTGGTGTTCTCTCCGGGCCCTTGGAAGACCTCCCCGGTTGCCTCGAAAGGCCGGTTTGCAAGCACTCAGGTCCGCTGTTCCCCACAGCCGCGCACAATGCTCCCAATTCCGGGAGAAAAGTGCTTCGGGATGGTGCTCTCTCCGGGCCCTTGGAAGACCTCCCAAGCTGCCTCCAAAGGCCGGTTTGCAAGCACTCCCGCCCACTGTTCCCGCCAGCCTCGCACAATGCTCCCAAGACCGGGAGAAAAGCGCTTCGGGGTGGTGTTCTCTCCGTGCCAATGGAGGACCTCCCTGGCTGCCCCCAAAGGCCGATTTGCAAGCACTGCACTCACTGTTCCCGCCAGCCACGCACAATCCTCCAAAACCCCGGAGAAAAGCGCTTCGGGGTGGTGTTCTCTCTGTGCCCATGGAAGACCTCCCGGGGTGCCCCCAAAGGCCGGTTAGGAAGCACTCCCACTCGCTGTTCCCGCCATCCGCAAAAATGTTCCAAGCCCGGGAGAAAAGCGCTTCTGGGTGGTGCTCTCTCCTGGCCCTTGGAAGACCTCCCCGGCTGCCTCCAAAGGCCAGTTTGCAAGCACTCCCGCCCGCTGTTCCCACCAGCCACGCACAATGCTCCCAAGCCCGAAGAGAAAAGCATTTTGGGGTGGTGCTCACACCGGGCCCTGGAAGACCTCCCCGGCTGCCTCCAAAGGACGGTTTTCAAGCACTCCTGCCTGCTGTTCCCGCCACCCGCGCACAATACTCCCAAGCCG
Organism: Dama dama; assembly: GCF_033118175.1. Lineage (NCBI taxonomy): Eukaryota > Metazoa > Chordata > Mammalia > Artiodactyla > Cervidae > Dama > Dama dama. Next base: position 745,891 of record NW_026870988.1, on the reverse strand, counting down.
GGGAGAAAAGCGCTTCGGGGTGGTGCTCTCTACAAGCCCTTGGAAGACCTCCCCCGCTGCTTCCAAAGGCCGGTTTGCAAGGACTCCTTCCTGCTGTTCCCGCCAGCCACGCACAATGCTCCCAAGCCCGGGAGAAAAGTGCTTCGGGGTGGTGCTCTCTCCGGGCCCTTGGAAGAAGTCCCCGGCTGCCTCCAAAGGCCGGTTTGCAAGCACTCATGCCCGCTGTTCCACCAGCCGCGCACAATGCTCCCAAGCCCGGGAGAAAAGCTTTTTGGGGTGGTGCTCACACCGGGCCCTGGAAGCCCTCCCAGCTGCCTGCAAAGGCCGGTTTTCAAGCACTCCTGCCTGCTGTTCCCGCCACCCGCGCACAATATTCCCAAGCCCGGGAGAAAAGCGCTTCGGGGTGGTGCTCTCTACAGGCCATTGGAAGACCTCCCCCGCTGCCTCCAAAGGCCGGTTTGCAAGGACTCCTTCCTGCTGTTCCCGCCAGCCACGCACAATGCTCCCAAGCCCGGGAGAAAAGTGCTTCGGGGTGGTGCTCTCTCCGGGCCCTTGGAAGACGTCCCCGGCTGCCTCCAAAGGCCGGTTTGCAAGCACTCATGCCCTTTGTTCCCACCAGCCGCACACAATGCTCCCAAGATCGGGAGAAAAGCATTTTGGGGTGGTGCTCACTCCGGGCCCTTGGAAGACCTCCCCGGCTGCCTCCAAAGGCCAGTTTGCAAGCACTCCTGCCTGCTGTTCCCGCCAGCCGCGCACAATGCTCCCAAGCCCGGGAGAAAAGCGCTTCGGGGTGGTGCTCTCTCCGGGCACTTTCAAGACCTCCCCGGCTGCCTCCAAAGGCCGGTTTGTATGTACTCATTCCCGCTGCTTCCGCCAGCCACGCACAATGCTCCCAAGCCCGGGAGAAAAGCATTTTGGGGTGGTGCTCTCTCCGGGCCCTTGGAAGACCTCCCGGGCTGCCTCCAAAGGCCGGTTTGCCAACACTCCCGCCCGCTGTTCCCGCCAGGCACGCACAATGCTCCCAAGCCCGGGAGAAAAGCGCTTCGGGGTGTTGCTCTCTCTGGGCATTGCCCCTGAGCCTGGGGGACAGGCAGTTGGTCTACACTCCCAGACCAAGGCAGAACCACATGCACACGTCTGTTCCTGACCCCTGCACCGGCAGAGAGCTCGGGGGAGCCAGAGTCTGTCAGGCAGCTGCTGGGCTGGCCGCCTGTGTGGGAAGGGGCAGAGCCGACCTAGGGGCAAGTTGGGCCTCTTCCTCTCCCTGCTGCCCTGAGGCTGCTGGGCCAAAGAGGTCTTGGGCATCCAGCCCCTTGCTGGTCCCTTCCCTCTGACGAGGCCCTCTGAGCTCCAGCACCTTGCAGTGTGGAGACAGCCCCTGGCAGCAACCTCCTCTCCAAGGAGGCCTCAACCGAGGCCTAGGCCCAGGGGAAAGGCACCAGCGGGGATGAGCCTGGGGAGGCGCCCGGGCATGTCTGGACCCAGTCCCCGCAGCCTGCCCCTTGGTGGGGCAGTACCCCCGGAGGCCAGGAAGGTCTGGGCAAGGCTGGCCAGGGGCAGGGGACCTGCTGGGTCCTGCCCCTGGCCTGTGGGGCCTCTGAGCACAACCGGCCCTCTCCCACTGGAAGACCTCCCCGGCTGCCTCCAAAGGCCGGTTTGCAAGCACTCCCGCCCACTGTTCCCACCAAGCGCGCACAATGCTCCCAAGCCCGGGAGAAAAGCCCTTCGGGGTGGTGCTCTCTCCGGGCCCTTTCGCCTGAGCCTGGGGGCCAGGCAGGGGGTCCACACTCCCAGGCCAAGGCAGAACCACATGCACACGTCTGTTTCTGCCCCCTGCACCGGCAGAGAGCTCGGGGGAGCCAGAGTCTGTCAGGCAGCTGCTGGGCTGGCCGCCTGTGTGGGAAGGGGCAGAGCCGACCTAGGGGCAAGTTGGGCCTCTTGCTCTCCCTGCTGCCCTGAGGCTGCTGGGCCAAATAGGTCTTGGGCATCCAGCCCCTTGCTTGTCCCTTCCCTCTGACGAGGCCCTCTGAGCTCCAGCACCTTGCAGTGTGGAGACAGCCCCTGCCAGCAACCTCCTCTCCAAGGAGGCCTCAACCGAGGCCTAGGACCAGGGGAAAGGCACCAGCGGGGATGAGCCTGGGGAGGCGCCCGGGCATGTCTGGACCCAGTCCCCGCAGCCTGCCCCTTGGTGGGGAAGTACCCCCGGACGCCAGGAAGGTCTGGGTAAGGCTGGCCAGGGGTAGGGGCCCTCTGGGTCCTGCCCCTGGCCTGTGGGGCCTCTGAGCACAACCGGCCCTCTCCCACTGGAAGACCTCCCCGGCTGCCTCCAAAGGCCGGTTTGCCAACACTCCCGCCCGCTGTTCCCGCCAGGCACGCACAATGCTCCCAAGCCCGGGAGAAAAGCGCTTCGGGGTGTTGCTCTCTCCAGGCCCTTGCCCCTGAGCCTGGGGGCCAGGCAGTTGGTCTACACTCCCAGACCAAGGCAGAACCACATTCACACGTCTGTTCCTGACCCCTGCACCGGCAGAGAGCTCGGGGGAGCCAGAGTCTGTCAGGCAGCTGCTGGGCTGGCCGCCTCTGTGGGAAGGGGCAGAGCCGACCTAGGGGCAAGTTGGGCCTCTTCCTCTCCCTGCTGCCCTGAGGCTGCTGGGCCAAAGAGGTCTTGGGCATCCAGCCCCTTGCTGGTCCTTTCCCTCTGACGAGGCCCTCTGAGCTCCAGCACCTTGCAGTGTGGAGACAGCCCCTGCCAGCAACCTCCTCTCCAAGGAGGCCTCAACCGAGGCCTAGGCCCAGGGGAAAGGCACCAGCGGGGATGAGCCTGGGGAGGCGCCCGGGCATGTCTGGACCCAGTCCCCGCAGCCTGCCCCTTGGTGGGGCAGTACCCCCGGAGGCCAGGAAGGTCTGGGCAAGGCTGGCCAGAAGCAGGGGCCCTGCTGGCTCCTGCCCCTGGCCTGTGGGGCCTCTGAGCACAACCGGCCCTCTTCCACTGGAAGACCTCCCCGGCTGCCTCCAAAGGCCGGTTTGCAAGCGCTCCCGCCCACTGTTCCCAGCAGGCGTGCACAATGCTCCCAAGCCCGGGAGAAAAGCGCTTCAGGGTGTTGCTCTCTCCGGGCCCTTGCCCCTGAGCCTGGGGGCAAGGCAGGGTGTCCACACTCCCAGGCCAAGGCAGAACCACATGCACACGTCTGATCTGCCCCATGCACCGGCAGAGAGCTCGGGGGAGCCAGAGTCTGTCAGGCAGCTGCTGGGCTGGCCGCCTGTGTGGGAAGGGGCAGAGCCGACCTAGGGGCAAGTTGGGCCTCTTCCTCTCCCTGCTGCCCAGAGGCTGCTGGGCCAAAGAGGTCTTGGGCATCCAGCCCCTTGCTGGTCCCTTCCCTCTGACGAGGCCCTCTGAGCTCCAGCACCTTGCAGTGTGGAGACAGCCCCTGCCAGCAACCTCCTCTCCAAGGAGGCCTCAACCGAGGCCTAGGCCCAGGGGAAAGGCACCAGCGGGGATGAGCCTGGGGAGGCGCCCGGGCATGTCTGGACCCAGTCCCCGCAGCCTGCCCCTTGGTGGGGCAGTACCCCCGGAGGCAAGGAAGGTCTGGGAAAGGCTGGCCAGGGGCAGGGGACCTGCTGGGCCCTGCCCCTGGCCTGTGGGGCCTCTGAGCACAATCGGCCCTCTCCCACTGGAAAACCTCCCCGGCAGCCTCCAAAGGCCGGTGTGCCAACACTCCCGCCCGCTGTTCCCGCCAGGCACGCACAATGCTCCCAAGCCCGGGAGAAAAGCGCTTCGGGGTGTTGCTCTCTCCGGGCCCTTGCCCCTGAGCCTGGGCGCAAGGCAGGGTGTCCACACTCCCAGGCCAAGGCAGAACCACATGCACACATCTGTTCCTGACCCCTGTACCGGCAGAGAGCTCGGAGGAGCCAGATTCTGTCAGGCAGCTGCTGGGCTGGCCGCCTGTGTGGGAAGGGGCAGAGCCGACCTAGGGGCAAGTTGGGCCTCTTCCTCTCCCTGCTGCCCTGAGGCTGCTGGGCCAAAGAGGTCTTGGGCATCCAGCCCCTTGCTGGTCCCTTCCCTCTGACGAGGCCCTCTGAGCTCCAGCACCTTGCAGTGTGGAGACAGCCCCTGCCAGCAACCTCCTCTCCAAGGAGGCCTCAACCGAGGCCTAGGCCCAGGGGAAAGGCACCAGCGGGGATGAGCCTGGGGAGGCGCCCGGGCATGTCTAGACCCAGTCCCCGCAGCCTGCCCCTTGGTGGGGCAGTACCCCCGGAGGCCAGGAATGTCTGGGCAACGCTGCCAGGGGCAGGGACACTGCTGGGTCTTGCCCCTGGCCTGTGGGGCCTCTGAGCACAACCGGAACTCTCCCGCTGGAAGACCTCCCCGTCTGCCTCCAAAGGCCGGTTTGCAAGCACTCCCGCCCGCTGTTCCCGCCAGGCACGCACAATGCTCCCAAGCCCGGGAGAAAAGCGCTTCGGGGTGGTGCTCTCACCGGGCCCTTGCCCCTGAGCCTGGGGGCCAGGCAGGGGGAACACACTCCCAGGCCAAGGCAGAACGACATGCACACGTCTGTTCCTGCCCCCTACACCGGCAGAGAGCTCGGGGGAGCCAGAGACTGCCAGGCTGCTGCTGGGCTGGCTGCCTGTGTGGGACGGGGCAGAGCCGACCTAGGGGCAAGTTGGGCCTCTTGCTCTCCCTGCTGCCCTGAGGCTGCTGGGCCAAAGAGGTCTTGGGCATCCAGCCCCTTGCTTGTCCCTTCCCTCTGACGAGGCCCTCTGAGCTCCAGCACCTTGCAGTGTGGAGACAGCCCCTGGCAGCAACCTCCTCTCCAAGGAGGCCTCAACCGAGGCCTAGGCCCAGGGGAAAGGCACCAGCGGGGATGAGCCTGGGGAGGCGCCCGGGCATGTCTGGACCCAGTCCCCGCAGCCTGCCCCTTGGTGGGGCAGTACCCCCGGAGGCCAGGAAGGTCTGGGCAAGGCTGGCCAGGGGCAGGGGCCCTGCTGGGTCCTGCCCCTGGCCTGTGGGGCCTCTGAGCACAACCGGCCCTCTCCCACTGGAAGACCTCCCCGGCTGCCTCCAAAGGCCGGTTTGTCAACACTCCCGCCCGCTGTTCCCGCCAGGCACGCACAATGCTCCCAAGCCCGGGAGAAAAGCGCTTCGGGGTGGTGCTCTCTCCAGGCCCTTGCCCCTGAGCCTGGGGCCCAGGCAGTTGGTATACACTCCCAGGCCAAGGCAGAACCACATGCACACGTCTGTTCCCGACCCCTGCACCGGCAGAGAGCTCGGGGGAGCCAGAGTCTGTCAGGCAGCTGCTGGGCTGGCCGCCTGTGTGGGAAGGGGCAGAGCCGACCTAGGGGCAAGTTGGGCCTCTTCCTCTCCCTGCTGCCCTGAGGCTGCTGGGCCAAAGAGGTCTTGGGCATCCAGCCCCTTGCTGGTCCCTTCCCTCTGACGAGGCCCTCTGAGCTCCAGCACCTTGCAGTGTGGAGACAGCCCCTGCCAGCAACCTCCTCTCCAAGGAGGCCTCAACCGAGGCCTAGGCCCAGGGGGAAGGCACCAGCGGGGATGAGCCTGGGGAGGCGCCCGGGCATGTCTGGACCCAGTCCCCGCAGCCTGCCCCTTGGTGGGGCAGTACCCCCGGAGGCCAGGAAGGTCTGGGCAAGGCTGGCCAGGGGCAGGGGACCTGCTGGGTCCTGCCCCTGGCCTGTGGGGCCTCTGAGCACAACCGGCCCTCTCCCACTGGAAGACCTCCCCGGCTGCCTCCAAAGGCCGGTTTGCAAGCACTCCCGCCCACTGTTCCCACCAAGCGCACACAATGCTCCCAAGCCCGGGAGAAAAGCGCTTCGGGGTGGTGCTCTCTCCGGGCCCTTGCCCCTGAGCCTGGGGGCCAGGCAGGGGGTCCACACTCCCAGGTCAAGGCAGAACCACATGCACACGTCTGTTCCTGCCCCCTGCACCGGCAGAGAGCTCGGGGGAGCCAGAGTCTGTCAGGCAGCTGCTGGGCTGGCCGCCTGTGTGGGAAGGGGCAGAGCCGACTTAGGGGCAAGTTGGGCCTCTTGCTCTCCCTGCTGCCCTGAGGCTGCTGGGCCAAAGAGGTCTTGGGCATCCAGCCCCTTGCTTGTCCCTTCCCTCTGACGAGGCCCTCTGAGCTCCAGCACCTTGCAGTGTGGAGACAGCCCCTGCCAGCAACCTCCTCTCCAAGGAGGCCTCAACCGAGGCCTAGGACCAGGGGAAAGGCACCAGCGGGGATGAGCCTGGGGAGGCGCCCGGGCATGTCTGGACCCAGTCCCCGCAGCCTGCCCCTTGGTGGGGCAGTACCCCCGGAGGCCAGGAAGGTCTGGGCAAGGCTGCCAGGGGCAGGGGCCCTGCTGGGTCCTGCCCCTGGCCTGTGGGGCCTCTGAGCACAACCGGCCCTCTCCCACTGGAAGACCTCCCCGGCTGCCTCCAAAGGCCGGTTTGCCAACACTCCCGCCCGCTGTTCCCGCCAGGCACGCACAATGCTCCCAAGCCCGGGAGAAAAGCGCTTCGGGGTGGTGCTCTCTCCGGGCCCTTGCCCCTGAGCCTGTGGGCATGGCAGGGGGAACACACTCCCAGACCAAGGCAGAACCACATGCACACGTCTGTTCCTGCCCCCTGCACCGGCAGAGAGCTTGGGGGTGCCAGAGTGTCAGGCAGCTGCTGGGTTGGCCGCCTGTGTGGGAAGGGGCAGAGCCTCCCTAGGGGCAAGTTGGGCCTCTTGCTCTCCCTGCTGCCCTGAGGCTGCTGGGCCAAAGAGGTCTTGGGCATCCAGCCCCTTGCTGGTCCCTTCCCTCTGACGAGGCCCTCTGAGCTCTAGCACCTTGCAGTGTGGAGACAGCCCCTGCCAGCAACCTCCTCTCCAAGGAGGCCTCAACCGAGGCCTAGGCCCAGGGGAAAGGCACCAGCGGGGATGAGCCTGGGGAGGCGCCCGGGCATGTCTGGACCCAGTCCCCGCAGCCTGCCCCTTGGTGGGGCAGTACCCCCAGAGGCCAGGAAGCTCTGGGCAAGGCTGGCCAGGGGCAGGGGCCCTGCTGGGTCCTGCCCCTGGTCTGTGGGTCCTCTGAGCACAACCGGCCCTCTTCCACTGGAAGACCTCCCCGGCTGCCTCCAAAGGCCGGTTTGCAAGCGCTCCCGCCCACTGTTCCCAGCAGGCGTGCACAATGCTCCCAAGCCCGGGAGAAAAGCGCTTCATGGTGGTGCTCTCTCCGGGCCCTTGCCCCTGAGCCTGGGGGCCAGGCAGGGGGAACACACTCCCAGGCCAAAGCAGAACCACATGCACACGTCTGATCTGCCCCATGCACCGGCAGAGAGCTCGGGGGAGCCAGAGTCTGTCAGGCAGCTGCTGGGCTGGCCGCCTGTGTGGGAAGGGGCAGTACCGACCTAGGGGCAAGTTGGGCCTCTTGCTCTCCCCGCTGCCCTGAGGCTGCTGGGCCAAAGAGGTCTTGGGCATCCAGCCCCTTGCTGGTCCCTTCCCTCTGACGAGGCCCTCTGAGCTCCAGCACCTTGCAGTGTGGAGACAGCCCCTGCCAGCAACCTCCTCTCCAAGGAGGCCTCAACCGAGGCCTAGGCTCAGGGGAAAGGCACCAGCGGGGATGAGCCTGGGGAGGCGCCCGGGCATGTCTGGACCCAGTCCCCGCAGCCTGCCCCTTGGTGGGGCAGTACCCCCGGAGGCCAGGAAGGTCTGGGAAAGGCTGGCCAGGGGCAGGGGACCTGCAGGGTCCTGCCCCTGGCCTGTGGGGCCTCTGAGCACAACCGGCCCTCTCCCACTGGAAAACCTCCCCGGCTGCCTCCAAACGCCGGTTTGCCAACACTCCCGCCCGCTGTTCCCGCCAGGCACGCACAATGCTCCCAAGCCCGGGAGAAAAGCGCTTCGGGGTGTTGCTCTCTCCGGGCCCCTGCCCCTGAGCCTGGGCCAAAGGCAGGGTGTCCACACTCCCAGGCCAAGGCAGAACCACATGCACACGTCTGTTCCTGACCCCTGTACCGGCAGAGAGCTCGGGGGAGCCAGAGTCTGTCAGGCAGCTGCTGGGCTGGCCGCCTGTGTGGGAAGGGGCAGAGCTGACCTAGGGGCAAGTTGGGCCTCTTCCTCTCCCTGCTGCCCTGAGGCTGCTGGGCCAAAGAGGTCTTGGGCATCCAGCCCCTTGCTGGTCCCTTCCTTCTGACGAGGCCCTCTGAGCTCCAGCACTTGCAGTGTGGAGACAGCCCCTGCCAGCAACCTCCTCTCCAAGGAGGCCTCAACCGAGGCCTAGGCCCAGGGGAAAGGCACCAGCGGGGATGAGCCTGGGGAGGCGCCCGGGCATGTCTAGACCCAGTCCCCGCAGCCTGCCCCTTGGTGGGGCAGTACCCCCGGAGGCCAGGAAGGTCTGGGCAAGGCTGCCAGGGGCAGGGACACTGCTGGGTCTTACCCCTGGCCTGTGGGGCCTCTGAGCACAACCGGCACTCTCCCGCTGGAAGACCTCCCCGTCTGCCTCCAAAGGTCGGTTTGCAAGCACTCCCGCCCGCTGTTCCCGCCAGGCATGCACAATGCTCCCAAGCCCGGGAGAAAAGCGCTTCGGGGTCTTTTTCTCTCCGGGCCCTTGCCCCTGAGCCTGGGGGCCAGGCAGGGGGAACACACTCCCAGGCCAAGGCAGAACGACATGCACACGTCTGTTCCTGCCCCCTACACCGGCAGAGAGCTCGGGGGAGCCAGATACTGCGAGGCTGCTGCTGGGCTGGCTGCCTGTGTGGGACGGGGCAGAGCCGACCTAGGGGCAAGTTGGGCCTCTTGCTCTCCCTGCTGCCCTGAGGCTGCTGGGCCAAAGAGGTCTTGGGCATCCAGCCCTTTGCTGGTCCCTTCCCTCTGACGAGGCCCTCTGAGCTCCAGCACCTTGCAGTGTGGAGACAGCCCCTGCCAGCAACCTCCTCTCCAAAGAGGCCTCAACCGAGGCCTAGGCCCAGGGGAAAGGCACCAGCGGGGATGATCCTGGGGAGGCGCACGGACATGTCTGGACCCAGTCCCCGCAGCCTGCCCCTTGGTGGGGCAGTACCCCCGGAGGCCAGGAAGGTCTGGGCAAGGCTGGCCAGGGGCAGGGGCCCTGGTGGGTCCTGCCCCTGGCCTGTGGGGCCTCTGAGCACAACCGGCCCTCTCCCACTGGAAGACCTCCCCGGCTGCCTCCAAAGGCCGGTTTGCCAACACTCCCGCCCGCTGTTCCCGCCAGGCACGCACAATGCTCCCAAGCCCGGGAGAAAAGCGCTTCGGGGTGTTGCTCTCTCCAGGCCCTTGCCCCTGAGCCTGGGGGCCAGGCAGTTGGTCTACACTCCCAGACCAAGGCAGAACCACATTCACACGTCTGTTCCTGACCCCTGCACCGGCAGAGAGCTCGGGGGAGCCAGAGTCTGTCAGGCAGCTGCTGGGCTGGCCGCCTCTGTGGGAAGGGGCAGAGCCGACCTAGGGGCAAGTTGGGCCTCTTCCTCTCCCTGCTGCCCTGAGGCTGCTGGGCCAAAGAGGTCTTGGGCATCCAGCCCCTTGCTGGTCCCTTCCCTCTGACGAGGCCCTCTGAGCTCCAGCACCTTGCAGTGTGGAGACAGCCCCTGCCAGCAACCTCCTCTCCAAGGAGGCCTCAACCGAGGTCTAGGCCCAGGGGAAAGGCACCAGCGGGGATGAGCCTGGGGAGGCGCCCGGGCATGTCTGGACCCAGTCCCCGCAGCCTGCCCCTTGGTGGGGCAGTACCCCCGGAGGCCAGGAAGGTCTGGGCAAGGCTGGCCAGGGGCAGGGGCCCTGCTGGCTCCTGCCCCTGGCCTGTGGGGCCTCTGAGCACAACCGGCCCTCTTCCACTGGAAGACCTCCCCGGCTGCCTCCAAAGGCCGGTTTGCAAGCGCTCCCGCCCACTGTTCCCAGCAGGCGTGCACAATGCTCCCAAGCCCGGGAGAAAAGCGCTTCAGGGTGTTGCTCTCTCCGGGCCCTTGCCCCTGAGCCTGGGGGCAAGGCAGGGTGTCCACACTCCCAGGCCAAGGCAGAACCACATGCACACGTCTGATCTGCCCCATGCACCGGCAGAGAGCTCGGGGGAGCCAGAGTCTGTCAGGCAGCTGCTGGGCTGGCCGCCTGTGTGGGAAGGGGCAGAGCCGACCTAGGGGCAAGTTGGGCCTCTTCCTCTCCCTGCTGCCCAGAGGCTGCTGGGCCAAAGAGGTCTTGGGCATCCAGCCCCTTGCTGGTCCCTTCCCTCTGACGAGGCCCTCTGAGCTCCAGCACCTTGCAGTGTGGAGACAGCCCCTGCCAGCAACCTCCTCTCCAAGGAGGCCTCAACCGAGGCCTAGGCCCAGGGGAAAGGCACCAGCGGGGATGAGCCTGGGGAGGCGCCCGGGCATGTCTGGACCCAGTCCCCGCAGCCTGCCCCTTGGTGGGGCAGTACCCCCGGAGGCAAGGAAGGTCTGGGAAAGGCTGGCCAGGGGCAGGGGACCTGCTGGGCCCTGCCCCTGGCCTGTGGGGCCTCTGAGCACAATCGGCCCTCTCCCACTGGAAAACCTCCCCGGCAGCCTCCAAAGGCCGGTGTGCCAACACTCCCGCCCGCTGTTCCCGCCAGGCACGCACAATGCTCCCAAGCCCGGGAGAAAAGCGCTTCGGGGTGTTGCTCTCTCCGGGCCCTTGCCCCTGAGCCTGGGCGCAAGGCAGGGTGTCCACACTCCCAGGCCAAGGCAGAACCACATGCACACATCTGTTCCTGACCCCTGTACCGGCAGAGAGCTCGGAGGAGCCAGATTCTGTAAGGCAGCTGCTGGGCTGGCCGCCTGTGTGGGAAGGGGCAGAGCCGACCTAGGGGCAAGTTGGGCCTCTTCCTCTCCCTGCTGCCCTGAGGCTGCTGGGCCAAAGAGGTCTTGGGCATCCAGCCCCTTGCTGGTCCCTTCCCTCTGACGAGGCCCTCTGAGCTCCAGCACCTTGCAGTGTGGAGACAGCCCCTGCCAGCAACCTCCTCTCCAAGGAGGCCTCAACCGAGGCCTAGGCCCAGGGGAAAGGCACCAGCGGGGATGAGCCTGGGGAGGCGCCCGGGCATGTCTAGACCCAGTCCCCGCAGCCTGCCCCTTGGTGGGGCAGTACCCCCGGAGGCCAGGAATGTCTGGGCAACGCTGCCAGGGGCAATGACACTGCTGGGTCTTGCCCCTGGCCTGTGGGGCCTCTGAGCACAACCGGAACTCTCCCGCTGGAAGACCTCCCCGTCTGCCTCCAAAGGCCGGTTTGCAAGCACTCCCGCCCGCTGTTCCCGCCAGGCACGCACAATGCTCCCAAGCCCGGGAGAAAAGCGCTTCGGGGTGGTGCTCTCACCGGGCCCTTGCCCCTGAGCCTGGGGGCCAGGCAGGGGGAACACACTCCCAGGCCAAGGCAGAACGACATGCACACGTCTGTTCCTGCCCCCTACACCGGCAGAGAGCTCGGGGGAGCCAGAGACTGCCAGGCTGCTGCTGGGCTGGCTGCCTGTGTGGGACGGGGCAGAGCCGACCTAGGGGCAAGTTGGGCCTCTTGCTCTCCCTGCTGCCCTGAGGCTGCTGGGCCAAAGAGGTCTTGGGCATCCAGCCCCTTGCTTGTCCCTTCCCTCTGACGAGGCCCTCTGAGCTCCAGCACCTTGCAGTGTGGAGACAGCCCCTGGCAGCAACCTCCTCTCCAAGGAGGCCTCAACCGAGGCCTAGGCCCAGGGGAAAGGCACCAGCGGGGATGAGCCTGGGGAGGCGCCCGGGCATGTCTGGACCCAGTCCCCGCAGCCTGCCCCTTGGTGGGGCAGTACCCCCGGAGGCCAGGAAGGTCTGGGCAAGGCTGGCCAGGGGCAGGGGCCCTGCTGGTTCCTGCCCCTGGCCTGTGGGGCCTCTGAGCACAACCGGCCCTCTCCCACTGGAAGACCTCCCCGGCTGCCTCCAAAGGCCGGTTTGCCAACACTCCCGCCCGCTGTTCCCGCCAGGCACGCACAATGCTCCCAAGCCCGGGAGAAAAGCGCTTCGGGGTGGTGCTCTCTCCAGGCCCTTGCCCCTGAGCCTGGGGCCCAGGCAGTTGGTATACACTCCCAGGCCAAGGCAGAACCACATGCACACGTCTGTTCCTGACCCCTGCACCGGCAGAGAGCTCGGGGGAGCCAGAGTCTGTCAGGCAGCTGCTGGGCTGGCCGCCTGTGTGGGAAGGGGCAGAGCCGACCTAGGGGCAAGTTGGGCCTCTTCCTCTCCCTGCTGCCCTGAGGCTGCTGGGCCAAAGAGGTCTTGGGCATCCAGCCCCTTGCTGGTCCCTTCCCTCTGACGAGGCCCTCTGAGCTCCAGCACCTTGCAGTGTGGAGACAGCCCCTGCCAGCAACCTCCTCTCCAAGGAGGCCTCAACCGAGGCCTAGGCCCAGGGGGAAGGCACCAGCGGGGATGAGCCTGGGGAGGCGCCCGGGCATGTCTGGACCCAGTCCCCGCAGCCTGCCCCTTGGTGGGGCAGTACCCCCGGAGGCCAGGAAGGTCTGGGCAAGGCTGGCCAGGGGCAGGGGACCTGCTGGGTCCTGCCCCTGGCCTGTGGGGCCTCTGAGCACAACCGGCCCTCTCCCACTGGAAGACCTCCCCGGCTGCCTCCAAAGGCCGGTTTGCAAGCTCTCCCGCCCACTGTTCCCACCAAGCGCACACAATGCTCCCAAGCCCGGGAGAAAAGCGCTTCGGGGTGGTGCTCTCTCCGGGCCCTTGCCCCTGAGCCTGGGGGCCAGGCATGGGGTCCACACTCCCAGGTCAAGGCAGAACCACATGCACACGTCTGTTCCTGCCCCCTGCACCGGCAGAGAGCTCGGGGGAGCCAGAGTCTGTCAGGCAGCTGCTGGGCTGGCCGCCTGTGTGGGAAGGGGCAGAGCCGACTTAGGGGCAAGTTGGGCCTCTTGCTCTCCCTGCTGCCCTGAGGCTGCTGGGCCAAAGAGGTCTTGGGCATCCAGCCCCTTGCTTGTCCCTTCCCTCTGACGAGGCCCTCTGAGCTCCAGCACCTTGCAGTGTGGAGACAGCCCCTGCCAGCAACCTCCTCTCCAAGGAGGCCTCAACCGAGGCCTAGGACCAGGGGAAAGGCACCAGCGGGGATGAGCCTGGGGAGGCGCCCGGGCATGTCTGGACCCAGTCCCCGCAGCCTGCCCCTTGGTGGGGCAGTACCCCCGGAGGCCAGGAAGGTCTGGGCAAGGCTGGCCAGGGGCAGGGGCCCTGCTGGGTCCTGCCCCTGGCCTGTGGGGCCTCTGAGCACAACCGGCCCTCTCCCACTGGAAGACCTCCCCGGCTGCCTCCAAAGGCCGGTTTGCCAACACTCCCGCCCGCTGTTCCCGCCAGGCACGCACAATGCTCCCAAGCCCGGGAGAAAAGCGCTTCGGGGTGGTGCTCTCTCCGGGCCCTTGCCCCTGAGCCTGTGGGCATGGCAGGGGGAACACACTCCCAGACCAAGGCAGAACCACATGCACACGTCTGTTCCTGCCCCCTGCACCGGCAGAGAGCTTGGGGGTGCCAGAGTGTCAGGCAGCTGCTGGGTTGGCCGCCTGTGTGGGAAGGGGCAGAGCCTCCCTAGGGGCAAGTTGGGCCTCTTGCTCTCCCTGCTGCCCTGAGGCTGCTGGGCCAAAGAGGTCTTGGGCATCCAGCCCCTTGCTGGTCCCTTCCCTCTGACGAGGCCCTCTGAGCTCCAGCACCTTGCAGTGTGGAGACAGCCCCTGCCAGCAACCTCCTCTCCAAGGAGGCCTCAACCGAGGCCTAGGCCCAGGGGAAAGGCACCAGCGGGGATGAGCCTGGGGAGGCGCCCGGGCATGTCTGGACCCAGTCCCCGCAGCCTGCCCCTTGGTGGGGCAGTACCCCCAGAGGCCAGGAAGCTCTGGGCAAGGCTGGCCAGGGGCAGGGGCCCTGCTGGGTCCTGCCCCTGGTCTGTGGGTCCTCTGAGCACAACCGGCCCTCTTCCACTGGAAGACCTCCCCGGCTGCCTCCAAAGGCCGGTTTGCAAGCGCTCCCGCCCACTGTTCCCAGCAGGCGTGCACAATGCTCCCAAGCCCGGGAGAAAAGCGCTTCGGGGTGTTGCTCTCTCCGGGCCCTTGCCCCTGAGCCTGGGGGCCAGGCAGGGTGTCCACACTCCCAGGCCAAGGCAGAACCACATGCACACGTCTGATCTGCCCCATGCACCGGCAGAGAGCTCGGGGGAGCCAGAGTCTGTCAGGCAGCTGCTGGGCTGGCTGCCTGTATGGGAAGTGGCAGAGCCGACCTAGGGGCACGTTGGGCCTCTTGCTCTCCCTGCTGCCCTGAGGCTGCTGGGCCAAAGAGGTCTTGGGCATCCAGCCCCTTGCTGGTCCCTTCCCTCTGACGAGGCCCTCTGAGCTCCAGCACCTTGCAGTGTGGAGACAGCCCCTGCCAGCAACCTCCTCTCCAAGGAGGCCTCAACCGAGGCCTAGGCCCAGGGGAAAGGCACCAGCGGGGATGAGCCTGGGGAGGCGCCCGGGCATGTCTGGACCCAGTCCCCGCAGCCTGCCCCTTGGTGGGGCAGTACCCCCGGAGGCCAGGAAGGTCTGGGCAAGGCTGGCCAGGGCAGGGGCCCTGCTGGGTCCTGCCCCTGGCCTGTGGGGCCTCTGAGCACAACCGGCCCTCTCCCACTGGAAGACCTCCCCGGCTGCCTCCAAAGGCCGGTTTGCCAACACTCCCGCCCGCTGTTCCCGCCAGGCACGCACAATGCTCCCAAGCCCGGGAGAAAAGCGCTTCGGGGTGTTGCTCTCTCCGGGCCCTTGCCCCTGAGCCTGGGGGCCAGGCAGTTGGTCCACACTCCCAGTCCAAGGCAGAACCACATGCACACGTCTGTTCCTGACCCCTGCACCGGCAGAGAGCTCGGGGGAGCCAGAGTCTGTCAGGCAGCTGCTGGGCTGGCCGCCTGTGTGGAAAGGGGCAGAGCCGACCTAGGGGCAAGTTGGGCCTCTTGCTCTCCCTGCTGCCCTGAGGCTGCTGGGCCAAATAGGTCTTGGGCATCCAGCCCCTTGCTTGTCCCTTCCCTCTGACGAGGCCCTCTGAGCTCCAGCACCTTGCAGTGTGGAGACAGCCCCTGCCAGCAACCTCCTCTCCAAGGAGGCCTCAACCGAGGCCTAGGACCAGGGGAAAGGCACCAGCGGGGATGAGCCTGGGGAGGCGCCCGAGCATGTCTGGACCCAGTCCCCGCAGCCTGCCCCTTGGTGGGGCAGTACCCCCGGAGGCCAGGAATGTCTGGGCAAGGCTGCCAGGGGCAGGGACACTGCTGGGTCCTGCCCCTGGCCTGTGGGGCGTCTGAGCACAACCAGCACTCTCCCGCTGGAAGACCTCCCCGTCTGCCTCCAAAGGCCGGTTTGCAAGCACTCCCGCCCGCTGTTCCCGCCAGGCACGCACAATGCTCCCAAGCCCGGGAGAAAAGCGCTTCGGGGTGGTGCTCTCTCCGGGCCCTTGCCCCTGGGCCTGGGGGCCAGGCAGGGGGAACACACTCCCAGGCCAAGGCAGAACGACATGCACACGTCTGTTCCTGCCCCCTACACCGGCAGAGAGCTCGGGGGAGCCAGATACTGCGAGGCTGCTGCTGGGCTGGCTGCCTGTGTGGGACGGGGCAGAGCCGACCTAGGGGCAAGTTGGGCCTCTTGCTCTCCCTGCTGCCCTGAGGCTGCTGGGTCAAAGAGGTCTTGGGCATCCAGCCCTTTGCTGGTCCCTTCCCTCTGACGAGGCCCTCTGAGCTCCAGCACCTTGCAGTGTGGAGACAGCCCCTGCCAGCAACCTCCTCTCCAAAGAGGCCTCAACCGAGGCCTAGGCCCAGGGGAAAGGCACCAGCGGGGATGATCCTGGGGAGGCGCACGGACATGTCTGGACCCAGTCCCCGCAGCCTGCCCCTTGGTGGGGCAGTACCCCCGGAGGCCAGGAAGGTCTGGGCAAGGCTGGCCAGGGGCAGGGGCCCTGGTGGGTCCTGCTCCTGGCCTGTGGGGCCTCTGAGCACAACCGGCCCTCTCCCACTGGAAGACCTCCCCGGCTGCCTCCAAAGGCCGGTTTGCAAGCGCTCCCGGCCACTGTTCCCAGCAGGCGTGGACAATGCTCCCAAGCCCGGGAGAAAAGCGCTTCAGGGTCGTGCTCTCTCCGGGCCCTTGCCCCTGAGCCTGGGGGCAAGGCAGGGTGTCCACACTCCCAGGCCAAGGCAGAACCACATGCACACGTCTGATCTGCCCCATGCACCGGCAGAGAGCTCGGGGGAGCCAGAGTCTGTCAAGCAGCTGCTGGGCTGGCTGCCTGTATGGGAAGTGGCAGAGCCGACCTAGGGGCAAGTTGGGCCTCTTGCTCTCCCTGCTGCCCTGAGGCTGCTGGGCCAAAGAGGTCTTGGGCATCCAGCCCCTTGCTGGTCCCTTCCCTCTGACGAGGCCCTCTGAGCTCCAGCACCTTGCAGTGTGGAGACAGCCCCTGCCAGCAACCTCCTCTCC
Organism: Dama dama; assembly: GCF_033118175.1. NCBI lineage: Eukaryota > Metazoa > Chordata > Mammalia > Artiodactyla > Cervidae > Dama > Dama dama. The sequence goes on along the minus strand of NW_026870988.1, from coordinate 729,484 downwards.
AAGGAGGCCTCAACCGAGGCCTAGGCCCAGGGGAAAGGCACCAGCGGGGATGAGCCTGGGGAGGCGCCCGGGCATGTCTGGACCCAGTCCCCGCAGCCTGCCCCTTGGTGGGGCAGTACCCCCGGAGGCCAGGAAGGTCTGGGCAAAGCTGGCCAGGGACAGGGGACCTGCTGGGTCCTGCCCCTGGCCTGTGGGGCCTCTGAGCACAACCGGCCCTCTCCCACTGGAAGACCTCCCCGGCTGCCTCCAAAGGCCGGTTTGCAAGCACTCCGGCCCACTGTTCCCACCAAGCGCACACAATGCTCCCAAGCCCGGGAGAAAAGCGCTTCGGGGTGGTGCTCTCTCCGGGCCCTTGCCCCTGAGCCTGGGGGCCAGGCAGGGGGTCCACACTCCCAGGCCAAGGCAGAACCACATGCACACGTCTGTTCCTGCCCCCTGCACCGGCAGAGAGCTCGGGGGAGCCAGAGTCTGTCAGGCAGCTGCTGGGCTGGCCGCCTGTGTGGGAAGGGGCAGAGCCGACCTAGGGGCAATTTGGGCCTCTTGCTCTCCCTGCTGCCCTGAGGCTGCTGGGCCAAAGAGGTCTTGGGCATCCAGCCCCTTGCTTGTCCCTTCCCTCTGACGAGGCCCTCTGAGCTCCAGCACCTTGCAGTGTGGAGACAGCCCCTGCCAGCAACCTCCTCTCCAAGGAGGCCTCAACCGAGGCCTAGGCCCAGGGGAAAGGCACCAGAGGGGATGAGCCTGGGGAGGCGCCCGGGCATGTCTGGACCCAGTCCCCGCAGCCTGCCCCTTTGTGGGGCAGTACCCCCGGAGGCCAGGAAGGTCTGGGCAAGGCTGGCCAGGGGCAGGGGCCCTGCTGGGTCCTGCCGCTGGCCTGTGGGGCCTCTGAGCACAACCGGCCCTCTCCCACTGGAAGACCTCCCCGGCTGCCTCCAAAGGCCGGTTTGCCAACACTCCCGCCCGCTGTTCCCGCCAGGCACGCACAATGCTCCCAAGCCCGGGAGAAAAGCGCTTCGGGGTGTTGCTCTCTCTGGGCCCTTGCCCCTGAGCCTGGGGGCCAGGCAGTTGGTCCACTCTCCCAGTCCAAGGCAGAACCACATGCACACGTCTGTTCCTGACCCCTGCACCGGCAGAGAGCTCGGGGGAGCCAGAGTCTGTCAGGCAGCTGCTGGGCTGGCCGCCTGTGTGGGAAGGGGCAGAGCCGACCTAGGGGCAAGTTGGGCCTCTTCCTCTCCCTGCTGCCCTGAGGATGCTGGGCCAAAGAGGTCTTGGGCATCCAGCCCCTTGCTGGTCCCTTCCCTCTGACGAGGCCCTCTGAGCTCCAGCACCTTGCAGTGTGGAGACAGCCCCTGCCAGCAACCTCCTCTCCAAGGAGGCCTCAACCGAGGCCTAGGCCCAGGGGAAAGGCACCAGCGGGGATGAGCCTGGGGAGGCGCCCGAGCATGTCTGGACCCAGTCCCCGCAGCCTGCCCCTTGGTGGGGCAGTACCCCCGGAGGCCAGGAATGTCTGGGCAAGGCTGCCAGGGGCAGGGACACTGCTGGGTCCTGACCCTGGCCTGTGGGCCGTCTGAGCACAACCAGCACTCTCCCGCTGGAAGACCTCCCCGTCTGCCTCCAAAGGCCGGTTTGCAAGCACTCCCGCCCGCTGTTCCCGCCAGGCACGCACAATGCTCCCAAGCCCGGGAGAAAAGCGCTTCGGGGTGGTGCTCTCTCCGGGCCCTTGCCCCTGGGCCTGGGGGCCAGGCAGGGGGAACACACTCCCAGGCCAAGGCAGAACGACATGCACACGTCTGTTCCTGCCCCCTACACCGGCAGAGAGCTCGGGGGAGCCAGATACTGCGAGGCTGCTGCTGGGCTGGCTGCCTGTGTGGGACGGGGCAGAGCCGACCTAGGGGCAAGTTGGGCCTCTTGCTCTCCCTGCTGCCCTGAGGCTGCTGGGTCAAAGAGGTCTTGGGCATCCAGCCCTTTGCTGGTCCCTTCCCTCTGACGAGGCCCTCTGAGCTCCAGCACCTTGCAGTGTGGAGACAGCCCCTGCCAGCAACCTCCTCTCCAAAGAGGCCTCAACCGAGGCCTAGGCCCAGGGGAAAGGCACCAGCGGGGATGATCCTGGGGAGGCGCACGGACATGTCTGGACCCAGTCCCCGCAGCCTGCCCCTTGGTGGGGCAGTACCCCCGAGGGCAGGAAGGTCTGGGCAAGGCTGGCCAGGGGCAGGGGCCCTGGTGGGTCCTGCCCCTGGCCTGTGGGGCCTCTGAGCACAACCGGCCCTCTCCCACTGGAAGACCTCCCCGGCTGCCTCCAAAGGCCGGTTTGCAAGCGCTCCCGGCCACTGTTCCCAGCAGGCGTGGACAATGCTCCCAAGCCCGGGAGAAAAGCGCTTCAGGGTCGTGCTCTCTCCGGGCCCTTGCCCCTGAGCCTGGGGGCAAGGCAGGGTGTCCACACTCCCAGGCCAAGGCAGAACCACATGCACACGTCTGATCTGCCCCATGCACCGGCAGAGAGCTCGGGGGAGCCAGAGTCTGTCAAGCAGCTGCTGGGCTGGCTGCCTGTATGGGAAGTGGCAGAGCCGACCTAGGGGCAAGTTGGGCCTCTTGCTCTCCCTGCTGCCCTGAGGCTGCTGGGCCAAAGAGGTCTTGGGCATCCAGCCCCTTGCTGGTCCCTTCCCTCTGACGAGGCCCTCTGAGCTCCAGCACCTTGCAGTGTGGAGACAGCCCCTGCCAGCAACCTCCTCTCCAAGGAGGCCTCAACCGAGGCCTAGGCCCAGGGGAAAGGCACCAGCGGGGATGAGCCTGGGGAGGCGCCCGGGCATGTCTGGACCCAGTCCCCGCAGCCTGCCCCTTGGTGGGGCAGTACCCCCGGAGGCCAGGAAGGTCTGGGCAAGGCTGGCCAGGGACAGGGGACCTGCTGGGTCCTGCCCCTGGCCTGTGGGGCCTCTGAGCACAACCGGCCCTCTCCCACTGGAAGACCTCCCCGGCTGCCTCCAAAGGCCGGTTTGCAAGCACTCCCGCCCACTGTTCCCACCAAGCGCACACAATGCTCCCAAGCCCGGGAGAAAAGCGCTTCGGGGTGGTGCTCTCTCCGGGCCCTTGCCCCTGAGCCTGGGGGCCAGGCAGGGGGTCCACACTCCCAGGCCAAGGCAGAACCACATGCACACGTCTGTTCCTGCCCCCTGCACCGGCAGAGAGCTCGGGGGAGCCAGAGTCTGTCAGGCAGCTGCTGGGCTGGCCGCCTGTGTGGGAAGGGGCAGAGCCGACCTAGGGGCAATTTGGGCCTCTTGCTCTCCCTGCTGCCCTGAGGCTGCTGGGTCAAAGAGGTCTTGGGCATCCAGCCCCTTGCTTGTCCCTTCCCTCTGACGAGGCCCTCTGAGCTCCAGCACCTTGCAGTGTGGAGACAGCCCCTGCCAGCAACCTCCTCTCCAAGGAGGCCTCAACCGAGGCCTAGGCCCAGGGGAAAGGCACCAGCGGGGATGAGCCTGGGGAGGCGCCCGGGCATGTCTGGACCCAGTCCCCGCAGCCTGCCCCTTTGTGGGGCAGTACCCCCGGAGGCCAGGAAGGTCTGGGCAAGGCTGGCCAGGGGCAGGGGCCTTGCTGGGTCCTGCCGCTGGCCTGTGGGGCCTCTGAGCACAACCGGCCCTCTCCCACTGGAAGACTTCCCCGGCTGCCTCCAAAGGCCGGTTTGCCAACACTCCCGCCCGCTGTTCCCGCCAGGCACGCACAATTTTCCCAAGCCCGGGAGAAAAGCGCTTCGGGGTGTTGCTCTCTCCGGGCCCTTGCCCCTGAGCCTGGGGGCCAGGCAGTTGGTCCACACTCCCAGTCCAAGGCAGAACCACATGCACACGTCTGTTCCTGACCCCTGCACCGGCAGAGAGCTCGGGGGAGCCAGAGTCTGTCAGGCAGCTGCTGGGCTGGCCGCCTGTGTGGGAAGGGGCAGAGCCGACCTAGGGGCAAGTTGGGCCTCTTCCTCTCCCTGCTGCCCTGAGGATGCTGGGCCAAAGAGGTCTTGGGCATCCAGCCCCTTGCTGGTCCCTTCCCTCTGACGAGGCCCTCTGAGCTCCAGCACCTTGCAGTGTGGAGACAGCCCCTGCCAGCAACCTCCTCTCCAAGGAGGCCTCAACCGAGGCCTAGGCCCAGGGGAAAGGCACCAGCGGGGATGAGCCTGGGGAGGCGCCCGGGCATGTCTGGACCCAGTCCCCGCAGCCTGCCCCTTTGTGGGGCAGTACCCCCGGAGGCCAGGAAGGTCTGGGCAAGGCTGGCCAGGGGCAGGGGCCCTGCTGGGTCCTGCCGCTGGCCTGTGGGGCCTCTGAGCACAACCGGCCCTCTCCCACTGGAAGACCTCCCCGGCTGCCTCCAAAGGCCGGTTTGCCAACACTCCCGCCCGCTGTTCCCACCAGGCACGCACAATTTTCCCAAGCCCGGGAGAAAAGCGCTTCGGGGTGTTGCTCTCTCCGGGCCCTTGCCCCTGAGCCTGGGGGCCAGGCAGTTGGTCCACACTCCCAGTCCAAGTCAGAACCACATGCACACGTCTGTTCCTGACCCCTGCACCGGCAGAGAGCTCGGGGGAGCCAGAGTCTGTCAGGCAGCTGCTGGGCTGGCCGCCTGTGTGGGAAGGGGCAGAGCCGACCTAGGGGCAAGTTGGGCCTCTTCCTCTCCCTGCTGCCCTGAGGATGCTGGGCCAAAGAGGTCTTGGGCATCCAGCCCCTTGCTGGTCCCTTCCCTCTGACGAGGCCCTCTGAGCTCCAGCACCTTGCAGTGTGGAGACAGCCCCTGCCAGCAACCTCCTCTCCAAGGAGGCCTCAACCGAGGCCTAGGACCAGGGGAAAGGCACCAGCGGGGATGAGCCTGGGGAGGCGCCCGAGCATGTCTGGACCCAGTCCCCGCAGCCTGCCCCTTGGTGGGGCAGTACCCCCGGAGGCCAGGAATGTCTGGGCAAGGCTGCCAGGGGCAGGGACACTGCTGGGTCCTGACCCTGGCCTGTGGGCCGTCTGAGCACAACCAGCACTCTCCCGCTGGAAGACCTCCCCGTCTGCCTCCAAAGGCCGGTTTGCAAGCACTCCCGCCAGCTGTTCCCGACAGGCACGCACAATGCTCCCAATCCCGGGAGAAAAGCGCTTCGGGGTGGTGCTCTCTCCGGGCCCTTGCCCCTGGGCCTGGGGGCCAGGCAGGGGGAACACACTCCCAGGCCAAGGCAGAACGACATGCACACGTCTGTTCCTGCCCCCTACACCGGCAGAGAGCTCGGGGGAGCCAGATACTGCGAGGCTGCTGCTGGGCTGGCTGCCTGTGTGGGACGGGGCAGAGCCGACCTAGGGGCAAGTTGGGCCTCTTGCTCTCCCTGCTGCCCTGAGGCTGCTGGGTCAAAGAGGTCTTGGGCATCCAGCCCTTTGCTGGTCCCTTCCCTCTGACGAGGCCCTCTGAGCTCCAGCACCTTGCAGTGTGGAGACAGCCCCTGCCAGCAACCTCCTCTCCACAGAGGCCTCAACCGAGGCCTAGGCCCAGGGGAAAGGCACCAGCGGGGATGATCCTGGGGAGGCACACGGACATGTCTGGACCCAGTCCCCGCAGCCTGCCCCTTGGTGGGGCAGTACCCCCGGAGGCCAGGAAGGTCTGGGCAAGGCTGGCCAGGGGCAGGGGCCCTGGTGGGTCCTGCCCCTGGCCTGTGGGGCCTCTGAGCACAACCGGCCCTCTCCCACTGGAAGACCTCCCCGGCTGCCTCCAAAGGCCGGTTTGCAAGCGCTCCCGGCCACTGTTCCCAGCAGGCGTGGACAATGCTCCCAAGCCCGGGAGAAAAGCGCTTCAGGGTCGTGCTCTCTCCGGGCCCTTGCCCCTGAGCCTGGGGGCAAGGCAGGGTGTCCACACTCCCAGGCCAAGGCAGAACCACATGCACACGTCTGATCTGCCCCCTGCACCGGCAGAGAGCTCGGGGGAGCCAGAGTCTGTCAGGCAGCTGCTGGGCTGGCCGCCTGTGTGGGAAGGGGCAGAGCCGACCTAGGGGCAATTTGGGCCTCTTGCTCTCCCTGCTGCCCTGAGGCTGCTGGGCCAAAGAGGTCTTGGGCATCCAGCCCCTTGCTTGTCCCTTCCCTCTGACGAGGCCCTCTGAGCTCCAGCACCTTGCAGTGTGGAGACAGCCCCTGCCAGCAACCTCCTCTCCAAGGAGGCCTCAACCGAGGCCTAGGCCCAGGGGAAAGGCACCAGCGGGGATGAGCCTGGGGAGGCGCCCGGGCATGTCTGGACCCAGTCCCCGCAGCCTGCCCCTTTGTGGGGCAGTACCCCCGGAGGCCAGGAAGGTCTGGGCAAGGCTGGCCAGGGGCAGGGGCCCTGCTGGGTCCTGCCGCTGGCCTGTGGGGCCTCTGAGCACAACCGGCCCTCTCCCACTGGAAGACTTCCCCGGCTGCCTCCAAAGGCCGGTTTGCCAACACTCCCGCCCGCTGTTCCCGCCAGGCACGCACAATTTTCCCAAGCCCGGGAGAAAAGCGCTTCGGGGTGTTGCTCTCTCCGGGCCCTTGCCCCTGAGCCTGGGGGCCAGGCAGTTGGTCCACACTCCCAGTCCAAGGCAGAACCACATGCACACGTCTGTTCCTGACCCCTGCACCGGCAGAGAGCTCGGGGGAGCCAGAGTCTGTCAGGCAGCTGCTGGGCTGGCCGCCTGTGTGGGAAGGGGCAGAGCCGACCTAGGGGCAAGTTGGGCCTCTTCCTCTCCCTGCTGCCCTGAGGATGCTGGGCCAAAGAGGTCTTGGGCATCCAGCCCCTTGCTGGTCCCTTCCCTCTGACGAGGCCCTCTGAGCTCCAGCACCTTGCAGTGTGGAGACAGCCCCTGCCAGCAACCTCCTCTCCAAGGAGGCCTCAACCGAGGCCTAGGCCCAGGGGAAAGGCACCAGCGGGGATGAGCCTGGGGAGGCGCCCGGGCATGTCTGGACCCAGTCCCCGCAGCCTGCCCCTTTGTGGGGCAGTACCCCCGGAGGCCAGGAAGGTCTGGGCAAGGCTGGCCAGGGGCAGGGGCCCTGCTGGGTCCTGCCGCTGGCCTGTGGGGCCTCTGAGCACAACCGGCCCTCTCCCACTGGAAGACCTCCCCGGCTGCCTCAAAGGCCGGTTTGCCAACACTCCCGCCCGCTGTTCCCGCCAGGCACGCACAATTTTCCCAAGCCCGGGAGAAAAGCGCTTCGGGGTGTTGCTCTCTCCGGGCCCTTGCCCCTGAGCCTGGGGGCCAGGCAGTTGGTCCACACTCCCAGTCCAAGTCAGAACCACATGCACACGTCTGTTCCTGACCCCTGCACCGGCAGAGAGCTCGGGGGAGCCAGAGTCTGTCAGGCAGCTGCTGGGCTGGCCGCCTGTGTGGGAAGGGGCAGAGCCGACCTAGGGGCAAGTTGGGCCTCTTCCTCTCCCTGCTGCCCTGAGGATGCTGGGCCAAAGAGGTCTTGGGCATCCAGCCCCTTGCTGGTCCCTTCCCTCTGACGAGGCCCTCTGAGCTCCAGCACCTTGCAGTGTGGAGACAGCCCCTGCCAGCAACCTCCTCTCCAAGGAGGCCTCAACCGAGGCCTAGGACCAGGGGAAAGGCACCAGCGGGGATGAGCCTGGGGAGGCGCCCGAGCATGTCTGGACCCAGTCCCCGCAGCCTGCCCCTTGGTGGGGCAGTACCCCCGGAGGCCAGGAATGTCTGGGCAAGGCTGCCAGGGGCAGGGACACTGCTGGGTCCTGACCCTGGCCTGTGGGCCGTCTGAGCACAACCAGCACTCTCCCGCTGGAAGACCTCCCCGTCTGCCTCCAAAGGCCGGTTTGCAAGCACTCCCGCCAGCTGTTCCCGCCAGGCACGCACAATGCTCCCAAGCCCGGGAGAAAAGCGCTTCGGGGTGGTGCTCTCTCCGGGCCCTTGCCCCTGGGCATGGGGGCCAGGCAGGGGGAACACACTCCCAGGCCAAGGCAGAACGACATGCACACGTTTGTTCCTGCCCCCTACACCGGCAGAGAGCTCGGGGGAGCCAGATACTGCGAGGCTGCTGCTGGGCTGGCTGCCTGTGTGGGACGGGGCAGAGCCGACCTAGGGGCAAGTTGGGCCTCTTGCTCTCCCTGCTGCCCTGAGGCTGCTGGGCCAAAGAGGTCTTGGGCATCCAGCCCTTTGCTGGTCCCTTCCCTCTGACGAGGCCCTCTGAGCTCCAGCACCTTGCAGTGTGGAGACAGCCCCTGCCAGCAACCTCCTCTCCAAAGAGGCCTCAACCGAGGCCTAGGCCCAGGGGAAAGGCACCAGCGGGGATGATCCTGGGGAGGCGCACGGACATGTCTGGACCCAGTCCCCGCAGCCTGCCCCTTGGTGGGGCAGTACCCCCGGAGGCCAGGAAGGTCAGGGCAAGGCTGGCCAGGGGCAGGGGCCCTGGTGGGTCCTGCCCCTGGCCTGTGGGGCCTCTGAGCACAACCGGCCCTCTCCCACTGGAAGACCTCCCCGGCTGCCTCCAAAGGCCGGTTTGCAAGCGCTCCCGGCCACTGTTCCCAGCAGGCGTGGACAATGCTCCCAAGCCCGGGAGAAAAGCGCTTCAGGGTCGGGCTCTCTCCGGGCCCTTGCCCCTGAGCCTGGGGGCAAGGCAGGGTGTCCACACTCCCAGGCCAAGGCAGAACCACATGCACACGTCTGATCTGCCCCATGCACCGGCAGAGAGCTCGGGGGAGCCAGAGTCTGTCAAGCAGCTGCTGGGCTGGCTGCCTGTATGGGAATTGGCAGAGCCGACCTAGGGGCAAGTTGGGCCTCTTGCTCTCCCTGCTGCCCTGAGGCTGCTGGGCCAAAGAGGTCTTGGGCATCCAGCCCCTTGCTGGTCCCTTCCCTCTGACGAGGCCCTCTGAGCTCCAGCACCTTGCAGTGTGGAGACAGCCCCTGCCAGCAACCTCCTCTCCAAGGAGGCCTCAACCGAGGCCTAGGCCCAGGGGAAAGGCACCAGCGGGGATGAGCCTGGGGAGGCGCCCGGGCATGTCTGGACCCAGTCCCCGCAGCCTGCCCCTTGGTGGGGCAGTAGCCCCGGAGGCCAGGAAGGTCTGGGCAAGGCTGGCAAGGGGCAGGGGACCTGCTGGTTCCTGCCCCTGACCTGTGGGGCCTCTGAGCACAACCGGCCCTCTCCCACTGGAAGACCTCCCCGGCTGCCTCCAAAGGCCGGTTTGCAAGCACTCCCGCCCACTGTTCCCACCAAGCGCACACAATGCTCCCAAGCCCGGAGAGAAAAGCGCTTCGGGGTGGTGCTCTCTCCGGGCCCTTGCCCCTGAGCCTGGGGGCCAGGCAGGGGGTCCACACTCCCAGGCCAAGGCAGAACCACATGCACACGTCTGTTCCTGCCCCCTGCAAGGGCAGAGAGCTCGGGGGGAGCCAGAGTCTGTCAGGCAGCTGCTGGGCTGGCCGCCTGTGTGGGAAGGGGCAGAGCCGACCTAGGGGCAATTTGGGCCTCTTGCTCTCCCTGCTGCCCTGAGGCTGCTGGGCCAAAGAGGTCTTGGGCATCCAGCCCCTTGCTTGTCCCTTCCCTCTGACGAGGCCCTCTGAGCTCCAGCACCTTGCAGTGTGGAGACAGCCCCTGCCAGCAACCTCCTCTCCAAGGAGGCCTCAACCGAGGCCTAGGCCCAGGGGAAAGGCACCAGCGGGGATGAGCCTGGGGAGGCGCCCGGGCATGTCTGGACCCAGTCCCCGCAGCCTGCCCCTTTGTGGGGCAGTACCCCCGGAGGCCAGGAAGGTCTGGGCAAGGCTGGCCAGGGGCAGGGGCCCTGCTGGGTCCTGCCCCTGGCCTGTGGGGCCTCTGAGCACAACCGGCCCTCTCCCACTGGAAGACCTCCCCGGCTGCCTCCAAAGGCCGGTTTGCCAACACTCCCGCCCCCTGTTCCCGCCAGGCACGCACAATGCTCCCAAGCCCGGGAGAAAAGCGCTTCGGGGTGTTGCTCTCTCCGGGCCCTTGCCCCTGAGCCTGGGGGCTAGGCAGGGTGTCCACACTCCCAGGCCAAGGCAGAACCACATGCACACGTCTGATCTGCCCCATGCACCGGCAGAGAGCTCGGGGGAGCCAGAGTCTGTCAGGCAGCTGCTGGGCTGGCTGCCTGTATGGGAAGTGGCAGAGCCGACCTAGGGGCACGTTGGGCCTCTTGCTCTCCCTGCTGCCCTGAGGCTGCTGGGCCAAAGAGGTCTTGGGCATCCAGCCCCTTGCTGGTCCCTTCCCTCTGACGAGGCCCTCTGAGCTCCAGCACCTTGCAGTGTGGAGACAGCCCCTGCCAGCAACCTCCTCTCCAAGGAGGCCTCAACCGAGGCCTAGGCCCAGGGGAAAGGCACCAGCGGGGATGAGCCTGGGGAGGCGCCCGGGCATGTCTGGACCCAGTCCCCGCAGCCTGCCCCTTGGTGGGGCAGTACCCCCGGAGGCCAGGAAGGTCTGGGCAAGGCTGGCCAGGGCAGGGGCCCTGCTGGGTCCTGCCCCTGGCCTGTGGGGCCTCTGAGCACAACCGGCCCTCTCCCACTGGAAGACCTCCCCGGCTGCCTCCAAAGGCCGGTTTGCCAACACTCCCGCCCGCTGTTCCCGCCAGGCACGCACAATGCTCCCAAGCCCGGGAGAAAAGCGCTTCGGGGTGTTGCTCTCTCCGGGCCCTTGCCCCTGAGCCTGGGGGCCAGGCAGTTGGTCCACACTCCCAGTCCAAGGCAGAACCACATGCACACGTCTGTTCCTGACCCCTGCACCGGCAGAGAGCTCGGGGGAGCCAGAGTCTGTCAGGCAGCTGCTGGGCTGGCCGCCTGTGTGGAAAGGGGCAGAGCCGACCTAGGGGCAAGTTGGGCCTCTTGCTCTCCCTGCTGCCCTGAGGCTGCTGGGCCAAATAGGTCTTGGGCATCCAGCCCCTTGCTTGTCCCTTCCCTCTGACGAGGCCCTCTGAGCTCCAGCACCTTGCAGTGTGGAGACAGCCCCTGCCAGCAACCTCCTCTCCAAGGAGGCCTCAACCGAGGCCTAGGACCAGGGGAAAGGCACCAGCGGGGATGAGCCTGGGGAGGCGCCCGAGCATGTCTGGACCCAGTCCCCGCAGCCTGCCCCTTGGTGGGGCAGTACCCCCGGAGGCCAGGAATGTCTGGGCAAGGCTGCCAGGGGCAGGGACACTGCTGGGTCCTGCCCCTGGCCTGTGGGGCGTCTGAGCACAACCAGCACTCTCCCGCTGGAAGACCTCCCCGTCTGCCTCCAAAGGCCGGTTTGCAAGCACTCCCGCCCGCTGTTCCCGCCAGGCACGCACAATGCTCCCAAGCCCGGGAGAAAAGCGCTTCGGGGTGGTGCTCTCTCCGGGCCCTTGCCCCTGGGCCTGGGGGCCAGGCAGGGGGAACACACTCCCAGGCCAAGGCAGAACGACATGCACACGTCTGTTCCTGCCCCCTACACCGGCAGAGAGCTCGGGGGAGCCAGATACTGCGAGGCTGCTGCTGGGCTGGCTGCCTGTGTGGGACGGGGCAGAGCCGACCTAGGGGCAAGTTGGGCCTCTTGCTCTCCCTGCTGCCCTGAGGCTGCTGGGTCAAAGAGGTCTTGGGCATCCAGCCCTTTGCTGGTCCCTTCCCTCTGACGAGGCCCTCTGAGCTCCAGCACCTTGCAGTGTGGAGACAGCCCCTGCCAGCAACCTCCTCTCCAAAGAGGCCTCAACCGAGGCCTAGGCCCAGGGGAAAGGCACCAGCGGGGATGATCCTGGGGAGGCGCACGGACATGTCTGGACCCAGTCCCCGCAGCCTGCCCCTTGGTGGGGCAGTACCCCCGGAGGCCAGGAAGGTCTGGGCAAGGCTGGCCAGGGGCAGGGGCCCTGGTGGGTCCTGCTCCTGGCCTGTGGGGCCTCTGAGCACAACCGGCCCTCTCCCACTGGAAGACCTCCCCGGCTGCCTCCAAAGGCCGGTTTGCAAGCGCTCCCGGCCACTGTTCCCAGCAGGCGTGGACAATGCTCCCAAGCCCGGGAGAAAAGCGCTTCAGGGTCGTGCTCTCTCCGGGCCCTTGCCCCTGAGCCTGGGGGCAAGGCAGGGTGTCCACACTCCCAGGCCAAGGCAGAACCACATGCACACGTCTGATCTGCCCCATGCACCGGCAGAGAGCTCGGGGGAGCCAGAGTCTGTCAAGCAGCTGCTGGGCTGGCTGCCTGTATGGGAAGTGGCAGAGCCGACCTAGGGGCAATTTGGGCCTCTTGCTCTCCCTGCTGCCCTGAGGCTGCTGGGCCAAAGAGGTCTTGGGCATCCAGCCCCTTGCTGGTCCCTTCCCTCTGACGAGGCCCTCTGAGCTCCAGCACCTTGCAGTGTGGAGACAGCCCCTGCCAGCAACCTCCTCTCCAAGGAGGCCTCAACCGAGGCCTAGGCCCAGGGGAAAGGCACCAGCGGGGATGAGCCTGGGGAGGCGCCCGGGCATGTCTGGACCCAGTCCCCGCAGCCTGCCCCTTGGTGGGGCAGTACCCCCGGAGGCCAGGAAGGTCTGGGCAAAGCTGGCCAGGGACAGGGGACCTGCTGGGTCCTGCCCCTGGCCTGTGGGGCCTCTGAGCACAACCGGCCCTCTCCCACTGGAAGACCTCCCCGGCTGCCTCCAAAGGCCGGTTTGCAAGCACTCCGGCCCACTGTTCCCACCAAGCGCACACAATGCTCCCAAGCCCGGGAGAAAAGCGCTTCGGGGTGGTGCTCTCTCCGGGCCCTTGCCCCTGAGCCTGGGGGCCAGGCAGGGGGTCCACACTCCCAGGCCAAGGCAGAACCACATGCACACGTCTGTTCCTGCCCCCTGCACCGGCAGAGAGCTCGGGGGAGCCAGAGTCTGTCAGGCAGCTGCTGGGCTGGCCGCCTGTGTGGGAAGGGGCAGAGCCGACCTAGGGGCAATTTGGGCCTCTTGCTCTCCCTGCTGCCCTGAGGCTGCTGGGCCAAAGAGGTCTTGGGCATCCAGCCCCTTGCTTGTCCCTTCCCTCTGACGAGGCCCTCTGAGCTCCAGCACCTTGCAGTGTGGAGACAGCCCCTGCCAGCAACCTCCTCTCCAAGGAGGCCTCAACCGAGGCCTAGGCCCAGGGGAAAGGCACCAGAGGGGATGAGCCTGGGGAGGCGCCCGGGCATGTCTGGACCCAGTCCCCGCAGCCTGCCCCTTTGTGGGGCAGTACCCCCGGAGGCCAGGAAGGTCTGGGCAAGGCTGGCCAGGGGCAGGGGCCCTGCTGGGTCCTGCCGCTGGCCTGTGGGGCCTCTGAGCACAACCGGCCCTCTCCCACTGGAAGACCTCCCCGGCTGCCTCCAAAGGCCGGTTTGCCAACACTCCCGCCCGCTGTTCCCGCCAGGCACGCACAATGCTCCCAAGCCCGGGAGAAAAGCGCTTCGGGGTGTTGCTCTCTCTGGGCCCTTGCCCCTGAGCCTGGGGGCCAGGCAGTTGGTCCACACTCCCAGTCCAAGGCAGAACCACATGCACACGTCTGTTCCTGACCCCTGCACCGGCAGAGAGCTCGGGGGAGCCAGAGTCTGTCAGGCAGCTGCTGGGCTGGCCGCCTGTGTGGGAAGGGGCAGAGCCGACCTAGGGGCAAGTTGGGCCTCTTCCTCTCCCTGCTGCCCTGAGGATGCTGGGCCAAAGAGGTCTTGGGCATCCAGCCCCTTGCTGGTCCCTTCCCTCTGACGAGGCCCTCTGAGCTCCAGCACCTTGCAGTGTGGAGACAGCCCCTGCCAGCAACCTCCTCTCCAAGGAGGCCTCAACCGAGGCCTAGGCCCAGGGGAAAGGCACCAGCGGGGATGAGCCTGGGGAGGCGCCCGAGCATGTCTGGACCCAGTCCCCGCAGCCTGCCCCTTGGTGGGGCAGTACCCCCGGAGGCCAGGAATGTCTGGGCAAGGCTGCCAGGGGCAGGGACACTGCTGGGTCCTGACCCTGGCCTGTGGGCCGTCTGAGCACAACCAGCACTCTCCCGCTGGAAGACCTCCCCGTCTGCCTCCAAAGGCCGGTTTGCAAGCACTCCCGCCCGCTGTTCCCGCCAGGCACGCACAATGCTCCCAAGCCCGGGAGAAAAGCGCTTCGGGGTGGTGCTCTCTCCGGGCCCTTGCCCCTGGGCCTGGGGGCCAGGCAGGGGGAACACACTCCCAGGCCAAGGCAGAACGACATGCACACGTCTGTTCCTGCCCCCTACACCGGCAGAGAGCTCGGGGGAGCCAGATACTGCGAGGCTGCTGCTGGGCTGGCTGCCTGTGTGGGACGGGGCAGAGCCGACCTAGGGGCAAGTTGGGCCTCTTGCTCTCCCTGCTGCCCTGAGGCTGCTGGGTCAAAGAGGTCTTGGGCATCCAGCCCTTTGCTGGTCCCTTCCCTCTGACGAGGCCCTCTGAGCTCCAGCACCTTGCAGTGTGGAGACAGCCCCTGCCAGCAACCTCCTCTCCAAAGAGGCCTCAACCGAGGCCTAGGCCCAGGGGAAAGGCACCAGCGGGGATGATCCTGGGGAGGCGCACGGACATGTCTGGACCCAGTCCCCGCAGCCTGCCCCTTGGTGGGGCAGTACCCCCGGAGGCCAGGAAGGTCTGGGCAAGGCTGGCCAGGGGCAGGGGCCCTGGTGGGTCCTGCCCCTGGCCTGTGGGGCCTCTGAGCACAACCGGCCCTCTCCCACTGGAAGACCTCCCCGGCTGCCTCCAAAGGCCGGTTTGCAAGCGCTCCCGGCCACTGTTCCCAGCTGGCGTGGACAATGCTCCCAAGCCCGGGAGAAAAGCGCTTCAGGGTCGTGCTCTCTCCGGGCCCTTGCCCCTGAGCCTGGGGGCAAGGCAGGGTGTCCACACTCCCAGGCCAAGGCAGAACCACATGCACACGTCTGATCTGCCCCATGCACCGGCAGAGAGCTCGGGGGAGCCAGAGTCTGTCAAGCAGCTGCTGGGCTGGCTGCCTGTATGGGAAGTGGCAGAGCCGACCTAGGGGCAAGTTGGGCCTCTTGCTCTCCCTGCTGCCCTGAGGCTGCTGGGCCAAAGAGGTCTTGGGCATCCAGCCCCTTGCTGGTCCCTTCCCTCTGACGAGGCCCTCTGAGCTCCAGCACCTTGCAGTGTGGAGACAGCCCCTGCCAGCAACCTCCTCTCCAAGGAGGCCTCAACCGAGGCCTAGGCCCAGGGGAAAGGCACCAGCGGGGATGAGCCTGGGGAGGCGCCCGGGCATGTCTGGACCCAGTCCCCGCAGCCTGCCCCTTGGTGGGGCAGTACCCCCGGAGGCCAGGAAGGTCTGGGCAAGGCTGGCCAGGGACAGGGGACCTGCTGGGTCCTGCCCCTGGCCTGTGGGGCCTCTGAGCACAACCGGCCCTCTCCCACTGGAAGACCTCCCCGGCTGCCTCCAAAGGCCGGTTTGCAAGCACTCCCGCCCACTGTTCCCGCCAGGCACGCACAATTTTCCCAAGCCCGGGAGAAAAGCGCTTCGGGGTGTTGCTCTCTCCGGGCCCTTGCCCCTGAGCCTGGGGGCCAGGCAGTTGGTCCACACTCCCAGTCCAAGGCAGAACCACATGCACACGTCTGTTCCTGACCCCTGCACCGGCAGAGAGCTCGGGGGAGCCAGAGTCTGTCAGGCAGCTGCTGGGCTGGCCGCCTGTGTGGGAAGGGGCAGAGCCGACCTAGGGGCAAGTTGGGCCTCTTCCTCTCCCTGCTGCCCTGAGGATGCTGGGCCAAAGAGGTCTTGGGCATCCAGCCCCTTGCTGGTCCCTTCCCTCTGACGAGGCCCTCTGAGCTCCAGCACCTTGCAGTGTGGAGACAGCCCCTGCCAGCAACCTCCTCTCCAAGGAGGCCTCAACCGAGGCCTAGGCCCAGGGGAAAGGCACCAGCGGGGATGAGCCTGGGGAGGCGCCCGGGCATGTCTGGACCCAGTCCCCGCAGCCTGCCCCTTTGTGGGGCAGTACCCCCGGAGGCCAGGAAGGTCTGGGCAAGGCTGGCCAGGGGCAGGGGCCCTGCTGGGTCCTGCCGCTGGCCTGTGGGGCCTCTGAGCACAACCGGCCCTCTCCCACTGGAAGACCTCCCCGGCTGCCTCAAAGGCCGGTTTGCCAACACTCCCGCCCGCTGTTCCCGCCAGGCACGCACAATTTTCCCAAGCCCGGGAGAAAAGCGCTTCGGGGTGTTGCTCTCTCCGGGCCCTTGCCCCTGAGCCTGGGGGCCAGGCAGTTGGTCCACACTCCCAGTCCAAGTCAGAACCACATGCACACGTCTGTTCCTGACCCCTGCACCGGCAGAGAGCTCGGGGGAGCCAGAGTCTGTCAGGCAGCTGCTGGGCTGGCCGCCTGTGTGGGAAGGGGCAGAGCCGACCTAGGGGCAAGTTGGGCCTCTTCCTCTCCCTGCTGCCCTGAGGATGCTGGGCCAAAGAGGTCTTGGGCATCCAGCCCCTTGCTGGTCCCTTCCCTCTGACGAGGCCCTCTGAGCTCCAGCACCTTGCAGTGTGGAGACAGCCCCTGCCAGCAACCTCCTCTCCAAGGAGGCCTCAACCGAGGCCTAGGACCAGGGGAAAGGCACCAGCGGGGATGAGCCTGGGGAGGCGCCCGAGCATGTCTGGACCCAGTCCCCGCAGCCTGCCCCTTGGTGGGGCAGTACCCCCGGAGGCCAGGAATGTCTGGGCAAGGCTGCCAGGGGCAGGGACACTGCTGGGTCCTGACCCTGGCCTGTGGGCCGTCTGAGCACAACCAGCACTCTCCCGCTGGAAGACCTCCCCGTCTGCCTCCAAAGGCCGGTTTGCAAGCACTCCCGCCAGCTGTTCCCGACAGGCACGCACAATGCTCCCAATCCCGGGAGAAAAGCGCTTCGGGGTGGTGCTCTCTCCGGGCCCTTGCCCCTGGGCCTGGGGGCCAGGCAGGGGGAACACACTCCCAGGCCAAGGCAGAACGACATGCACACGTCTGTTCCTGCCCCCTACACCGGCAGAGAACTCGGGGGAGCCAGATACTGCGAGGCTGCTGCTGGGCTGGCTGCCTGTGTGGGACGGGGCAGAGCCGACCTAGGGGCAAGTTGGGCCTCTTGCTCTCCCTGCTGCCCTGAGGCTGCTGGGTCAAAGAGGTCTTGGGCATCCAGCCCTTTGCTGGTCCCTTCCCTCTGACGAGGCCCTCTGAGCTCCAGCACCTTGCAGTGTGGAGACAGCCCCTGCCAGCAACCTCCTCTCCAAAGAGGCCTCAACCGAGGCCTAGGCCCAGGGGAAAGGCACCAGCGGGGATGATCCTGGGGAGGCGCACGGACATGTCTGGACCCAGTCCCCGCAGCCTGCCCCTTGGTGGGGCAGTACCCCCGGAGGCCAGGAAGGTCTGGGCAAGGCTGGCCAGGGGCAGGGGCCCTGGTGGGTCCTGCCCCTGGCCTGTGGGGCCTCTGAGCACAACCGGCCCTCTCCCACTGGAAGACCTCCCCGGCTGCCTCCAAAGGCCGGTTTGCAAGCGCTCCCGGCCACTGTTCCCAGCAGGCGTGGACAATGCTCCCAAGCCCGGGAGAAAAGCGCTTCAGGGTCGTGCTCTCTCCGGGCCCTTGCCCCTGAGCCTGGGGGCAAGGCAGGGTGTCCACACTCCCAGGCCAAGGCAGAACCACATGCACACGTCTGATCTGCCCCCTGCACCGGCAGAGAGCTCGGGGGAGCCAGAGTCTGTCAGGCAGCTGCTGGGCTGGCCGCCTGTGTGGGAAGGGGCAGAGCCGACCTAGGGGCAATTTGGGCCTCTTGCTCTCCCTGCTGCCCTGAGGCTGCTGGGCCAAAGAGGTCTTGGGCATCCAGCCCCTTGCTTGTCCCTTCCCTCTGACGAGGCCCTCTGAGCTCCAGCACCTTGCAGTGTGGAGACAGCCCCTGCCAGCAACCTCCTCTCCAAGGAGGCCTCAACCGAGGCCTAGGCCCAGGGGAAAGGCACCAGCGGGGATGAGCCTGGGGAGGCGCCCGGGCATGTCTGGACCCAGTCCCCGCAGCCTGCCCCTTTGTGGGGCAGTACCCCCGGAGGCCAGGAAGGTCTGGGCAAGGCTGGCCAGGGGCAGGGGCCCTGCTGGGTCCTGCCGCTGGCCTGTGGGGCCTCTGAGCACAACCGGCCCTCTCCCACTGGAAGACTTCCCCGGCTGCCTCCAAAGGCCGGTTTGCCAACACTCCCGCCCGCTGTTCCCGCCAGGCACGCACAATTTTCCCAAGCCCGGGAGAAAAGCGCTTCGGGGTGTTGCTCTCTCCGGGCCCTTGCCCCTGAGCCTGGGGGCCAGGCAGTTGGTCCACACTCCCAGTCCAAGGCAGAACCACATGCACACGTCTGTTCCTGACCCCTGCACCGGCAGAGAGCTCGGGGGAGCCAGAGTCTGTCAGGCAGCTGCTGGGCTGGCCGCCTGTGTGGGAAGGGGCAGAGCCGACCTAGGGGCAAGTTGGGCCTCTTCCTCTCCCTGCTGCCCTGAGGATGCTGGGCCAAAGAGGTCTTGGGCATCCAGCCCCTTGCTGGTCCCTTCCCTCTGACGAGGCCCTCTGAGCTCCAGCACCTTGCAGTGTGGAGACAGCCCCTGCCAGCAACCTCCTCTCCAAGGAGGCCTCAACCGAGGCCTAGGCCCAGGGGAAAGGCACCAGCGGGGATGAGCCTGGGGAGGCGCCCGGGCATGTCTGGACCCAGTCCCCGCAGCCTGCCCCTTTGTGGGGCAGTACCCCCGGAGGCCAGGAAGGTCTGGGCAAGGCTGGCCAGGGGCAGGGGCCCTGCTGGGTCCTGCCGCTGGCCTGTGGGGCCTCTGAGCACAACCGGCCCTCTCCCACTGGAAGACCTCCCCGGCTGCCTCAAAGGCCGGTTTGCCAACACTCCCGCCCGCTGTTCCCGCCAGGCACGCACAATTTTCCCAAGCCCGGGAGAAAAGCGCTTCGGGGTGTTGCTCTCTCCGGGCCCTTGCCCCTGAGCCTGGGGGCCAGGCAGTTGGTCCACACTCCCAGTCCAAGTCAGAACCACATGCACACGTCTGTTCCTGACCCCTGCACCGGCAGAGAGCTCGGGGGAGCCAGAGTCTGTCAGGCAGCTGCTGGGCTGGCCGCCTGTGTGGGAAGGGGCAGAGCCGACCTAGGGGCAAGTTGGGCCTCTTCCTCTCCCTGCTGCCCTGAGGATGCTGGGCCAAAGAGGTCTTGGGCATCCAGCCCCTTGCTGGTCCCTTCCCTCTGACGAGGCCCTCTGAGCTCCAGCACCTTGCAGTGTGGAGACAGCCCCTGCCAGCAACCTCCTCTCCAAGGAGGCCTCAACCGAGGCCTAGGACCAGGGGAAAGGCACCAGCGGGGATGAGCCTGGGGAGGCGCCCGAGCATGTCTGGACCCAGTCCCCGCAGCCTGCCCCTTGGTGGGGCAGTACCCCCGGAGGCCAGGAATGTCTGGGCAAGGCTGCCAGGGGCAGGGACACTGCTGGGTCCTGACCCTGGCCTGTGGGCCGTCTGAGCACAACCAGCACTCTCCCGCTGGAAGACCTCCCCGTCTGCCTCCAAAGGCCGGTTTGCAAGCACTCCCGCCAGCTGTTCCCGCCAGGCACGCACAATGCTCCCAAGCCCGGGAGAAAAGCGCTTCGGGGTGGTGCTCTCTCCGGGCCCTTGCCCCTGGGCCTGGGGGCCAGGCAGGGGGAACACACTCCCAGGCCAAGGCAGAACGACATGCACACGTCTGTTCCTGCCCCCTACACCGGCAGAGAGCTCGGGGGAGCCAGATACTGCGAGGCTGCTGCTGGGCTGGCTGCCTGTGTGGGACGGGGCAGAGCCGACCTAGGGGCAAGTTGGGCCTCTTGCTCTCCCTGCTGCCCTGAGGCTGCTGGGTCAAAGAGGTCTTGGGCATCCAGCCCTTTGCTGGTCCCTTCCCTCTGACGAGGCCCTCTGAGCTCCAGCACCTTGCAGTGTGGAGACAGCCCCTGCCAGCAACCTCCTCTCCAAAGAGGCCTCAACCGAGGCCTAGGCCCAGGGGAAAGGCACCAGCGGGGATGATCCTGGGGAGGCGCACGGACATGTCTGGACCCAGTCCCCGCAGCCTGCCCCTTGGTGGGGCAGTACCCCCGGAGGCCAGGAAGGTCTGGGCAAGGCTGGCCAGGGGCAGGGGCCCTGGTGGGTCCTGCCCCTGGCCTGTGGGGCCTCTGAGCACAACCGGCCCTCTCCCACTGGAAGACCTCCCCGGCTGCCTCCAAAGGCCGGTTTGCAAGCGCTCCCGGCCACTGTTCCCAGCAGGCGTGGACAATGCTCCCAAGCCCGGGAGAAAAGCGCTTCAGGGTCGTGCTCTCTCCGGGCCCTTGCCCCTGAGCCTGGGGGCAAGGCAGGGTGTCCACACTCCCAGGCCAAGGCAGAACCACATGCACACGTCTGATCTGCCCCATGCACCGGCAGAGAGCTCGGGGGAGCCAGAGTCTGTCAAGCAGCTGCTGGGCTGGCTGCCTGTATGGGAAGTGGCAGAGCCGACCTAGGGGCAAGTTGGGCCTCTTGCTCTCCCTGCTGCCCTGAGGCTGCTGGGCCAAAGAGGTCTTGGGCATCCAGCCCCTTGCTGGTCCCTTCCCTCTGACGAGGCCCTCTGAGCTCCAGCACCTTGCAGTGTGGAGACAGCCCCTGCCAGCAACCTCCTCTCCAAGGAGGCCTCAACCGAGGCCTAGGCCCAGGGGAAAGGCACCAGCGGGGATGAGCCTGGGGAGGCGCCCGGGCATGTCTGGACCCAGTCCCCGCAGCCTGCCCCTTGGTGGGGCAGTACCCCCGGAGGCCAGGAAGGTCTGGGCAAGGCTGGCCAGGGGCAGGGGACCTGCTGGGTCCTGCCCCTGGCCTGTGGGGCCTCTGAGCACAACCGGCCCTCTCCCACTGGAAGACCTCCCCGGCTGCCTCCAAAGGCCGGTTTGCAAGCACTCCCGCCCACTGTTCCCACCAAGCCCACACAATGCTCCCAAGCCCGGGAGAAAAGCGCTTCGGGGTGGTGCTCTCTCCGGGCCCTTGCCCCTGAGCCTGGGGGCCAGGCAGGGGGTCCACACTCCCAGGCCAAGGCAGAACCACATGCACACGTCTGTTCCTGCCCCCTGCACCGGCAGAGAGCTCGGGGGAGCCAGAGTCTGTCAGGCAGCTGCTGGGCTGGCCGCCTGTGTGGGAAGGGGCAGAGCCGACCTAGGGGCAATTTGGGCCTCTTGCTCTCCCTGCTGCCCTGAGGCTGCTGGGCCAAAGAGGTCTTGGGCATCCAGCCCCTTGCTTGTCCCTTCCCTCTGACGAGGCCCTCTGAGCTCCAGCACCTTGCAGTGTGGAGACAGCCCCTGCCAGCAACCTCCTCTCCAAGGAGGCCTCAACCGAGGCCTAGGCCCAGGGGAAAGGCACCAGCGGGGATGAGCCTGGGGAGGCGCCCGGGCATGTCTGGACCCAGTCCCCGCAGCCTGCCCCTTGGTGGGGCAGTACCCCCGGAGGCCAGGAAGGTCTGGGCAAGGCTGGCCAGGGGCAGGGGCCCTGCTGGGTCCTGCCCCTGGCCTGTGGGGCCTCTGAGCACAACCGGCCCTCTCCCACTGGAAGACCTCCCCGGCTGCCTCCAAAGGCCGGTTTGCCAACACTCCCGCCCACTGTACCCAGCAGGCGTGCACAATGCTCCCAAGCCCGGGTGAAAAGCGCTTCGGGGTGTTTTTCTCTCCGGGCCCTTGCCCCTGAGCCTGGGGGCCAGGCAGTTGGTCCACACTCCCAGACCAAGGCAGAACCACATGCACACGTCTGTTCCTGACCCCTGCACCGGCAGAGAGCTCGGGGGAGCCAGAGTCTGTCAGGCAGCTGCTGGGCTGGCCGCCTGTGTGGGAAGGGGCAGAGCCGATCTAGGGGCAAGTTGGGCCTCTTCCTCTCCCTGCTGCCCTGAGGCTGCTGGGCCAAAGAGGTCTTGGGGATCCAGCCCCTTGCTGGTCCCTTCCCTCTGACGAGGCCCTCTGAGCTCCAGCACCTTGCAGTGTGTAGACAGCCCCTGCCAGCAACCTCCTCTCCAAAGAGGCCTCAACCGAGGCCTATGCCCAGGGGAAAGGCACCAGCGGGGATGAGCCTGGGGAGGCACCCGAGCATGTCTGGACCCAGTCCCCGCAGCCTGCCCCTTGGTGGGGCAGTACCCCCGGAGGCCAGGAATGTCTGGGCAAGGCTGCCAGGGGCAGGGACACTGCTGGGTCCTGCCCCTGGCCTGTGGGGCGTCTGAGCACAACCGGCACTCTCCCGCTGGAAGACCTCCCCGTCTGCCTCCAAAGGCCGGTTTGCAAGCACTCCCGCCCGCTGTTCCCGCCAGGCACGCACAATGCTCCCAAGCCCGGGAGAAAAGCGCTTCGGGGTGGTGCTCTCTCCGGGCCCTTGCCCCTGAGCCTGGGGGCCAGGCAGGGGGAACACACTCCCAGGCCAAGGCAGAACCACATGCACACGTCTGTACCTGCCCCCTACACCGGCAGAGAGCTCGGGGGAGCCAGATACTGCGAGGCTGCTGCTGGGCTGGCTGCCTGTGTGGGACGGGGCAGAGCCGACCTAGGGGCAAGTTGGGCCTCTTCCTCTCCCTGCTGCCCTGAGGCTGCTGGGTCAAAGAGGCATTGGGCATCCAGCCCTTTGCTGGTCCCTTCCCTCTGACGAGGCCCTCTGAGCTCCAGCACCTTGCAGTGTGGAGACAGCCCCTGCCAGCAACCTCCTCTCCAAAGAGGCCTCAACCGAGGCCTAGGCCCAGGGGAAAGGCACCAGCGGGGATGATCCTGGGGAGGCGCACGGACATGTCTGGACCCAGTCCCCGCAGCCTGCCCGTTGGTGGGGCAGTACCCCCGGAGGCCAGGAAGGTCTGGGCAAGGCTGGCCAGGGGCAGGGGCCCTGGTGGGTCCTGCCCCTGGCCTGTGGGGCCTCTGAGCACAACCGGCCCTCTCCCACTGGAAGACCTCCCCGGCTGCCTCCAAAGGCCGGTTTGCAAGCGCTCCCGGCCACTGTTCCCAGCAGGCGTGGACAATGCTCCCAAGCCCGGGAGAAAAGCGCTTCAGGGTCGTGCTCTCTCCGGGCCCTTGCCCCTGAGCCTGGGGGCAAGGCAGGGTGTCCACACTCCCAGGCCAAGGCAGAACCACATGCACACGTGTGATCTGCCCCATGCACCGGCAGAGAGCTCGGGGGAGCCAGATACTGCGAGGCTGCTGCTGGGCTGGCTGCCTGTGTGGGACGGGGCAGAGCCGACCTAGGGGCAAGTTGGCCCTCTTGCTCTCCCTGCTGCCCTGAGGCTGCTGGGCCAAAGAGGTCTTGGGCATCCAGCCCCTTGCTGGTCCCTTCCCTCTGACGAGGCCCTCTGAGCTCCAGCACCTTGCAGTGTGGAGACAGCCCCTGCCAGCAACCTCCTCTCCAAGGAGGCCTCAACCGAGGCCTAGGACCAGGGGAAAGGCACCAGCGGGGATGAGCCTGGGGAGGCGCCCGGGCATGTCTGGACCCAGTCCCCGCAGCCTGCCCCTTGGTGGGGCAGTACCCCCAGAGGCCAGGAAGCTCTGGGCAAGGCTGGCCAGGGGCAGGGGCCCTGCTGGGTCCTGCCCCTGGTCTGTGGGTCCTCTGAGCACAACCGGCCCTCTTCCACTGGAAGACCTCCCCGGCTGCCTCCAAAGGCCGGTTTGCAAGCGCTCCCGCCCACTGTTCCCAGCAGGCGTGCACAATGCTCCCAAGCCCGGGAGAAAAGCGCTTCGGGGTGTTGCTCTCTCCGGGCCATTGCCCCTGAGCCTGGGGGCCAGGCAGGGTGTCCACACTCCCAGGCCAAGGCAGAACCACATGCACACGTCTGATCTGCCCCATGCACCGGCAGAGAGCTCGGGGGAGCCAGAGTCTGTCAGGCAGCTGCTGGGCTGGCTGCCTGTATGGGAAGTGGCAGAGCCGACCTAGGGGCACGTTGGGCCTCTTGCTCTCCCTGCTGCCCTGAGGCTGCTGGGCCAAAGAGGTCTTGGGCATCCAGCCCCTTGCTGGTCCCTTCCCTCTGACGAGGCCCTCTGAGCTCCAGCACCTTGCAGTGTGGAGACAGCCCCTGCCAGCAACCTCCTCTCCAAGGAGGCCTCAACCGAGGCCTAGGCCCAGGGGAAAGGCACCAGCGGGGATGAGCCTGGGGAGGCGCCCGGGCATGTCTGGACCCAGTCCCCGCAGCCTGCCCCTTGGTGGGGCAGTACCCCCGGAGGCCAGGAAGGTCTGGGCAAGGCTGGCCAGGGCAGGGGCCCTGCTGGGTCCTGCCCCTGGCCTGTGGGGCCTCTGAGCACAACCGGCCCTCTCCCACTGGAAGACCTCCCCGGCTGCCTCCAAAGGCCGGTTTGCCAACACTCCCGCCCGCTGTTCCCGCCAGGCACGCACAATGCTCCCAAGCCCGGGAGAAAAGCGCTTCGGGGTGTTGCTCTCTCCGGGCCCTTGCCCCTGAGCCTGGGGGCCAGGCAGTTGGTCCACACTCCCAGTCCAAGGCAGAACCACATGCACACGTCTGTTCCTGACCCCTGCACCGGCAGAGAGCTCGGGGGAGCCAGAGTCTGTCAGGCAGCTGCTGGGCTGGCCGCCTGTGTGGAAAGGGGCAGAGCCGACCTAGGGGCAAGTTGGGCCTCTTGCTCTCCCTGCTGCCCTGAGGCTGCTGGGCCAAATAGGTCTTGGGCATCCAGCCCCTTGCTTGTCCCTTCCCTCTGACGAGGCCCTCTGAGCTCCAGCACCTTGCAGTGTGGAGACAGCCCCTGCCAGCAACCTCCTCTCCAAGGAGGCCTCAACCGAGGCCTAGGACCAGGGGAAAGGCACCAGCGGGGATGAGCCTGGGGAGGCGCCCGAGCATGTCTGGACCCAGTCCCCGCAGCCTGCCCCTTGGTGGGGCAGTACCCCCGGAGGCCAGGAATGTCTGGGCAAGGCTGCCAGGGGCAGGGACACTGCTAGGTCCTGCCCCTGGCCTGTGGGGCGTCTGAGCACAACCAGCACTCTCCCGCTGGAAGACCTCCCCGTCTGCCTCCAAAGGCCGGTTTGCAAGCACTCCCGCCCGCTGTTCCCGCCAGGCACGCACAATGCTCCCAAGCCCGGGAGAAAAGCGCTTCGGGGTGGTGCTCTCTCCGGGCCCTTGCCCCTGGGCCTGGGGGCCAGGCAGGGGGAACACACTCCCAGGCCAAGGCAGAACGACATGCACACGTCTGTTCCTGCCCCCTACACCGGCAGAGAGCTCGGGGGAGCCAGATACTGCGAGGCTGCTGCTGGGCTGGCTGCCTGTGTGGGACGGGGCAGAGCCGACCTAGGGGCAAGTTGGGCCTCTTGCTCTCCCTGCTGCCCTGAGGCTGCTGGGTCAAAGAGGTCTTGGGCATCCAGCCCTTTGCTGGTCCCTTCCCTCTGACGAGGCCCTCTGAGCTCCAGCACCTTGCAGTGTGGAGACAGCCCCTGCCAGCAACCTCCTCTCCAAAGAGGCCTCAACCGAGGCCTAGGCCCAGGGGAAAGGCACCAGCGGGGATGATCCTGGGGAGGCGCACGGACATGTCTGGACCCAGTCCCCGCAGCCTGCCCCTTGGTGGGGCAGTACCCCCGGAGGCCAGGAAGGTCTGGGCAAGGCTGGCCAGGGGCAGGGGCCCTGGTGGGTCCTGCTCCTGGCCTGTGGGGCCTCTGAGCACAACCGGCCCTCTCCCACTGGAAGACCTCCCCGGCTGCCTCCAAAGGCCGGTTTGCAAGCGCTCCCGGCCACTGTTCCCAGCAGGCGTGGACAATGCTCCCAAGCCCGGGAGAAAAGCGCTTCAGGGTCGTGCTCTCTCCGGGCCCTTGCCCCTGAGCCTGGGGGCAAGGCAGGGTGTCCACACTCCCAGGCCAAGGCAGAACCACATGCACACGTCTGATCTGCCCCATGCACCGGCAGAGAGCTCGGGGGAGCCAGAGTCTGTCAAGCAGCTGCTGGGCTGGCTGCCTGTATGGGAAGTGGCAGAGCCGACCTAGGGGCAAGTTGGGCCTCTTGCTCTCCCTGCTGCCCTGAGGCTGCTGGGCCAAAGAGGTCTTGGGCATCCAGCCCCTTGCTGGTCCCTTCCCTCTGACGAGGCCCTCTGAGCTCCAGCACCTTGCAGTGTGGAGACAGCCCCTGCCAGCAACCTCCTCTCCAAGGAGGCCTCAACCGAGGCCTAGGCCCAGGGGAAAGGCACCAGCGGGGATGAGCCTGGGGAGGCGCCCGGGCATGTCTGGACCCAGTCCCCGCAGCCTGCCCCTTGGTGGGGCAGTACCCCCGGAGGCCAGGAAGGTCTGGGCAAAGCTGGCCAGGGACAGGGGACCTGCTGGGTCCTGCCCCTGGCCTGTGGGGCCTCTGAGCACAACCGGCCCTCTCCCACTGGAAGACCTCCCCGGCTGCCTCCAAAGGCCGGTTTGCAAGCACTCCGGCCCACTATTCCCACCAAGCGCACACAATGCTCCCAAGCCCGGGAGAAAAGCGCTTCGGGGTGGTGCTCTCTCCGGGCCCTTGCCCCTGAGCCTGGGGGCCAGGCAGGGGGTCCACACTCCCAGGCCAAGGCAGAACCACATGCACACGTCTGTTCCTGCCCCCTGCACCGGCAGAGAGCTCGGGGGAGCCAGAGTCTGTCAGGCAGCTGCTGGGCTGGCCGCCTGTGTGGGAAGGGGCAGAGCCGACCTAGGGGCAATTTGGGCCTCTTGCTCTCCCTGCTGCCCTGAGGCTGCTGGGCCAAAGAGGTCTTGGGCATCCAGCCCCTTGCTTGTCCCTTCCCTCTGACGAGGCCCTCTGAGCTCCAGCACCTTGCAGTGTGGAGACAGCCCCTGCCAGCAACCTCCTCTCCAAGGAGGCCTCAACCGAGGCCTAGGCCCAGGGGAAAGGCACCAGAGGGGATGAGCCTGGGGAGGCGCCCGGGCATGTCTGGACCCAGTCCCCGCAGCCTGCCCCTTTGTGGGGCAGTACCCCCGGAGGCCAGGAAGGTCTGGGCAAGGCTGGCCAGGGGCAGGGGCCCTGCTGGGTCCTGCCGCTGGCCTGTGGGGCCTCTGAGCACAACCGGCCCTCTCCCACTGGAAGACCTCCCCGGCTGCCTCCAAAGGCCGGTTTGCCAACACTCCCGCCCGCTGTTCCCGCCAGGCACGCACAATGCTCCCAAGCCCGGGAGAAAAGCGCTTCGGGGTGTTGCTCTCTCTGGGCCCTTGCCCCTGAGCCTGGGGGCCAGGCAGTTGGTCCACACTCCCAGTCCAAGGCAGAACCACATGCACACGTCTGTTCCTGACCCCTGCACCGGCAGAGAGCTCGGGGGAGCCAGAGTCTGTCAGGCAGCTGCTGGGCTGGCCGCCTGTGTGGGAAGGGGCAGAGCCGACCTAGGGGCAAGTTGGGCCTCTTCCTCTCCCTGCTGCCCTGAGGATGCTGGGCCAAAGAGGTCTTGGGCATCCAGCCCCTTGCTGGTCCCTTCCCTCTGACGAGGCCCTCTGAGCTCCAGCACCTTGCAGTGTGGAGACAGCCCCTGCCAGCAACCTCCTCTCCAAGGAGGCCTCAACCGAGGCCTAGGCCCAGGGGAAAGGCACCAGCGGGGATGAGCCTGGGGAGGCGCCCGAGCATGTCTGGACCCAGTCCCCGCAGCCTGCCCCTTGGTGGGGCAGTACCCCCGGAGGCCAGGAATGTCTGGGCAAGGCTGCCAGGGGCAGGGACACTGCTGGGTCCTGACCCTGGCCTGTGGGCCGTCTGAGCACAACCAGCACTCTCCCGCTGGAAGACCTCCCCGTCTGCCTCCAAAGGCCGGTTTGCAAGCACTCCCGCCCGCTGTTCCCGCCAGGCACGCACAATGCTCCCAAGCCCGGGAGAAAAGCGCTTCGGGGTGGTGCTCTCTCCGGGCCCTTGCCCCTGGGCCTGGGGGCCAGGCAGGGGGAACACACTCCCAGGCCAAGGCAGAACGACATGCACACGTCTGTTCCTGCCCCCTACACCGGCAGAGAGCTCGGGGGAGCCAGATACTGCGAGGCTGCTGCTGGGCTGGCTGCCTGTGTGGGACGGGGCAGAGCCGACCTAGGGGCAAGTTGGGCCTCTTGCTCTCCCTGCTGCCCTGAGGCTGCTGGGTCAAAGAGGTCTTGGGCATCCAGCCCTTTGCTGGTCCCTTCCCTCTGACGAGGCCCTCTGAGCTCCAGCACCTTGCAGTGTGGAGACAGCCCCTGCCAGCAACCTCCTCTCCAAAGAGGCCTCAACCGAGGCCTAGGCCCAGGGGAAAGGCACCAGCGGGGATGATCCTGGGGAGGCGCACGGACATGTCTGGACCCAGTCCCCGCAGCCTGCCCCTTGGTGGGGCAGTACCCCCGGAGGCCAGGAAGGTCTGGGCAAGGCTGGCCAGGGGCAGGGGCCCTGGTGGGTCCTGCCCCTGGCCTGTGGGGCCTCTGAGCACAACCGGCCCTCTCCCACTGGAAGACCTCCCCGGCTGCCTCCAAAGGCCGGTTTGCAAGCGCTCCCGGCCACTGTTCCCAGCAGGCGTGGACAATGCTCCCAAGCCCGGGAGAAAAGCGCTTCAGGGTCGTGCTCTCTCCGGGCCCTTGCCCCTGAGCCTGGGGGCAAGGCAGGGTGTCCACACTCCCAGGCCAAGGCAGAACCACATGCACACGTCTGATCTGCCCCATGCACCGGCAGAGAGCTCGGGGGAGCCAGAGTCTGTCAAGCAGCTGCTGGGCTGGCTGCCTGTATGGGAAGTGGCAGAGCCGACCTAGGGGCAAGTTGGGCCTCTTGCTCTCCCTGCTGCCCTGAGGCTGCTGGGCCAAAGAGGTCTTGGGCATCCAGCCCCTTGCTGGTCCCTTCCCTCTGACGAGGCCCTCTGAGCTCCAGCACCTTGCAGTGTGGAGACAGCCCCTGCCAGCAACCTCCTCTCCAAGGAGGCCTCAACCGAGGCCTAGGCCCAGGGGAAAGGCACCAGCGGGGATGAGCCTGGGGAGGCGCCCGGGCATGTCTGGACCCAGTCCCCGCAGCCTGCCCCTTGGTGGGGCAGTACCCCCGGAGGCCAGGAAGGTCTGGGCAAGGCTGGCCAGGGACAGGGGACCTGCTGGGTCCTGCCCCTGGCCTGTGGGGCCTCTGAGCACAACCGGCCCTCTCCCACTGGAAGACCTCCCCGGCTGCCTCCAAAGGCCGGTTTGCAAGCACTCCCGCCCACTGTTCCCACCAAGCGCACACAATGCTCCCAAGCCCGGGAGAAAAGCGCTTCGGGGTGGTGCTCTCTCCGGGCCCTTGCCCCTGAGCCTGGGGGCCAGGCAGGGGGTCCACACTCCCAGGCCAAGGCAGAACCACATGCACACGTCTGTTCCTGCCCCCTGCACCGGCAGAGAGCTCGGGGGAGCCAGAGTCTGTCAGGCAGCTGCTGGGCTGGCCGCCTGTGTGGGAAGGGGCAGAGCCGACCTAGGGGCAATTTGGGCCTCTTGCTCTCCCTGCTGCCCTGAGGCTGCTGGGCCAAAGAGGTCTTGGGCATCCAGCCCCTTGCTTGTCCCTTCCCTCTGACGAGGCCCTCTGAGCTCCAGCACCTTGCAGTGTGGAGACAGCCCCTGCCAGCAACCTCCTCTCCAAGGAGGCCTCAACCGAGGCCTAGGCCCAGGGGAAAGGCACCAGCGGGGATGAGCCTGGGGAGGCGCCCGGGCATGTCTGGACCCAGTCCCCGCAGCCTGCCCCTTTGTGGGGCAGTACCCCCGGAGGCCAGGAAGGTCTGGGCAAGGCTGGCCAGGGGCAGGGGCCCTGCTGGGTCCTGCCGCTGGCCTGTGGGGCCTCTGAGCACAACCGGCACTCTCCCACTGGAAGACTTCCCCGGCTGCCTCCAAAGGCCGGTTTGCCAACACTCCCGCCCGCTGTTCCCGCCAGGCACGCACAATTTTCCCAAGCCCGGGAGAAAAGCGCTTCGGGGTGTTGCTCTCTCCGGGCCCTTGCCCCTGAGCCTGGGGGCCAGGCAGTTGGTCCACACTCCCAGTCCAAGGCAGAACCACATGCACACGTCTGTTCCTGACCCCTGCACCGGCAGAGAGCTCGGGGGAGCCAGAGTCTGTCAGGCAGCTGCTGGGCTGGCCGCCTGTGTGGGAAGGGGCAGAGCCGACCTAGGGGCAAGTTGGGCCTCTTCCTCTCCCTGCTGCCCTGAGGATGCTGGGCCAAAGAGGTCTTGGGCATCCAGCCCCTTGCTGGTCCCTTCCCTCTGACGAGGCCCTCTGAGCTCCAGCACCTTGCAGTGTGGAGACAGCCCCTGCCAGCAACCTCCTCTCCAAGGAGGCCTCAACCGAGGCCTAGGCCCAGGGGAAAGGCACCAGCGGGGATGAGCCTGGGGAGGCGCCCGGGCATGTCTGGACCCAGTCCCCGCAGCCTGCCCCTTTGTGGGGCAGTACCCCCGGAGGCCAGGAAGGTCTGGGCAAGGCTGGCCAGGGGCAGGGGCCCTGCTGGGTCCTGCCGCTGGCCTGTGGGGCCTCTGAGCACAACCGGCCCTCTCCCACTGGAAGACCTCCCCGGCTGCCTCAAAGGCCGGTTTGCCAACACTCCCGCCCGCTGTTCCCGCCAGGCACGCACAATTTTCCCAAGCCCGGGAGAAAAGCGCTTCGGGGTGTTGCTCTCTCCGGGCCCTTGCCCCTGAGCCTGGGGGCCAGGCAGTTGGTCCACACTCCCAGTCCAAGTCAGAACCACATGCACACGTCTGTTCCTGACCCCTGCACCGGCAGAGAGCTCGGGGGAGCCAGAGTCTGTCAGGCAGCTGCTGGGCTGGCCGCCTGTGTGGGAAGGGGCAGAGCCGACCTAGGGGCAAGTTGGGCCTCTTCCTCTCCCTGCTGCCCTGAGGATGCTGGGCCAAAGAGGTCTTGGGCATCCAGCCCCTTGCTGGTCCCTTCCCTCTGACGAGGCCCTCTGAGCTCCAGCACCTTGCAGTGTGGAGACAGCCCCTGCCAGCAACCTCCTCTCCAAGGAGGCCTCAACCGAGGCCTAGGACCAGGGGAAAGGCACCAGCGGGGATGAGCCTGGGGAGGCGCCCGAGCATGTCTGGACCCAGTCCCCGCAGCCTGCCCCTTGGTGGGGCAGTACCCCCGGAGGCCAGGAATGTCTGGGCAAGGCTGCCAGGGGCAGGGACACTGCTGGGTCCTGACCCTGGCCTGTGGGCCGTCTGAGCACAACCAGCACTCTCCCGCTGGAAGACCTCCCCGTCTGCCTCCAAAGGCCGGTTTGCAAGCACTCCCGCCAGCTGTTCCCGCCAGGCACGAACAATGCTCCCAAGCCCGGGAGAAAAGCGCTTCGGGGTGGTGCTCTCTCCGGGCCCTTGCCCCTGGGCCTGGGGGCCAGGCAGGGGGAACACACTCCCAGGCCAAGGCAGAACGACATGCACACGTCTGTTCCTGCCCCCTACACCGGCAGAGAGCTCGGGGGAGCCAGATACTGCGAGGCTGCTGCTGGGCTGGCTGCCTGTGTGGGACGGGGCAGAGCCGACCTAGGGGCAAGTTGGGCCTCTTGCTCTCCCTGCTGCCCTGAGGCTGCTGGGTCAAAGAGGTCTTGGGCATCCAGCCCTTTGCTGGTCCCTTCCCTCTGACGAGGCCCTCTGAGCTCCAGCACCTTGCAGTGTGGAGACAGCCCCTGCCAGCAACCTCCTCTCCAAAGAGGCCTCAACCGAGGCCTAGGCCCAGGGGAAAGGCACCAGCGGGGATGATCCTGGGGAGGCGCACGGACATGTCTGGACCCAGTCCCCGCAGCCTGCCCCTTGGTGGGGCAGTACCCCCGGAGGCCAGGAAGGTCTGGGCAAGGCTGGCCAGGGGCAGGGGCCCTGGTGGGTCCTGCCCCTGGCCTGTGGGGCCTCTGAGCACAACCGGCCCTCTCCCACTGGAAGACCTCCCCGGCTGCCTCCAAAGGCCGGTTTGCAAGCGCTCCCGGCCACTGTTCCCAGCAGGCGTGGACAATGCTCCCAAGCCCGGGAGAAAAGCGCTTCAGGGTCGTGCTCTCTCCGGGCCCTTGCCCCTGAGCCTGGGGGCAAGGCAGGGTGTCCACACTCCCAGGCCAAGGCAGAACCACATGCACACGTCTGATCTGCCCCCTGCACCGGCAGAGAGCTCGGGGGAGCCAGAGTCTGTCAGGCAGCTGCTGGGCTGGCCGCCTGTGTGGGAAGGGGCAGAGCCGACCTAGGGGCAATTTGGGCCTCTTGCTCTCCCTGCTGCCCTGAGGCTGCTGGGCCAAAGAGGTCTTGGGCATCCAGCCCCTTGCTTGTCCCTTCCCTCTGACGAGGCCCTCTGAGCTCCAGCACCTTGCAGTGTGGAGACAGCCCCTGCCAGCAACCTCCTCTCCAAGGAGGCCTCAACCGAGGCCTAGGCCCAGGGGAAAGGCACCAGCGGGGATTAGCCTGGGGAGGCGCCCGGGCATGTCTGGACCCAGTCCCCGCAGCCTGCCCCTTTGTGGGGCAGTACCCCCGGAGGCCAGGAAGGTCTGGGCAAGGCTGGCCAGGGGCAGGGGCCCTGCTGGGTCCTGCCGCTGGCCTGTGGGGCCTCTGAGCACAACCGGCCCTCTCCCACTGGAAGACTTCCCCGGCTGCCTCCAAAGGCCGGTTTGCCAACACTCCCGCCCGCTGTTCCCGCCAGGCACGCACAATTTTCCCAAGCCCGGGAGAAAAGCGCTTCGGGGTGTTGCTCTCTCCGGGCCCTTGCCCCTGAGCCTGGGGGCCAGGCAGTTGGTCCACACTCCCAGTCCAAGGCAGAACCACATGCACACGTCTGTTCCTGACCCCTGCACCGGCAGAGAGCTCGGGGGAGCCAGAGTCTGTCAGGCAGCTGCTGGGCTGGCCGCCTGTGTGGGAAGGGGCAGAGCCGACCTAGGGGCAAGTTGGGCCTCTTCCTCTCCCTGCTGCCCTGAGGATGCTGGGCCAAAGAGGTCTTGGGCATCCAGCCCCTTGCTGGTCCCTTCCCTCTGACGAGGCCCTCTGAGCTCCAGCACCTTGCAGTGTGGAGACAGCCCCTGCCAGCAACCTCCTCTCCAAGGAGGCCTCAACCGAGGCCTAGGCCCAGGGGAAAGGCACCAGCGGGGATGAGCCTGGGGAGGCGCCCGGGCATGTCTGGACCCAGTCCCCGCAGCCTGCCCCTTTGTGGGGCAGTACCCCCGGAGGCCAGGAAGGTCTGGGCAAGGCTGGCCAGGGGCAGGGGCCCTGCTGGGTCCTGCCGCTGGCCTGTGGGGCCTCTGAGCACAACCGGCCCTCTCCCACTGGAAGACCTCCCCGGCTGCCTCAAAGGCCGGTTTGCCAACACTCCCGCCCGCTGTTCCCGCCAGGCACGCACAATTTTCCCAAGCCCGGGAGAAAAGCGCTTCGGGGTGTTGCTCTCTCCGGGCCCTTGCCCCTGAGCCTGGGGGCCAGGCAGTTGGTCCACACTCCCAGTCCAAGTCAGAACCACATGCACACGTCTGTTCCTGACCCCTGCACCGGCAGAGAGCTCGGGGGAGCCAGAGTCTGTCAGGCAGCTGCTGGGCTGGCCGCCTGTGTGGGAAGGGGCAGAGCCGACCTAGGGGCAAGTTGGGCCTCTTCCTCTCCCTGCTGCCCTGAGGATGCTGGGCCAAAGAGGTCTTGGGCATCCAGCCCCTTGCTGGTCCCTTCCCTCTGACGAGGCCCTCTGAGCTCCAGCACCTTGCAGTGTGGAGACAGCCCCTGCCAGCAACCTCCTCTCCAAGGAGGCCTCAACCGAGGCCTAGGACCAGGGGAAAGGCACCAGCGGGGATGAGCCTGGGGAGGCGCCCGAGCATGTCTGGACCCAGTCCCCGCAGCCTGCCCCTTGGTGGGGCAGTACCCCCGGAGGCCAGGAATGTCTGGGCAAGGCTGCCAGGGGCAGGGACACTGCTGGGTCCTGACCCTGGCCTGTGGGCCGTCTGAGCACAACCAGCACTCTCCCGCTGGAAGACCTCCCCGTCTGCCTCCAAAGGCCGGTTTGCAAGCACTCCCGCCAGCTGTTCCCGCCAGGCACGCACAATGCTCCCAAGCCCGGGAGAAAAGCGCTTCGGGGTGGTGCTCTCTCCGGGCCCTTGCCCCTGGGCCTGGGGGCCAGGCAGGGGGAACACACTCCCAGGCCAAGGCAGAACGACATGCACACGTTTGTTCCTGCCCCCTACACCGGCAGAGAGCTCGGGGGAGCCAGATACTGCGAGGCTGCTGCTGGGCTGGCTGCCTGTGTGGGACGGGGCAGAGCCGACCTAGGGGCAAGTTGGGCCTCTTGCTCTCCCTGCTTCCGTGAGGCTGCTGGGCCAAAGAGGTCTTGGGCATCCAGCCCTTTGCTGGTCCCTTCCCTCTGACGAGGCCCTCTGAGCTCCAGCACCTTGCAGTGTGGAGACAGCCCCTGCCAGCAACCTCCTCTCCAAAGAGGCCTCAACCGAGGCCTAGGCCCAGGGGAAAGGCACCAGCGGGGATGATCCTGGGGAGGCGCACGGACATGTCTGGACCCAGTCCCCGCAGCCTGCCCCTTGGTGGGGCAGTACCCCCGGAGGCCAGGAAGGTCTGGGCAAGGCTGGCCAGGGGCAGGGGCCCTGGTGGGTCCTGCCCCTGGCCTGTGGGGCCTCTGAGCACAACCGGCCCTCTCCCACTGGAAGACCTCCCCGGCTGCCTCCAAAGGCCGGTTTGCAAGCGCTCCCGGCCACTGTTCCCAGCAGGCGTGGACAATGCTCCCAAGCCCGGGAGAAAAGCGCTTCAGGGTCGGGCTCTCTCCGGGCCCTTGCCCCTGAGCCTGGGGGCAAGCCAGGGTGTCCACACTCCCAGGCCAAGGCAGAACCACATGCACACGTCTGATCTGCCCCATGCACCGGCAGAGAGCTCGGGGGAGCCAGAGTCTGTCAAGCAGCTGCTGGGCTGGCTGCCTGTATGGGAATTGGCAGAGCCGACCTAGGGGCAAGTTGGGCCTCTTGCTCTCCCTGCTGCCCTGAGGCTGCTGGGCCAAAGAGGTCTTGGGCATCCAGCCCCTTGCTGGTCCCTTCCCTCTGACGAGGCCCTCTGAGCTCCAGCACCTTGCAGTGTGGAGACAGCCCCTGCCAGCAACCTCCTCTCCAAGGAGGCCTCAACCGAGGCCTAGGCCCAGGGGAAAGGCACCAGCGGGGATGAGCCTGGGGAGGCGCCCGGGCATGTCTGGACCCAGTCCCCGCAGCCTGCCCCTTGGTGGGGCAGTAGCCCCGGAGGCCAGGAAGGTCTGGGCAAGGCTGGCAAGGGGCAGGGGACCTGCTGGTTCCTGCCCCTGACCTGTGGGGCCTCTGAGCACAACCGGCCCTCTCCCACTGGAAGACCTCCCCGGCTGCCTCCAAAGGCCGGTTTGCAAGCACTCCCGCCCACTGTTCCCACCAAGCGCACACAATGCTCCCAAGCCCGGGAGAAAAGCGCTTCGGGGTGGTGCTCTCTCCGGGCCCTTGCCCCTGAGCCTGGGGGCCAGGCAGGGGGTCCACACTCCCAGGCCAAGGCAGAACCACATGCACACGTCTGTTCCTGCCCCCTGCAAGGGCAGAGAGCTCGGGGGAGCCAGAGTCTGTCAGGCAGCTGCTGGGCTGGCCGCCTGTGTGGGAAGGGGCAGAGCCGACCTAGGGGCAATTTGGGCCTCTTGCTCTCCCTGCTGCCCTGAGGCTGCTGGGCCAAAGAGGTCTTGGGCATCCAGCCCCTTGCTTGTCCCTTCCCTCTGACGAGGCCCTCTGAGCTCCAGCACCTTGCAGTGTGGAGACAGCCCCTGCCAGCAACCTCCTCTCCAAGGAGGCCTCAACCGAGGCCTAGGCCCAGGGGAAAGGCACCAGCGGGGATGAGCCTGGGGAGGCGCCCGGGCATGTCTGGACCCAGTCCCCGCAGCCTGCCCCTTGGTGGGGCAGTACCCCCGGAGGCCAGGAAGGTCTGGGCAAGGCTGGCCAGGGGCAGGGGCCCTGCTGGGTCCTGCCCCTGGCCTGTGGGGCCTCTGAGCACAACCGGCCCTCTCCCACTGGAAGACCTCCCCGGCTGCCTCCAAAGGCCGGTTTGCCAACACTCCCGCCCCCTGTTCCCGCCAGGCACGCACAATGCTCCCAAGCCCGGGAGAAAAGCGCTTCGGGGTGTTGCTCTCTCCGGGCCCTTGCCCCTGAGCCTGGGGGCTAGGCAGGGTGTCCACACTCCCAGGCCAAGGCAGAACCACATGCACACGTCTGATCTGCCCCATGCACCGGCAGAGAGCTCGGGGGAGCCAGAGTCTGTCAGGCAGCTGCTGGGCTGGCTGCCTGTATGGGAAGTGGCAGAGCCGACCTAGGGGCACGTTGGGCCTCTTGCTCTCCCTGCTGCCCTGAGGCTGCTGGGCCAAAGAGGTCTTGGGCATCCAGCCCCTTGCTGGTCCCTTCCCTCTGACGAGGCCCTCTGAGCTCCAGCACCTTGCAGTGTGGAGACAGCCCCTGCCAGCAACCTCCTCTCCAAGGAGGCCTCAACCGAGGCCTAGGCCCAGGGGAAAGGCACCAGCGGGGATGAGCCTGGGGAGGCGCCCGGGCATGTCTGGACCCAGTCCCCGCAGCCTGCCCCTTTGTGGGGCAGTACCCCCGGAGGCCAGGAAGGTCTGGGCAAGGCTGGCCAGGGCAGGGGCCCTGCTGGGTCCTGCCCCTGGCCTGTGGGGCCTCTGAGCACAACCGGCCCTCTCCCACTGGAAGACCTCCCCGGCTGCCTCCAAAGGCCGGTTTGCCAACACTCCCGCCCGCTGTTCCCGCCAGGCACGCACAATGCTCCCAAGCCCGGGAGAAAAGCGCTTCGGGGTGTTGCTCTCTCCGGGCCCTTGCCCCTGAGCCTGGGGGCCAGGCAGTTGGTCCACACTCCCAGTCCAAGGCAGAACCACATGCACACGTCTGTTCCTGACCCCTGCACCGGCAGAGAGCTCGGGGGAGCCAGAGTCTGTCAGGCAGCTGCTGGGCTGGCCGCCTGTGTGGAAAGGGGCAGAGCCGACCTAGGGGCAAGTTGGGCCTCTTGCTCTCCCTGCTGCCCTGAGGCTGCTGGGCCAAATAGGTCTTGGGCATCCAGCCCCTTGCTTGTCCCTTCCCTCTGACGAGGCCCTCTGAGCTCCAGCACCTTGCAGTGTGGAGACAGCCCCTGCCAGCAACCTCCTCTCCAAGGAGGCCTCAACCGAGGCCTAGGACCAGGGGAAAGGTACCAGCGGGGATGAGCCTGGGGAGGCGTCCGAGCATGTCTGGACCCAGTCCCCGCAGCCTGCCCCTTGGTGGGGCAGTACCCCCGGAGGCCAGGAATGTCTGGGCAAGGCTGCCAGGGGCAGGGACACTGCTGGGTCCTGACCCTGGCCTGTGGGCCGTCTGAGCACAACCAGCACTCTCCCGCTGGAAGACCTCCCCGTCTGCCTCCAAAGGCCGGTTTGCAAGCACTCCCGCCCGCTGTTCCCGCCAGGCACGCACAATGCTCCCAAGCCCGGGAGAAAAGCGCTTCGGGGTGGTGCTCTCTCCGGGCCCTTGCCCCTGGGCCTGGGGGCCAGGCAGGGGGAACACACTCCCAGGCCAAGGCAGAACGACATGCACACGTCTGTTCCTGCCCCCTACACCGGCAGAGAGCTCGGGGGAGCCAGATACTGCGAGGCTGCTGCTGGGCTGGCTGCCTGTGTGGGACGGGGCAGAGCCGACCTAGGGGCAAGTTGGGCCTCTTGCTCTCCCTGCTGCCCTGAGGCTGCTGGGTCAAAGAGGTCTTGGGCATCCAGCCCTTTGCTGGTCCCTTCCCTCTGACGAGGCCCTCTGAGCTCCAGCACCTTGCAGTGTGGAGACAGCCCCTGCCAGCAACCTCCTCTCCAAAGAGGCCTCAACCGAGGCCTAGGCCCAGGGGAAAGGCACCAGCGGGGATGATCCTGGGGAGGCGCACGGACATGTCTGGACCCAGTCCCCGCAGCCTGCCCCTTGGTGGGGCAGTACCCCCGGAGGCCAGGAAGGTCTGGGCAAGGCTGGCCAGGGGCAGGGGCCCTGGTGGGTCCTGCTCCTGGCCTGTGGGGCCTCTGAGCACAACCGGCCCTCTCCCACTGGAAGACCTCCCCGGCTGCCTCCAAAGGCCGGTTTGCAAGCGCTCCCGGCCACTGTTCCCAGCAGGCGTGGACAATGCTCCCAAGCCCGGGAGAAAAGCGCTTCAGGGTCGTGCTCTCTCCGGGCCCTTGCCCCTGAGCCTGGGGGCAAGGCAGGGTGTCCACACTCCCAGGCCAAGGCAGAACCACATGCACACGTCTGATCTGCCCCATGCACCGGCAGAGAGCTCGGGGGAGCCAGAGTCTGTCAAGCAGCTGCTGGGCTGGCTGCCTGTATGGGAAGTGGCAGAGCCGACCTAGGGGCAAGTTGGGCCTCTTGCTCTCCCTGCTGCCCTGAGGCTGCTGGGCCAAAGAGGTCTTGGGCATCCAGCCCCTTGCTGGTCCCTTCCCTCTGACGAGGCCCTCTGAGCTCCAGCACCTTGCAGTGTGGAGACAGCCCCTGCCAGCAACCTCCTCTCCAAGGAGGCCTCAACCGAGGCCTAGGCCCAGGGGAAAGGCACCAGCGGGGATGAGCCTGGGGAGGCGCCCGGGCATGTCTGGACCCAGTCCCCGCAGCCTGCCCCTTGGTGGGGCAGTACCCCCGGAGGCCAGGAATGTCTGGGCAAGGCTGCCAGGGGCAGGGACACTGCTGGGTCCTGACCCTGGCCTGTGGGCCGTCTGAGCACAACCAGCACTCTCCCGCTGGAAGACCTCCCCGTCTGCCTCCAAAGGCCGGTTTGCAAGCACTCCCGCCCGCTGTTCCCGCCAGGCACGCACAATGCTCCCAAGCCCGGGAGAAAAGCGCTTCGGGGTGGTGCTCTCTCCGGGCCCTTGCCCCTGGGCCTGGGGGCCAGGCAGGGGGAACACACTCCCAGGCCAAGGCAGAACGACATGCACACGTCTGTTCCTGCCCCCTACACCGGCAGAGAGCTCGGGGGAGCCAGATACTGCGAGGCTGCTGCTGGGCTGGCTGCCTGTGTGGGACGGGGCAGAGCCGACCTAGGGGCAAGTTGGGCCTCTTGCTCTCCCTGCTGCCCTGAGGCTGCCGGGTCAAAGAGGTCTTGGGCATCCAGCCCTTTGCTGGTCCCTTCCCTCTGACGAGGCCCTCTGAGCTCCAGCACCTTGCAGTGTGGAGACAGCCCCTGCCAGCAACCTCCTCTCCAAAGAGGCCTCAACCGAGGCCTAGGCCCAGGGGAAAGGCACCAGCGGGGATGATCCTGGGGAGGCGCACGGACATGTCTGGACCCAGTCCCCGCAGCCTGCCCCTTGGTGGGGCAGTACCCCCCGGAGGCCAGGAAGGT
Source organism: Dama dama (assembly GCF_033118175.1). Taxonomy (NCBI): domain Eukaryota; kingdom Metazoa; phylum Chordata; class Mammalia; order Artiodactyla; family Cervidae; genus Dama; species Dama dama. The sequence continues at coordinate 690,451 of NW_026870988.1, read as the reverse complement.
CTGGGCAAGGCTGGCCAGGGGCAGGGGCCCCTGGTGGGTCCTGCCCCTGGCCTGTGGGGCCTCTGAGCACAACCGGCCCTCTCCCACTGGAAGACCTCCCCGGCTGCCTCCAAAGGCCGGTTTGCAAGCGCTCCCGGCCACTGTTCCCAGCAGGCGTGGACAATGCTCCCAAGCCCGGGAGAAAAGCGCTTCAGGGTCGTGCTCTCTCCGGGCCCTTGCCCCTGAGCCTGGGGGCAAGGCAGGGTGTCCACACTCCCAGGCCAAGGCAGAACCACATGCACACGTCTGATCTGCCCCATGCACCGGCAGAGAGCTCGGGGGAGCCAGAGTCTGTCAAGCAGCTGCTGGGCTGGCTGCCTGTATGGGAAGTGGCAGAGCCGACCTAGGGGCAAGTTGGGCCTCTTGCTCTCCCTGCTGCCCTGAGGCTGCTGGGCCAAAGAGGTCTTGGGCATCCAGCCCCTTGCTGGTCCCTTCCCTCTGACGAGGCCCTCTGAGCTCCAGCACCTTGCAGTGTGGAGACAGCCCCTGCCAGCAACCTCCTCTCCAAGGAGGCCTCAACCGAGGCCTAGGCCCCAGGGGAAAGGCACCAGCGGGGATGAGCCTGGGGAGGCGCCCGGGCATGTCTGGACCCAGTCCCCGCAGCCTGCCCCTTGGTGGGGCAGTACCCCCGGAGGCCAGGAAGGTCTGGGCAAGGCTGGCCAGGGACAGGGGACCTGCTGGGTCCTGCCCCTGGCCTGTGGGGCCTCTGAGCACAACCGGCCCTCTCCCCACTGGAAGACCTCCCCGGCTGCCTCCAAAGGCCGGTTTGCAAGCACTCCCGCCCACTGTTCCCGCCAGGCACGCACAATTTTCCCAAGCCCGGGGAGAAAAGCGCTTCGGGGTGTTGCTCTCTCCGGGCCCTTGCCCCTGAGCCTGGGGGCCAGGCAGTTGGTCCACACTCCCAGTCCAAGGCAGAACCACATGCAACACGTCTGTTCCTGACCCCTGCACCGGCAGAGAGCTCGGGGGAGCCAGAGTCTGTCAGGCAGCTGCTGGGCTGGCCGCCTGTGTGGGAAGGGGCAGAGCCGACCTAGGGGCAAGTTGGGCCTCTTCCTCTCCCTGCTGCCCTGAGGATGCTGGGCCAAAGAGGTCTTGGGCATCCAGCCCCTTGCTGGTCCCTTCCCTCTGACGAGGCCCTCTGAGCTCCAGCACCTTGCAGTGTGGAGACAGCCCCCCCAGCAACCTCCTCTCCAAGGAGGCCTCAACCGAGGCCTAGGCCCAGGGGAAAGGCACCAGCGGGGATGAGCCTGGGGAGGCGCCCGGGCATGTCTGGACCCAGTCCCCGCAGCCTGCCCCTTTGTGGGGCAGTACCCCCGGAGGCCAGGAAGGTCTGGGCAAGGCTGGCCAGGGGCAGGGGCCCTGCTGGGTCCTGCCGCTGGCCTGTGGGGCCTCTGAGCACAACCGGCCCTCTCCCACTGGAAGACCTCCCCGGCTGCCTCAAAGGCCGGTTTGCCAACACTCCCGCCCGCTGTTCCCGCCAGGCACGCACAATTTTCCCAAGCCCGGGAGAAAAGCGCTTCGGGGTGTTCCTCTCTCCGGGCCCTTGCCCCTGAGCCTGGGGGCCAGGCAGTTGGTCCACACTCCCAGTCCAAGTCAGAACCACATGCACACGTCTGTTCCTGACCCCTGCACCGGCAGAGAGCTCGGGGGAGCCAGAGTCTGTCAGGCAGCTGCTGGGCTGGCCGCCTGTGTGGGAAGGGGCAGAGCCGACCTAGGGGCAAGTTGGGCCTCTTCCTCTCCCTGCTGCCCTGAGGATGCTGGGCCAAAGAGGTCTTGGGCATCCAGCCCCTTGCTGGTCCCTTCCCTCTGACGAGGCCCTCTGAGCTCCAGCACCTTGCAGTGTGGAGACAGCCCCTGCCAGCAACCTCCTCTCCAAGGAGGCCTCAACCGAGGCCTAGGACCAGGGGAAAGGCACCAGCGGGGATGAGCCTGGGGAGGCGCCCGAGCATGTCTGGACCCAGTCCCCGCAGCCTGCCCCTTGGTGGGGCAGTACCCCCGGAGGCCAGGAATGTCTGGGCAAGGCTGCCAGGGGCAGGGACACTGCTGGGTCCTGACCCTGGCCTGTGGGCCGTCTGAGCACAACCAGCACTCTCCCGCTGGAAGACCTCCCCGTCTGCCTCCAAAGGCCGGTTTGCAAGCACTCCCGCCAGCTGTTCCCGACAGGCACGCACAATGCTCCCAATCCCGGGAGAAAAGCGCTTCGGGGTGGTGCTCTCTCCGGGCCCTTGCCCCTGGGCCTGGGGGCCAGGCAGGGGGAACACACTCCCAGGCCAAGGCAGAACGACATGCACACGTCTGTTCCTGCCCCCTACACCGGCAGAGAGCTCGGGGGAGCCAGATACTGCGAGGCTGCTGCTGGGCTGGCTGCCTGTGTGGGACGGGGCAGAGCCGACCTAGGGGCAAGTTGGGCCTCTTGCTCTCCCTGCTGCCCTGAGGCTGCTGGGTCAAAGAGGTCTTGGGCATCCAGCCCTTTGCTGGTCCCTTCCCTCTGACGAGGCCCTCTGAGCTCCAGCACCTTGCAGTGTGGAGACAGCCCCTGCCAGCAACCTCCTCTCCAAAGAGGCCTCAACCGAGGCCTAGGCCCAGGGGAAAGGCACCAGCGGGGATGATCCTGGGGAGGCGCACGGACATGTCTGGACCCAGTCCCCGCAGCCTGCCCCTTGGTGGGGCAGTACCCCCGGAGGCCAGGAAGGTCTGGGCAAGGCTGGCCAGGGGCAGGGGCCCTGGTGGGTCCTGCCGCTGGCCTGTGGGGCCTCTGAGCACAACCGGCCCTCTCCCACTGGAAGACCTCCCCGGCTGCCTCCAAAGGCCGGTTTGCAAGCGCTCCCGGCCACTGTTCCCAGCAGGCGTGGACAATGCTCCCAAGCCCGGGAGAAAAGCGCTTCAGGGTCGTGCTCTCTCCGGGCCCTTGCCCCTGAGCCTGGGGGCAAGGCAGGGTGTCCACACTCCCAGGCCAAGGCAGAACCACATGCACACGTCTGATCTGCCCCCTGCACCGGCAGAGAGCTCGGGGGAGCCAGAGTCTGTCAGGCAGCTGCTGGGCTGGCCGCCTGTGTGGGAAGGGGCAGAGCCGACCTAGGGGCAAGTTGGGCCTCTTCCTCTCCCTGCTGCCCTGAGGATGCTGGGCCAAAGAGGTCTTGGGCATCCAGCCCCTTGCTGGTCCCTTCCCTCTGACGAGGCCCTCTGAGCTCCAGCACCTTGCAGTGTGGAGACAGCCCCTGCCAGCAACCTCCTCTCCAAGGAGGCCTCAACCGAGGCCTAGGCCCAGGGGAAAGGCACCAGCGGGGATGAGCCTGGGGAGGCGCCCGGGCATGTCTGGACCCAGTCCCCGCAGCCTGCCCCTTTGTGGGGCAGTACCCCCGGAGGCCAGGAAGGTCTGGGCAAGGCTGGCCAGGGGCAGGGGCCCTGCTGGGTCCTGCCGCTGGCCTGTGGGGCCTCTGAGCACAACCGGCCCTCTCCCACTGGAAGACCTCCCCGGCTGCCTCAAAGGCCGGTTTGCCAACACTCCCGCCCGCTGTTCCCGCCAGGCACGCACAATTTTCCCAAGCCCGGGAGAAAAGCGCTTCGGGGTGTTGCTCTCTCCGGGCCCTTGCCCCTGAGCCTGGGGGCCAGGCAGTTGGTCCACACTCCCAGTCCAAGTCAGAACCACATGCACACGTCTGTTCCTGACCCCTGCACCGGCAGAGAGCTCGGGGGAGCCAGAGTCTGTCAGGCAGCTGCTGGGCTGGCCGCCTGTGTGGGAAGGGGCAGAGCCGACCTAGGGGCAAGTTGGGCCTCTTCCTCTCCCTGCTGCCCTGAGGATGCTGGGCCAAAGAGGTCTTGGGCATCCAGCCCCTTGCTGGTCCCTTCCCTCTGACGAGGCCCTCTGAGCTCCAGCACCTTGCAGTGTGGAGACAGCCCCTGCCAGCAACCTCCTCTCTAAGGAGGCCTCAACCGAGGCCTAGGACCAGGGGAAAGGCACCAGCGGGGATGAGCCTGGGGAGGCGCCCGAGCATGTCTGGACCCAGTCCCCGCAGCCTGCCCCTTGGTGGGGCAGTACCCCCGGAGGCCAGGAATGTCTGGGCAAGGCTGCCAGGGGCAGGGACACTGCTGGGTCCTGACCCTGGCCTGTGGGCCGTCTGAGCACAACCAGCACTCTCCCGCTGGAAGACCTCCCCGTCTGCCTCCAAAGGCCGGTTTGCAAGCACTCCCGCCCGCTGTTCCCGCCAGGCACGCACAATGCTCCCAAGCCCGGGAGAAAAGCGCTTCGGGGTGGTGCTCTCTCCGGGCCCTTGCCCCTGGGCCTGGGGGCCAGGCAGGGGGAACACACTCCCAGGCCAAGGCAGAACGACATGCACACGTCTGTTCCTGCCCCCTACACCGGCAGAGAGCTCGGGGGAGCCAGATACTGCGAGGCTGCTGCTGGGCTGGCTGCCTGTGTGGGACGGGGCAGAGCCGACCTAGGGGCAAGTTGGGCCTCTTGCTCTCCCTGCTGCCCTGAGGCTGCTGGGTCAAAGAGGTCTTGGGCATCCAGCCCTTTGCTGGTCCCTTCCCTCTGACGAGGCCCTCTGAGCTCCAGCACCTTGCAGTGTGGAGACAGCCCCTGCCAGCAACCTCCTCTCCAAAGAGGCCTCAACCGAGGCCTAGGCCCAGGGGAAAGGCACCAGCGGGGATGATCCTGGGGAGGCGCACGGACATGTCTGGACCCAGTCCCCGCAGCCTGCCCCTTGGTGGGGCAGTACCCCCGGAGGCCAGGAAGGTCTGGGCAAGGCTGGCCAGGGGCAGGGGCCCTGGTGGGTCCTGCCCCTGGCCTGTGGGGCCTCTGAGCACAACCGGCCCTCTCCCACTGGAAGACCTCCCCGGCTGCCTCCAAAGGCCGGTTTGCAAGCGCTCCCGGCCACTGTTCCCAGCAGGCGTGGACAATGCTCCCAAGCCCGGGAGAAAAGCGCTTCAGGGTCGTGCTCTCTCCGGGCCCTTGCCCCTGAGCCTGGGGGCAAGGCAGGGTGTCCACACTCCCAGGCCAAGGCAGAACCACATGCACACGTCTGATCTGCCCCATGCACCGGCAGAGAGCTCGGGGGAGCCAGAGTCTGTCAAGCAGCTGCTGGGCTGGCTGCCTGTATGGGAAGTGGCAGAGCCGACCTAGGGGCAAGTTGGGCCTCTTGCTCTCCCTGCTGCCCTGAGGCTGCTGGGCCAAAGAGGTCTTGGGCATCCAGCCCCTTGCTGGTCCCTTCCCTCTGACGAGGCCCTCTGAGCTCCAGCACCTTGCAGTGTGGAGACAGCCCCTGCCAGCAACCTCCTCTCCAAGGAGGCCTCAACCGAGGCCTAGGCCCAGGGGAAAGGCACCAGCGGGGATGAGCCTGGGGAGGCGCCCGGGCATGTCTGGACCCAGTCCCCGCAGCCTGCCCCTTGGTGGGGCAGTACCCCCGGAGGCCAGGAAGGTCTGGGCAAGGCTGGCCAGGGGCAGGGGACCTGCTGGGTCCTGCCCCTGGCCTGTGGGGCCTCTGAGCACAACCGGCCCTCTCCCACTGGAAGACCTCCCCGGCTGCCTCCAAAGGCCGGTTTGCAAGCACTCCCGCCCACTGTTCCCACCAAGCCCACACAATGCTCCCAAGCCCGGGAGAAAAGCGCTTCGGGGTGGTGCTCTCTCCGGGCCCTTGCCCCTGAGCCTGGGGGCCAGGCAGGGGGTCCACACTCCCAGGCCAAGGCAGAACCACATGCACACGTCTGTTCCTGCCCCCTGCACCGGCAGAGAGCTCGGGGGAGCCAGAGTCTGTCAGGCAGCTGCTGGGCTGGCCGCCTGTGTGGGAAGGGGCAGAGCCGACCTAGGGGCAATTTGGGCCTTTTGCTCTCCCTGCTGCCCTGAGGCTGCTGGGCCAAAGAGGTCTTGGGCATCCAGCCCCTTGCTTGTCCCTTCCCTCTGACGAGGCCCTCTGAGCTCCAGCACCTTGCAGTGTGGAGACAGCCCCTGCCAGCAACCTCCTCTCCAAGGAGGCCTCAACCGAGGCCTAGGCCCAGGGGAAAGGCACCAGCGGGGATGAGCCTGGGGAGGCGCCCGGGCATGTCTGGACCCAGTCCCCGCAGCCTGCCCCTTGGTGGGGCAGTACCCCCGGAGGCCAGGAAGGTCTGGGCAAGGCTGGCCAGGGGCAGGGGCCCTGCTGGGTCCTGCCCCTGGCCTGTGGGGCCTCTGAGCACAACCGGCCCTCTCCCACTGGAAGACCTCCCCGGCTGCCTCCAAAGGCCGGTTTGCCAACACTCCCGCCCACTGTTCCCAGCAGGCGTGCACAATGCTCCCAAGCCCGGGTGAAAAGCGCTTCGGGGTGTTTTTCTCTCCGGGCCCTTGCCCCTGAGCCTGGGGGCCAGGCAGTTGGTCCACACTCCCAGACCAAGGCAGAACCACATGCACACGTCTGTTCCTGACCCCTGCACCGGCAGAGAGCTCGGGGGAGCCAGAGTCTGTCAGGCAGCTGCTGGGCTGGCCGCCTGTGTGGGAAGGGGCAGAGCCGATCTAGGGGCAAGTTGGGCCTCTTCCTCTCCCTGCTGCCCTGAGGCTGCTGGGCCAAAGAGGTCTTGGGGATCCAGCCCCTTGCTGGTCCCTTCCCTCTGACGAGGCCCTCTGAGCTCCAGCACCTTGCAGTGTGTAGACAGCCCCTGCCAGCAACCTCCTCTCCAAAGAGGCCTCAACCGAGGCCTATGCCCAGGGGAAAGGCACCAGCGGGGATGAGCCTGGGGAGGCGCCCGAGCATGTCTGGACCCAGTCCCCGCAGCCTGCCCCTTGGTGGGGCAGTACCCCCGGAGGCCAGGAATGTCTGGGCAAGGCTGCCAGGGGCAGGGACACTGCTGGGTCCTGCCCCTGGCCTGTGGGGCGTCTGAGCACAACCGGCACTCTCCCGCTGGAAGACCTCCCCGTCTGCCTCCAAAGGCCGGTTTGCAAGCACTCCCGCCCGCTGTTCCCGCCAGGCACGCACAATGCTCCCAAGCCCGGGAGAAAAGCGCTTCGGGGTGGTGCTCTCTCCGGGCCCTTGCCCCTGAGCCTGGGGGCCAGGCAGGGGGAACACACTCCCAGGCCAAGGCAGAACCACATGCACACGTCTGTACCTGCCCCCTACACCGGCAGAGAGCTCGGGGGAGCCAGATACTGCGAGGCTGCTGCTGGGCTGGCTGCCTGTGTGGGACGGGGCAGAGCCGACCTAGGGGCAAGTTGGGCCTCTTCCTCTCCCTGCTGCCCTGAGGCTGCTGGGTCAAAGAGGCATTGGGCATCCAGCCCTTTGCTGGTCCCTTCCCTCTGACGAGGCCCTCTGAGCTCCAGCACCTTGCAGTGTGGAGACAGCCCCTGCCAGCAACCTCCTCTCCAAAGAGGCCTCAACCGAGGCCTAGGCCCAGGGGAAAGGCACCAGCGGGGATGATCCTGGGGAGGCGCACGGACATGTCTGGACCCAGTCCCCGCAGCCTGCCCGTTGGTGGGGCAGTACCCCCGGAGGCCAGGAAGGTCTGGGCAAGGCTGGCCAGGGGCAGGGGCCCTGGTGGGTCCTGCCCCTGGCCTGTGGGGCCTCTGAGCACAACCGGCCCTCTCCCACTGGAAGACCTCCCCGGCTGCCTCCAAAGGCCGGTTTGCAAGCGCTCCCGGCCACTGTTCCCAGCAGGCGTGGACAATGCTCCCAAGCCCGGGAGAAAAGCGCTTCAGGGTCGTGCTCTCTCCGGGCCCTTGCCCCTGAGCCTGGGGGCAAGCCAGGGTGTCCACACTCCCAGGCCAAGGCAGAACCACATGCACACGTGTGATCTGCCCCATGCACCGGCAGAGAGCTCGGGGGAGCCAGATACTGCGAGGCTGCTGCTGGGCTGGCTGCCTGTGTGGGACGGGGCAGAGCCGACCTAGGGGCAAGTTGGCCCTCTTGCTCTCCCTGCTGCCCTGAGGCTGCTGGGCCAAAGAGGTCTTGGGCATCCAGCCCCTTGCTGGTCCCTTCCCTCTGACGAGGCCCTCTGAGCTCCAGCACCTTGCAGTGTGGAGACAGCCCCTGCCAGCAACCTCCTCTCCAAGGAGGCCTCAACCGAGGCCTAGGCCCAGGGGAAAGGCACCAGCGGGGATGAGCCTGGGGAGGCGCCCGGGCATGTCTGGACCCAGGCCCCGCAGCCTGCCCCTTGGTGGGGCAGTACCCCCGGAGGCCAGGAAGGTCTGGGCAAGGCTGGCCAGGGGCAGGGGACCTGCTGGGTCCTGCCCCTGGCCTGTGGGGCCTCTGAGCACAACCGGCCTTCTCCCACTGGAAGACCTCCCCGGCTGCCTCCAAAGGCCGGTTTGCAAGCACTCCCGCCCACTGTTCCCACCAAGCGCACACAATGCTCCCAAGCCCGGGAGAAAAGCGCTTCGGGGTGGTGCTCTCTCCGGGCCCTTGCCCCTGAGCCTGGGGGCCAGGCAAGGGGTCCACACTCCCAGGCCAAGGCAGAACCACATGCACAGGTCTGTTCCTGCCCCCTGCAAGGGCAGAGAGCTCGGGGGAGCCAGAGTCTGCCAGGCAGCTGCTGGGCTGGCCGCCTGTGTGGGAAGGGGCAGAGCCGACCTAGGGGCAATTTGGGCCTCTTGCTCTCCCTGCTGCCCTGAGGCTGCTGGGCCAAAGAGGTCTTGGGCATCCAGCCCCTTGCTTGTCCCTTCCCTCTGACGAGGCCCTCTGAGCTCCAGCACCTTGCAGTGTGGAGACAGCCCCTGCCAGCAACCTCCTCTCCAAGGAGGCCTCAACCGAGGCCTAGGCCCAGGGGAAAGGCACCAGCGGGGATGAGCCTGGGGAGGCGCCCGGGCATGTCTGGACCCAGTCCCCGCAGCCTGCCCCTTGGTGGGGCAGTACCCCCGGAGGCCAGGAAGGTCTGGGCAAGGCTGGCCAGGGGCAGGGGCCCTGCTGGGTCCTGCCCCTGGCCTGTGGGGCCTCTGAGCACAACCGGCCCTCTCCCACTGGAAGACCTCCCCGGCTGCCTCCAAAGGCCGGTTTGCAAGCACTCCCGCCCACTGTTCCCACCAAGCCCACACAATGCTCCCAAGCCCGGGAGAAAAGCGCTTCGGGGTGGTGCTCTCTCCGGGCCCTTGCCCCTGAGCCTGGGGGCCAGGCAGGGGGTCCACACTCCCAGGCCAAGGCAGAACCACATGCACACGTCTGTTCCTGCCCCCTGCACCGGCAGAGAGCTCGGGGGAGCCAGAGTCTGTCAGGCAGCTGCTGGGCTGGCCACCTGTGTGGGAAGGGGCAGAGCCGACCTAGGGGCAATTTGGGCCTCTTGCTCTCCCTGCTGCCCTGCGGCTGCTGGGCCAAAGAGGTCTTGGGCATCCAGCCCCTTGCTTGTCCCTTCCCTCTGACGAGGCCCTCTGAGCTCCAGCACCTTGCAGTGTGGAGACAGCCCCTGCCAGCAACCTCCTCTCCAAGGAGGCCTCAACCGAGGCCTAGGACCAGGGGAAAGGCACCAGCGGGGATGAGCCTGGGGAGGCGCCCGAGCATGTCTGGACCCAGTCCCCGCAGCCTGCCCCTTGGTGGGGCAGTACCCCCGGAGGCCAGGAATGTCTGGGCAAGGCTGCCAGGGGCAGGGACATTGCTGGGTCCTGCCCTTGGCCTGTGGGGCGTGTGAGCACAACCAGCACTCTCCCGCTGGAAGACCTCCCCGTCTGCCTCCAAAGGCCGGTTTGCAAGCACTCCCGCCCGCTGTTCCCGCCAGGCACGCACAATGCTCCCAAGCCCGGGAGAAAAGCGCTTCGGGGTGGTGCTCTCTCCGGGCCCTTGCCCCTGGGCCTGGGGGCTAGGCAGGGGGAACACACTCCCAGGCCAAGGCAGAACGACATGCACACTTCTGTTCCTGCCCCCTACACCGGCAGAGAGCTCGGGGGAGCCAGATACTGAGAGGCTGCTGCTGGGCTGGCTGCCTGTGTGGGACGGGGCAGAGCCGACCTAGGGGCAAGTTGGGCCTCTTGCTCTCCCTGCTGCCCTGAGGCTGCTGGGTCAAAGAGGTCTTGGGCATCCAGCCCTTTGCTGGTCCCTTCCCTCTGACGAGGCCCTCTGAGCTCCAGCACCTTGCAGTGTGGAGACAGCCCCTGCCAGCAACCTCCTCTCCAAAGAGGCCTCAACCGAGGCCTAGGCCCAGGGGAAAGGCACCAGCGGGGATGATCCTGGGGAGGCGCACGGACATGTCTGGACCCAGTCCCCGCAGCCTGCCCCTTGGTGGGGCAGTACCCCCGGAGGCCAGGAAGGTCTGGGCAAGGCTGGCCAGGGGCAGGGGCCCTGGTGGGTCCTGCCCCTGGCCTGTGGGGCCTCTGAGCACAACCGGCCCTCTCCCACTGGAAGACCTCCCCGGCTGCCTCCAAAGGCCGGTTTGCAAGCGCTCCCGGCCACTGTTCCCAGCAGGCGTGGACAATGCTCCCAAGCCCGGGAGAAAAGCGCTTCAGGGTCGTGCTCTCTCCGGGCCCTTGCCCCTGAGCCTGGGGGCAAGGCAGGGTGTCCACACTCCCAGGCCAAGGCAGAACCACATGCACACGTCTGATCTGCCCCATGCACCGGCAGAGAGCTCGGGGGAGCCAGAGTCTGTCAAGCAGCTGCTGGGCTGGCTGCCTGTATGGGAAGTGGCAGAGCCGACCTAGGGGCAAGTTGGGCCTCTTGCTCTCCCTGCTGCCCTGAGGCTGCTGGGCCAAAGAGGTCTTGGGCATCCAGCCCCTTGCTGGTCCCTTCCCTCTGACGAGGCCCTCTGAGCTCCAGCACCTTGCAGTGTGGAGACAGCCCCTGCCAGCCACCTCCTCTCCAAGGAGGCCTCAACCGAGGCCTAGGCCCAGGGGAAAGGCACCAGCGGGGATGAGCCTGGGGAGGCGCCCGGGCATGTCTGGACCCAGTCCCCGCAGCGTGCCCCTTGGTGGGGCAGTACCCCCGGAGGCCAGGAAGGTCTGGGCAAGGCTGGCCAGGGGCAGGGGACCTGCTGGGTCCTGCCCCTGGCCTGTGGGGCCTCTGAGCACAACCGGCCCTCTCCCACTGGAAGACCTCCCCGGCTGCCTCCAAAGGCCGGTTTGCAAGCACTCCCGCCCACTGTTCCCACCAAGCCCACACAATGCTCCCAAGCCCGGGAGAAAAGCGCTTCGGGGTGGTGCTCTCTCCGGGCCCTTGCCCCTGAGCCTGGGGGCCAGGCAGGGGGTCCACACTCCCAGGCCAAGGCAGAACCACATGCACACGTCTGTTCCTGCCCCCTGCACCGGCAGAGAGCTCGGGGGAGCCAGAGTCTGTCAGGCAGCTGCTGGGCTGGCCGCCTGTGTGGGAAGGGGCAGAGCCGACCTAGGGGCAATTTGGGCCTCTTGCTCTCCCTGCTGCCCTGAGGCTGCTGGGCCAAAGAGGTCTTGGGCATCCAGCCCCTTGCTTGTCCCTTCCCTCTGACGAGGCCCTCTGAGCTCCAGCACCTTGCAGTGTGGAGACAGCCCCTGCCAGCAACCTCCTCTCCAAGGAGGCCTCAACCGAGGCCTAGGCCCAGGGGAAAGGCACCAGCGGGGATGAGCCTGGGGAGGCGCCCGGGCATGTCTGGACCCAGTCCCCGCAGCCTGCCCCTTGGTGGGGCAGTACCCCCGGAGGCCAGGAAGGTCTGGGCAAGGCTGGCCAGGGGCAGGGGCCCTGCTGGGTCCTGCCCCTGGCTTGTGGGGCCTCTGAGCACAACCGGCCCTCTCCCACTGGAAGACCTCCCCGGCTGCCTCCAAAGGCCGGTTTGCCAACACTCCCGCCCCCTGTTCCCGCCAGGCACGCACAATGCTCCCAAGCCCGGGAGAAAAGCGCTTCGGGGTGTTGCTCTCTCCGGGCCCTTGCCCCTGAGCCTGGGGGCCAGGCAGTTGGTCCACACTCCCAGTCCAAGGCAGAACCACATGTACACGTCTGTTCCTGACCCCTGCACCGGAAGAGAGCTCGGGGGAGCCAGAGTCTGTCAGGCAGCTGCTGGGCTGGCCGCCTGTGTGGGAAGGGGCAGTACCGACCTAGGGGCAAGTTGGGCCTCTTGCTATCCCCGCTGCCCTGAGGCTGCTGGGCCAAAGAGGTCTTGGGCATCCAGCCCCTTGCTGGTCCCTTCCCTCTGACGAGGCCCTCTGAGCTCCAGCACCTTGCAGTGTGGAGACAGCCCCTGCCAGCAACCTCCTCTCCAAGGAGGCCTCAACCGAGGCCTAGGCCCAGGGGAAAAGCACCAGCGGGGATGAGCCTGGGGAGGCGCCCGGGCATGTCTGGACCCAGTCCCCGCAGCCTGCCCCTTGGTGGGGCAGTACCCCCGGAGGCCAGGAAGGTCTGGGAAAGGCTGGCCAGGGGCAGGGGACCTGCAGGGTCCTGCCCCTGGCCTGTGGGGCCTCTGAGCACAACCGGCCCTCTCCCACTGGAAAACCTCCCCGGCTGCCTCCAAAGGCCGGTTTGCCAACACTCCCGCCCGCTGTTCCCGCCAGGCACGCACAATGCTCCCAAGCCCGGGAGAAAAGCGCTTCGGGGTGTTGCTCTCTCCGGGCCCCTGCCCCTGAGCCTGGGCCCAAGGCAGGATGTCCACACTCCCAGGCCAAGGCAGAACCACATGCACACGTCTGTTCCTGACCCCTGTACCGGCAGAGAGCTCGGGGGAGCCAGAGTCTGTCAGGCAGCTGCTGGGCTGGCCGCCTGTGTGGGAAGGGGCAGAGCCGACCTAGGGGCAAGTTGGGCCTCTTCCTCTCCCTGCTGCCCTGAGGCTCCTGGGCCAAAGAGGTCTTGGGCATCCAGCCCCTTGCTGGTCCCTTCCCTCTGACGAGGCCCTCTGAGCTCCAGCACTTGCAGTGTGGAGACAGCCCCTGCCAGCAACCTCCTCTCCAAGGAGGCCTCAACCGAGGCCTAGGCCCAGGGGAAAGGCACCAGCGGGGATGAGCCTGGGGAGGCGCCCGGGCATGTCTAGACCCAGTCCCCGCAGCCTGCCCCTTGGTGGGGCAGTACCCCCGGAGGCCAGGAAGGTCTGGGTAAGGCTGCCAGGGGCAGGGACACAGCTGGGTCTTGCCCCTGGCCTGTGGGGCCTCTGAGCACAACCGGCACTCTCCCGCTGGAAGACCTCCCCGTCTGCCTCCAAAGGCCGGTTTGCAAGCACTCCCGCCCGCTGTTCCCGCCAGGCACGCACAATGCTCCCAAGCCCGGGAGAAAAGCGCTTCGGGGTGGTGCTCTCACCGGGCTCTTGCCCCTGAGCCTGGGGGCCAGGCAGGTGGAACACACTCCCAGGCCAAGGCAGAACCACATGCACACGTCTGATCTGCCCCATGCACCGGCAGAGAGCTCGGGGCAGCCAGAGTCTGTCAAGCAGCTCCTGGGCTGGCTGCCTGTATGGGAAGTGGCAGAGCCGACCTAGGGGCAAGTTGGGCCTCTTGCTCTCCCTGCTGCCCTGAGGCTGCTGGGCCAAAGAGGTCTTGGGCATCCAGCCCCTTGCTGGTCCCTTCCCTCTGACGAGGCCCTCTGAGCTGCAGCACCTTGCAGTGTGGAGACAGCCCCTGCCAGCAACCTCCTCTCCAAGGAGGCCTCAACCGAGGCCTAGGCCCAGGGGAAAGGCACCAGCGGGGATGAGCCTGGGGAGCTCCCGGGCATGTCTGGACCCAGTCCCCGCAGCCTGCCCCTTGGTGGGGCAGTACCCCCTGAGGCCAGGAAGGTCTGGGCAAGGCTGGCCAGGGGCAGGGGACCTGCTGGGTCCTGCCCCTGGCCTGTGGGGCCTCTGAGCACAACCGGCCCTCTCCCACTGGAAGACCTCCCCGGCTGCCTCCAAAGGCCGGTTTGCAAGCACTCCCGCCCACTGTTCCCACCAAGCCCACACAATGCTCCCAAGCCCGGGAGAAAAGCGCTTCGGGGTGGTGCTCTCTCCGGGCCCTTGCCCCTGAGCCTGGGGGCCAGGCAGGGGGTCCACACTCCCAGGCCAAGGCAGAACCACATGCACACGTCTGTTCCTGCCCCCTGCACCGGCAGAGAGCTCGGGGGAGCCAGAGTCTGTCAGGCAGCTGCTGGGCTGGCCGCCTGTGTGGGAAGGGGCAGAGCCGACCTAGGGGCAATTTGGGCCTCTTGCTCTCCCTGCTGCCCTGAGGCTGCTGGGCCAAAGAGGTCTTGGGCATCCAGCCCCTTGCTTGTCCCTTCCCTCTGACGAGGCCCTCTGAGCTCCAGCACCTTGCAGTGTGGAGACAGCCCCTGCCAGCAACCTCCTCTCCAAGGAGGCCTCAACCGAGGCCTAGGCCCAGGGGAAAGGCACCAGCGGGGATGAGCCTGGGGAGGCGCCCGGGCATGTCTGGACCCAGTCCCCGCAGCCTGCCCCTTGGTGGGGCAGTACCCCCGGAGGCCAGGAAGGTCTGGGCAAGGCTGGCCAGGGGCAGGGGCCCTGCTGGGTCCTGCCCCTGGCCTGTGGGGCCTCTGAGCACAACCGGCCCTCTCCCACTGGAAGACCTCCCCGGCTGCCTCCAAAGGCCGGTTTGCCAACACTCCCGCCCCCTGTTCCCGCCAGGCACGCACAATGCTCCCAAGCCCGGGAGAAAAGCGCTTCGGGGTGTTGCTCTCTCCGGGCCCTTGCCCCTGAGCCTGGGGGCCAGGCAGTTGGTCCACACTCCCAGTCCAAGGCAGAACCACATGCACACGTCTGTTCCTGACCCCTGCACCGGCAGAGAGCTCGGGGGAGCCAGAGTCTGTCAGGCAGCTGCTGGGCTGGCCGCCTGTGTGGGAAGGGGCAGAGCCGACCTAGGGGCAAGTTGGGCCTCTTCCTCTCCCTGCTGCCCTGAGGCTGCTGGGCCAAAGAGGTCTTGGGCATCCAGCCCCTTGCTGGTCCCTTCCCTCTGACGAGGCCCTCTGAGCTCCAGCACCTTGCAGTGTGGAGACAGCCCCTGCCAGCAACCTCCTCTCCAAGGAGGCCTCAACCGAGGCCTAGGCCCAGGGGAAAGGCACCAGCGGGGATGAGCCAGTGGAGGCGCCCGGGCATGTCTGGACCCAGTCCCCGCAGCCTGCCCCTTGGTGGGGCAGTACCCCCGGAGGCCAGGAAGGTCTGGGCAAGGCTGGCCAGGGGCAGGTTCCCTGCTGGGTCCTGCCCCTGGCCTGTGGGGCCTCTGAGCACAACCGGCCCTCTCCCACTGGAAGACCTCCCCGGCTGCCTCCAAAGGCCGGTTTGCAAGCGCTCCCGCCCACTGTTCCCAGCAGGCGTGCACAATGCTCCCAAGCCCGGGAGAAAAGCGCTTCGGGGTGGTGCTCTCTCCGGGCCCTTGCCCCTGAGCCTGGGGGCAAGGCAGGGTGTCCACACTCCCAGGCCAAGGCAGAACCACATGGACACGTCTGATCTGCCCCATGCACCGGCAGAGAGCTCGGGGGAGCCAGAGTCTGTCAGGCAGCTGCTGGGCTGGCCGCCTGTGTGGGAAGGGGTAGTACCGACCTAGGGGCAAGTTGGGCCTCTTGCTCTCCCTGCTGCCCTGAGGCTGCTGGGCCAAAGAGGTCTTGGGGATCCAGCCCCTTGCTGGTCCCTTCCCTCTGACGAGGCCCTCTGAGCTCCAGCACCTTGCAGTGTGGAGACAGCCCCTGCCAGCAACCTCCTCTCCAAGGAGGCCTAAACCGAGGCCTAGGCCCAGGGGAAAGGCACCAGCGGGGATGAGCCTGGGGAGGCGCCCGGGCATGTCTGGACCCAGTCCCCGCAGCCTGCCCCTTGGTGGGGCAGTACCCCCGGAGGCCAGGAAGGTCTGGGCAAGGCTGCCACGGGCAGGGACACTGCTGGGTCCTGCCCCTGGCCTGTGGGGCGTCTGAGCACAACCGGCACTCTCCCGCTGGAAGACCTCCCCGTCTGCCTCCAAAGGACGGTTTGCAAGCACTCCCCCCCGCTGTTCCCGCCAGGCAGGCACAATGCTCCCAAGCCCGGGAGAAAAGCGCTTCGGGGTGGTGCTCTCTCCCGGCCCTTGGAAGACCTCCCCGGCTGCCTCCAAAGGCTGGTTTTCAAGAACTCCCTCCCGCTGACCCGCCAGCCGCACATAATGCTCCCAAGCCCGGGAGAAAAACATTTTGGGGTGGTGCTCTCTCCGGGCCCTTGGAAGACCTCCCCGGCTGCCTCGAAAGGCCGGTTTGGAAGCACTCACGTCCGCTGTTCCCGATAGCCGCGCACAATGCTCCCAATTCCGGGAGAAAAGTGCTTCGGGATGGTGCTCTCTCCGGGCCCTTGGAAGACCTCCCATGCTGCCTCCAAAGGCCGGTTTGCAAGCACTCCCGCCCGCTGTTCCCGCCAGCCTCGCACAATGCTCCCAAGCCCGGGAGAAAAGCGCTTCGGGGTGGTGTTCTCTCCGTGAAAATGGAGGACCTCCCTGGCTGCCCCCAAAGGCCGGTTTGCAAGCACTCCCACTCGCTGTTCCCGCCAGCCACGCACAATCCTCCAAAACCCCGGAGAAAAGCGCTTCGGGGTGGTGTTCTCTCCGTGCCCATGGAAGACCTCCCGGGGTGCCCCCAAAGGCCGGTTTGGAAGCACTCCCACTCGCTGTTCCCGCCATCCGCGCAAATGTTCCAAGCCCGGGAGAAAAGCGCTTCTGGGTGGTGCTCTCTCCTGGCCCTTGGAAGGCCTCCCCGGCTGCCTCCAAAGGCCGGTTTGCAAGCACTCCCGCCCGCTGTTCCCACCAGCCACGCACAATGCTCCCAAGCCCGGGAGAAAAGCATTTTGGGGTGGTGCTCACACCGGGCCCTGGAAGACCTCCCCGGCTGCCTCCAAAGGACGGTTTTCAAGCACTCCTGCCTGCTGTTCCCGCCACCCGCGCACAATGCTCCCAAGCCCGGGAGAAAAGCACTTCGGTGTGGTGCTCTCTACAGGCCCTTGGAAGACCTCCCCCGCTGCCTCCAAAGGCCGGTTTGCAAGGACTCCTTCCTGCTGTTCCCGCCAGCCACGCACAATGCTCCCAAGCCCGGGAGAAAAGTGCTTCGGGGTGGTGCTCTCTCCGGGCCCTTGGAAGACGTCCCCGGCTGCCTCCAAAGGCCGGTTTGCAAGCACTCATGCCCGCTGTTCCCACCAGCCGCGCACAATGCTCCTAAGCCCGGGAGAAAAGCTTTTTTGGGTGGTGCTCACACCGGGCCCTGGAAGACCTCCCCAGCTGCCTGCAAAGGCCGGTTTTCAAGCACTCCTGCCTGCTGTTCCCGCCACCCGCGCACAATACTCCCAAGCCCGGGAGAAAAGCGCTTCGGGGTGGTGCTCTCTACAGGTCCTTGGAAGACCTCCCCCGCTGCCTCCAAAGGCCGGTTTGCAAGGACTCCTTCCTGCTGTTCCCGCCAGCCACGCACAATGCTCCCAAGCCCGGGAGAAAAGTGCTTCGGGGTGGTGCTCTCTTCGGGCCCTTGGAAGACGTCCCCGGCTGCCTCCAAAGGCCGGTTTGCAAGCACTCATGCCCGTTGTTCCCACCAGCCGCACACAATGCTCCCAAGCCCGGGAGAAAAGCATTTTGGGGTGGTGCTCACTCCGGGCCCTTGGAAGACCTCCCCGGCTGCCTCCAAAGGCCAGTTTGCAAGCACTCCTGCCTGCTGTTCCCGCCAGCCGCGCACAATGCTCCCAAGCCCGGGAGAAAAGCGCTTCGGGGTGGTGCTCTCTCCGGGCACTTTCAAGACCTCCCCGGCTGCCTCCAAAGGCCGGTTTGTAAGTACTCATTCCCGCTGCTTCCGCCAGCCACGCACAATGCTCCCAAGCCCGGGAGAAAAGCATTTTGGGGTGGTGCTCTCTCCGGGCCCTTGGAAGACCTCCCGGGCTGCCTCCAAAGGCCGGTTTGAAAGCACTCATGTCCGCTGTTCCCGACAGCCGCGCACAATGCTCCCAAGCCCGGGAGAAAAGCGCTTCGGGGTGGTGCTCTCTCCGGGCCCTTGCCCCTGAGCCTGGGGGACAGGCAGGGGGAACACACTCCCAGGCCAAGGCAGAACCACATGCACACGTCTGTTCCTGCCCCCTACACCGGCAGAGAGCTCGGGGGAGCCAGAGACTGCCAGGCTGCTGCTGGGCTGGCTGCCTGTGTGGGACGGGGCAGAGCCGACCTAGAGGTAAGTTGGGCCTCTTGCTCTCCCTGCTTCCCTGAGGCTGCTGGGTCAAAGAGGTCTTGGGCATCCAGCCCTTTGCTGGTCCCTTCCCTCTGACGAGGCCCTCTGAGCTCCAGCACCTTGCAGTGTGGAGACAGCCCCTGCCAGCAACCTCCTCTCCAAAGAGGCCTCAACCGAGGCCTACACCCAGGGGAAAGGCACCAGCGGGGATGATCCGGGGGAGGCTCACGGATATGTCTGGACCCAGTCCCCGCAGCCTGCCCCTTGGTGGGGCAGTACCCCCGGAGGCCAGGAAGGTCTGGGCAAGGCTGGCCAGGGGCAGGGGCCCTGCTGGGTCCTGCCCCTGGCCTGTGGGGCCTCTGAGCACAACCGGCCCTCTCCCACTGGAAGACCTCCCCGGCTGCCTCCAAAGGCCGGTTTGCCAACACTCCCGCCCCCTGTTCCCGCCAGGCACGCACAATGCTCCCAAGCCCGGGAGAAAAGCGCTTCGGGGTGTTGCTCTCTCCGGGCCCTTGCCCCTGAGCCTGGGGGCCAGGCAGTTGGTCCACACTCCCTGTCCAAGGCAGAACCACATGCACACGTCTGTTCCTGACCCCTGCACCGGCAGAGAGCTCGGGGGAGCCAGAGTCTGTCAGGCAGCTGCTGGGCTGGCCGCCTGTGTGGGAAGGGGCAGAGCCGACCTAGGGGCAAGTTGGGCCTCTTCCTCTCCCTGCTGCCCTGAGGATGCTGGGCCAAAGAGGTCTTGGGCATCCAGCCCCTTGCTGGTCCCTTCCCTCTGACGAGGCCCTCTGAGCTCCAGCACCTTGCAGTGTGGAGACAGCCCCTGCCAGCAACCTCCTCTCCAAGGAGGCCTCAACCGAGGCCTAGGCCCAGGGGAAAGGCACCAGCGGGGATGAGCCTGGGGAGGCGCCCGGGCATGTCTGGACCCAGTCACCGCAGCCTGCCCCTTGGTGGGGCAGTACCCCCGGAGGCCAGGAAGGTCTGGGCAAGGCTGGCCAGGGGCAGGGGACCTGCTGGGTCCTGCCCCTGGCCTGTGGGGCCTCTGAGCACAACCGGCCCTCTCCCACTGGAAGACCTCCCAGGCTGCCTCCAAAGGCCGGTTTGCAAGCACTCCCGCCCACTGTTCCCACCAAGCGCACACAATGCTCCCAAGCCCGGGAGAAAAGCGCTTCGGGGTGGTGCTCTCTCCGGGCCCTTGCCCCTGAGCCTGGGGGCCAGGCAGGGGGTCCACACTCCCAGGCCAAGGCAGAACCACATGCACACGTCTGTTCCTGCCCCCTGCACCGGCAGAGAGCTCGGGGGAGCCAGAGTCTGTCAGGCAGCTGCTGGGCTGGCCACCTGTGTGGGAAGGGGCAGAGCCGACCTAGGGGCAATTTGGGCCTCTTGCTCTCCCTGCTGCCCTGAGGCTGCTGGGCCAAAGAGGTCTTGGGCATCCAGCCCCTTGCTTGTCCCTTCCCTCTGACGAGGCACTCTGAGCTCCAGCACCTTGCAGTGTGGAGACAGCCCCTGCCAGCAACCTCCTCTCCAAGGAGGCCTCAACCGAGGCCTAGGACCAGGGGAAAGGCACCAGCGGGGATGAGCCTGGGGAGGCGCCTGAGCATGTCTGGACCCAGTCCCCGCAGCCTGCCCCTTGGTGGGGCAGTACCCCCGGAGGCCAGGAAGGTCTGGGCAAGGCTGCCAGGGGCAGGGACACTGCTGGGTCCTGCCCCTGGCCTGTGGGGCGTCTGAGCACACCCAGCACTCTCCCGCTGGAAGACCTCCCCGTCTGCCTCCAAAGGCCGGTTTGCAAGCACTCCCGCCCGCTGTTCCCGCCAGGCACGCACAATGCTCCCAAGCCCGGGAGAAAAGCGCTTCGGGGTGGTGCTCTCTCCGGGCCCTTGCCCCTGGGCCTGGGGGCCAGGCAGGGGGAACACACTCCCAGGCCAAGGCAGAACGACATGCACACGTCTGTTCCTGCCCCCTACACCGGCAGAGAGCTCGGGGGAGCCAGATACTGAGAGGCTGCTGCTGGGCTGGCTGCCTGTGTGGGACGGGGCAGAGCCGACCTAGGGGCAAGTTGGGCCTCTTGCTCTCCCTGCTGCCCTGAGGCTGCTGGGTCAAAGAGGTCTTGGGCATCCAGCCCTTTGCTGGTCCCTTCCCTCTGACGAGGCCCTCTGAGCTCCAGCACCTTGCAGTGTGGAGACAGCCCCTGCCAGCAACCTCCTCTCCAAAGAGGCCTCAACCGAGGCCTAGGCCCAGGGGAAAGGCACCAGCGGGGATGATCCTGGGGAGGCGCATGGACATGTCTGGACCCAGTCCCCGCAGCCTGCCCCTTGGTGGGGCAGTACCCCCGGAGGCCAGGAAGGTCTGGGCAAGGCTGGCCAGGGGCAGGGGCCCTGGTGGGTCCTGCCCCTGGCCTGTGGGGCCTCTGAGCACAACCGGCCCTCTCCCACTGGAAGACCTCCCCGGCTGCCTCCAAAGGCCGGTTTGCAAGCGCTCCCGGCCACTGTTCCCAGCAGGCGTGGACAATGCTCCCAAGCCCGGGAGAAAAGCGCTTCAGGGTCGTGCTCTCTCCGGGCCCTTGCCCCTGAGCCTGGGGGCAAGGCAGGGTGTCCACACTCCCAGGCCAAGGCAGAACCACATGCACACGTCTGATCTGCCCCATGCACCGGCAGAGAGCTCGGGGGAGCCAGAGTCTGTCAAGCAGCTGCTGGGCTGGCTGCCTGTATGGGAAGTGGCAGAGCCGACCTAGGGGCAAGTTGGGCCTCTTGCTCTCCCTGCTGCCCTGAGGCTGCTGGGCCAAAGAGGTCTTGGGCATCCAGCCCCTTGCTGGTCCCTTCCCTCTGACGAGGCCCTCTGAGCTCCAGCACCTTGCAGTGTGGAGACAGCCCCTGCCAGCAACCTCCTCTCCAAGGAGGCCTCAACCGAGGCCTAGGCCCAGGGGAAAGGCACCAGCGGGGATGAGCCTGGGGAGGCGCCCGGGCATGTCTGGACCCAGTCCCCGCAGCCTGCCCCTTGGTGGGGCAGTACCCCCGGAGGCCAGGAAGGTCTGGGCAAGGCTGGCCAGGGGCAGGGGACCTGCTGGGTCCTGCCCCTGGCCTGTGGGGCCTCTGAGCACAACCGGCCCTCTCCCACTGGAAGACCTCCCCGGCTGCCTCCAAAGGCCAGTTTGCAAGCACTCCCGCCCACTGTTCCCACCAAGCCCACACAATGCTCCCAAGCCCGGGAGAAAAGCGCTTCGGGGTGGTGCTCTCTCCGGGCCCTTGCCCCTGAGCCTGGGGGCCAGGCAGGGGGTCCACACTCCCAGGCCAAGGCAGAACCACATGCACACGTCTGTTCCTGCCCCTGCACCGGCAGAGAGCTCGGGGGAGCCAGAGTCTCTCAGGCAGCTGCTGGGCTGGCCGCCTGTGTGGGAAGGGGCAGAGCCGACCTAGGGGCAATTTGGGCCTCTTGCTCTCCCTGCTGCCCTGAGGCTGCTGGGCCAAAGAGGTCTTGGGCATCCAGCCCCTTGCTTGTCCCTTCCCTCTGACGAGGCCCTCTGAGCTCCAGCACCTTGCAGTGTGGAGACAGCCCCTGGCAGCAACCTCCTCTCCAAGGAGGCCTCAACCGAGGCCTAGGCCCAGGGGAAAGGCACCAGCGGGGATGAGCCTGGGGAGGCGCCCGGGCATGTCTGGACCCAGTCCCCGCAGCCTGCCCCTTGGTGGGGCAGTACCCCCGGAGGCCAGGAAGGTCTGGGCAAGGCTGGCCAGGGGCAGGGGCCCTGCTGGGTCCTGCCCCTGGCCTGTGGGGCCTCTGAGCACAACCGGCCCTCTCCCACTGGAAGACCTCCCCGGCTGCCTCCAAAGGCCGGTTTGCCAACACTCCCGCCCCCTGTTCCCGCCAGGCACGCACAATGCTCCCAAGCCCGGGAGAAAAGCGCTTCGGGGTGTTGCTCTCTCCGGGCCCTTGCCCCTGAGCCTGGGGGCCAGGCAGTTGGTCCACACTCCCAGTCCAAGGCAGAACCACATGCACACGTCTGTTCCTGACCCCTGCACCGGCAGAGAGCTCGGGGGAGCCAGAGTCTGTCAGGCAGCTGCTGGGCTGGCCGCCTGTGTGGGAAGGGGCAGAGCCGACCTAGGGGCCAGTTGGGCCTCTTCCTCTCCCTGCTGCCCTGAGGCTGCTGGGCCAAAGAGGTCTTGGGCATCCAGCCCCTTGCTGGTCCCTTCCCTCTGACGAGGCCCTCTGAGCTCCAGCACCTTGCAGTGTGGAGACAGCCCCTGCCAGCAACCTCCTCTCCAAGGAGGCCTCAACCTAGGCCTAGGCCCAGGGGAAAGGCACCAGCGGGGATGAGCCTGGGGAGGCACCCGGGCATGTCTGGACCCAGTCCCCGCAGCCTGCCCCTTGGTGGGGCAGTACCCCCGGAGGCCAGGAAGGTCTGGGCAAGGCTGGCCAGGGGCAGGGGTCCTGCTGGGTCCTGCCCCTGGCCTGTGGGTCCTCTGAGCACAACCGGCCCTCTCCCACTGGAAGACCTCCCCGGCTGCCTCCAAAGGCCGGTTTGCAAGCGCTCCCGCCCACTGTTCCCAGCAGGCCTGCACAATGCTCCCAAGCCCGGGAGAAAAGCGCTTCATGGTGGTGCTCTCTCCGGGCCCTTGCCCCTGAGCCTGGGGGCCAGGCAGGGGGAACACACTCCCAGGCCAAGGCAGAACCACATGCACACGTCTGATCTGCCCCATGCACCGGCAGAGAGCTCGGGGGAGCCAGAGTCTGTCAGGCAGCTGCTGGGCTGGCCGCCTGTGTGGGAAGGGGCAGTACCGACCTAGGGGCAAGTTGGGCCTCTTGCTCTCCCCGCTGCCCTGAGGCTGCTGGGCCAAAGAGGTCTTCGGCATCCAGCCCCTTGCTGGTCCCTTCCCTCTGACGAGGCCCTCTGAGCTCCAGCACCTTGCAGTGTGGAGACAGCCCCTGCCAGCAACCTCCTCTCCAAGGAGGCCTCAACCGAGGCCTAGGCCCAGGGGAAAGGCACCAGCGGGGATGAGCCTGGGGAGGCGCCCGGGCATGTCTGGACCCAGTCCCCGCAGCCTGCCCCTTGGTGGGGCAGTACCCCCGGAGGCCAGGAAGGTCTGGGAAAGGCTGGCCAGGGGCAGGGGACCTGCAGGGTCCTGCCCCTGGCCTGTGGGGCCTCTGAGCACAACCGGCCCTCTCCCACTGGAAAACCTCCCCGGCTGCCTCCAAAGGCCGGTTTGCCAACACTCCCGCCCGCTCTTCCCGCCAGGCACGCACAATGCTCCCAAGCCCGGGAGAAAAGCGCTTCGGGGTGTTGCTCTCTCCGGGCCCCTGCCCCTGAGCCTGGGCCAAAGGCAGGGTGTCCACCC
Source organism: Dama dama (assembly GCF_033118175.1). Lineage (NCBI taxonomy): Eukaryota > Metazoa > Chordata > Mammalia > Artiodactyla > Cervidae > Dama > Dama dama. The sequence continues at coordinate 667,113 of NW_026870988.1, read as the reverse complement.
TCCCAGGCCAAGGCAGAACCACATGCACACGTCTGTTCCTGACCCCTGTACCGGCAGAGAGCTCGGGGGAGCCAGAGTCTGTCAGGCAGCTGCTGGGCTGGCCGCCTGTGTGGGAAGGGGCAGAGCCGACCTAGGGGCAAGTTGGGCCTCTTCCTCTCCCTGCTGCCCTGAGGCTGCTGGGCCAAAGAGGTCTTGGGCATCCAGCCCCTTGCTGGTCCCTTCCCTCTGACGAGGCCCTCTGAGCTCCAGCACTTGCAGTGTGGAGACAGCCCCTGCCAGCAACCTCCTCTCCAAGGAGGCCTCAACCGAGGCCTAGGCCCAGGGGAAAGTCACCAGCGGGGATGAGCCTGGGGAGGCGCCCGGGCATGTCTAGACCCAGTCCCCGCAGCCTGCCCCTTGGTGGGGCAGTACCCCCGGAGGCCAGGAAGGTCTGGGCAAGGCTGCCAGGGGCAGGGACACTGCTGGGTCTTGCCCCTGGCCTGTGGGGCCTCTGAGCACAACCGGCACTCTCCCGCTGGAAGACCTCCCCGTCTGCCTCCAAAGGCCGGTTTGCAAGCACTCCCGCCCGCTGTTCCCGCCAGGCACGCACAATGCTCCCAAGCCCGGGAGAAAAGCGCTTCGGGGTGGTGCTCTCACCGGGCCCTTGCCCCTGAGCCTGGGGGCCAGGCAGGTGGAACACACTCCCAGGCCAAGGCAGAACCACATGCACACGTCTGATCTGCCCCATGCACCGGCAGAGAGCTCGGGGGAGCCAGAGTCTGTCAAGCAGCTGCTGGGCTGGCTGCCTGTGTGGGAAGGGGCAGAGCCGATCTGCCCCATGCACCGGCAGAGAGCTCGGGGGAGCCAGAGTCTGTCAAGCAGCTGCTGGGCTGGCCGCCTGTGTGGGAAGGGGCAGAGCCGACCTAGGGGCAATTTGGGCCTCTTGCTCTCCCTGCTGCCCTGAGGCTGCTGGGCCAAAGAGGTCTTGGGCATCCAGCCCCTTGCTTGTCCCTTCCCTCTGACGAGGCCCTCTGAGCTCCAGCACCTTGCAGTGTGGATACAGCCCCTGGCAGCAACCTCCTCTCCAAGGAGGCCTCAACCGAGGCCTAGGCCCAGGGGAAAGGCACCAGCGGGGATGAGCCTGGGGAGGCGCCCGGGCATGTCTGGACCCAGTCCCCGCAGCCTGCCCCTTGGTGGGGCAGTACCCCCGGAGGCCAGGAAGGTCTGGGCAAGGCTGGCCAGGGGCAGGGGCCCTGCTGGGTCCTGCCCCTGGCCTGTGGGGCCTCTGAGCACAACCGGCCCTCTCCCACTGGAAGACCTCCCCGGCTGCCTCCAAAGGCCGGTTTGCCAACACTCCCGCCCCCTGTTCCCGCCAGGCACGCACAATGCTCCCAAGCCCGGGAGAAAAGCGCTTCGGGGTGTTGCTCTCTCCGGGCCCTTGCCCCTGAGCCTGGGGGCAAGGCAGGGGGAACACACTCCCAGTCCAAGGCAGAACCACATGCACACGTCTGTTCCTGACCCCTGCACCGGCAGAGAGCTCGGGGGAGCCAGAGTCTGTCAGGCAGCTGCTGGGCTGGCCGCCTGTGTGGGAAGGGGCAGAGCCGACCTAGGGGCAAGTTGGGCCTCTTCCTCTCCCTGCTGCCCTGAGGCTGCTGGGCCAAAGAGGTCTTGGGCATCCAGCCCCTTGCTGGTCCCTTCCCTCTGACGAGGCCCTCTGAGCTCCAGCACCTTGCAGTGTGGAGACAGCCCCTGCCAGCAACCTCCTCTCCAAGGAGGCCTCAACCGAGGCCTAGGCCCAGGGGAAAGGCACCAGCGGGGATGAGCCAGTGGAGGCGCCCGGGCATGTGTGGACCCAGTCCCCGCAGCCTGCCCCTTGGTGGGGCAGTACCCCCGGAGGCCAGGAAGGTCTGGGCAAGGCTGGCCAGGGGCAGGGGCCCTGCTGGGTCCTGCCCCTGGCCTGTGGGGCCTCTGAGCACATCCGGCCCTCTTCCACTGGAAGACCTCCCCGGCTGCCTCCAAAGGCCGGTTTGCAAGCGCTCCCGCCCACTGTTCCCAGCAGGCGTGCACAATGCTCCCAAGCCCGGGAGAAAAGCGCTTCGGGGTGGTGCTCTCTCCGGGCCCTTGCCCCTGAGCCTGGGGGCAAGGCAGGGTGTCCACACTCCCAGGCCAAGGCAGAACCACATGGACACGTCTGATCTGCCCCATGCACCGGCAGAGAGCTCGGGGGAGCCAGAGTCTGTCAGGCAGCTGCTGGGCTGGCCGCCTGTGTGGGAAGGGGTAGTACCGACCTAGGGGCAAGTTGGGCCTCTTGCTCTCCCTGCTGCCCTGAGGCTGCTGGGCCAAAGAGGTCTTGGGGATCCAGCCCCTTGCTGGTCCCTTCCCTCTGACGAGGCCCTCTGAGCTCCAGCACCTTGCAGTGTGGAGACAGCCCCTGCCAGCAACCTCCTCTCCAAGGAGGCCTAAACCGAGGCCTAGGCCCAGGGGAAAGGCACCAGCGGGGATGAGCCTGGGGAGGCGCCCGGGCATGTCTGGACCCAGTCCCCGCAGCCTGCCCCTTGGTGGGGAAGTACCCCCGGAGGCCAGGAAGGTCTGGGCAAGGCTGCCACGGGCAGGGACACTGCTGGGTCCTGCCCCTGGCCTGTGGGGCGTCTGAGCACAACCGGCACTCTCCCGCTGGAAGACCTCCCCGTCTGCCTCCAAAGGCCGGTTTGCAAGCACTCCCCCCCGCTGTTCCCGCCAGGCAGGCACAATGCTCCCAAGCCCGGGAGAAAAGCGCTTCGGGGTGGTGCTCTCTCCCGGCCCTTGGAAGACCTCCCCGGCTGCCTCCAAAGGCTGGTTTTCAAGAACTCCCTCCCGCTGACCCGCCAGCCGCACATAATGCTCCCAAGCCCGGGAGAAAAACATTTTGGGGTGGTGCTCTCTCCGGGCCCTTGGAAGACCTCCCCGGCTGCCTCGAAAGGCCGGTTTGGAAGCACTCCCGCCCGCTGTTCCCGCCAGCCTCGCACAATGCTCCCAAGCCCGGGAGAAAAGCGCTTCGGGGTGGTGTTCTCTCCGTGCCAATGGAGGACCTCCCTGGCTGCCCCCAAAGGCCGGTTTGCAAGCACTCCCACTCGCTGTTCCCGCCAGCCACGCACAATCCTCCAAAACCCCGGAGAAAAGCGCTTCGGGGTGGTGTTCTCTCCGTGCCCATGGAAGACCTCCCGGGGTGCCCCCAAAGGCCGGTTTGGAAGCACTCCCACTCGCTGTTCCCGCCATCCGCGCAAATGTTCCAAGCCCGGGAGAAAAGCGCTTCTGGGTGGTGCTCTCTCCTGGCCCTTGGAAGGCCTCCCCGCCTGCCTCCAAAGGCCGGTTTGCAAGCACTCCCGCCCGCTGTTCCCACCAGCCACGCACAATGCTCCCAAGCCCGGGAGAAAAGCATTTTGGGGTGGTGCTCACACCGGGCCCTGGAAGACCTCCCCGGCTGCCTCCAAAGGACGGTTTTCAAGCACTCCTGCCTGCTGTTCCCGCCACCCGCGCACAATGCTCCCAAGCCCGGGAGAAAAGCACTTCGGTGTGGTGCTCTCTACAGGCCCTTGGAAGACCTCCCCCGCTGCCTCCAAAGGCCGGTTTGCAAGGACTCCTTCCTGCTGTTCCCGCCAGCCACGCACAATGCTCCCAAGCCCGGGAGAAAAGTGCTTCGGGGTGGTGCTCTCTCCGGGCCCTTGGAAGACGTCCCCCGCTGCCTCCAAAGGCCGGTTTGCAAGCACTCATGCCCGCTGTTCCCACCAGCCGCGCACAATGCTCCTAAGCCCGGGAGAAAAGCTTTTTGGGGTGGTGCTCACACCGGGCCCTGGAAGACCTCCCCAGCTGCCTGCAAAGGCCGGTTTTCAAGCACTCCTGCCTGCTGTTCCCGCCACCCGCGCACAATACTCCCAAGCCCGGGAGAAAAGCGCTTCGGGGTGGTGCTCTCTACAGGCCCTTGGAAGACCTCCCCCGCTGCCTCCAAAGGCCGGTTTGCAAGGACTCCTTCCTGCTGTTCCCGCCAGCCACGCACAATGCTCCCAAGCCCGGGAGAAAAGTGCTTCGGGGTGGTGCTCTCTCCGGGCCCTTGGAAGACGTCCCCGGCTGCCTCCAAAGGCCGGTTTGCAAGCACTCATGCCCGTTGTTCCCACCAGCCGCACACAATGCTCCCAAGCCCGGGAGAAAAGCATTTTGGGGTGGTGCTCACTCCGGGCCCTTGGAAGACCTCCCCGGCTGCCTCCAAAGGCCAGTTTGCAAGCACTCCTGCCTGCTGTTCCCGCCAGCCGCGCACAATGCTCCCAAGCCCGGGAGAAAAGCGCTTCGGGGTGGTGCTCTCTCCGGGCACTTTCAAGACCTCCCCGGCTGCCTCCAAAGGCCGGTTTGTAAGTACTCATTCCCGCTGCTTCCGCCAGCCACGCACAATGCTCCCAAGCCCGGGAGAAAAGCATTTTGGGGTGGTGCTCTCTCCGGGCCCTTGGAAGACCTCCCGGGCTGCCTCCAAAGGCCGGTTTGAAAGCACTCATGTCCGCTGTTCCCGACAGCCGCGCACAATGCTCCCAAGCCCGGGAGAAAAGCGCTTCAGGGTCGTGCTCTCTCCGGGCCCTTGCCCCTGAGCCTGGGGGCAAGGCAGGGTGTCCACACACCCAGGCCAAGGCAGAACCACATGCACACGTCTGATCTGCCCCATGCACCGGCAGAGAGCTCGGGGGAGCCAGAGTCTGTCAGGCAGCTGCTGGGCTGGCTGCCTGTATGGGAAGTGGCAGAGCCGACCTAGGGGCAAGTTGGGCCTCTTGCTCTCCCTGCTGACCTGAGGCTGCTGGGCCAAAGAGGTCTTGGGCATCCAGCCCCTTGCTGGTCCCTTCCCTCTGACGAGGCCCTCTGAGCTCCAGCACCTTGCAGTGTGGAGACAGCCCCTGCCAGCAACCTCCTCTCCAAGGAGGCCTCAACCGAGGCCTAGGCCCAGGGGAAAGGCACCAGTGGGGATGAGCCTGGGGAGGCGCCCGGGCATGTCTGGACCCAGTCCCCGCAGCCTGCCCCTTGGTGGGGCAGTACCCCCGGAGGCCAGGAAGGTCTGGGCAAGGCTGGCCAGGGGCAGGGGACCTGCTGGGTCCTGCCCCTGGCCTGTGGGGCCTCTGAGCACAACCGGCCCTCTCCCACTGGAAGACCTCCCCGGCTGCCTCCAAAGGCCGGTTTGCAAGCACTCCCGCCCACTGTTCCCACCAAGCCCACACAATGCTCCCAAGCCCGGGAGAAAAGCGCTTCGGGGTGGTGCTCTCTCCGGGCCCCTGCCCCTGAGCCTGGGCCCAAGGCAGGGTGTCCACACTCCCAGGCCAAGGCAGAACCACATGGACACATCTGTTCCTGACCCCTGTACCGGCAGAGAGCTCGGGGGAGCCAGAGTCTGTCAGGCAGCTGCTGGGCTGGCCGCCTGTGTGGGAAGGGGCAGAGCCGACCTAGGGGCAAGTTGGGCCTCTTCCTCTCCCTGCTGCCCTGAGGCTGCTGGGCCAAAGAGGTCTTGGGCATCCAGCCCCTTGCTGGTCCCTTCCCTCTGACGAGGCCCTCTGAGCTCCAGCACTTGCAGTGTGGAGACAGCCCCTGCCAGCAACCTCCTCTCCAAGGAGGCCTCAACCGAGGCCTAGGCCCAGGGGAAAAGCACCAGCGGGGATGAGCCTGGGGAGGCGCCCGGGCATGTCTAGACCCAGTCCCCGCAGCCTGCCCCTTGGTGGGGCAGTACCCCCGGAGGCCAGGAAGGTCTGGGCAAGGCTGCCAGGGGCAGGGACACTGCTGGGTCTTGCCCCTGGCCTGTGGGGCCTCTGAGCACAACCGGCACTCTCCCGCTGGAAGACCTCCCCGTCTGCCTCCAAAGGCCGGTTTGCAAGCACTCCCGCCCGCTGTTCCCGCCAGGCACGCACAATGCTCCCAAGCCCGGGAGAAAAGCGCTTCGGGGTGGTGCTCTCACCGGGCCCTTGCCCCTGAGCCTGGGGGCCAGGCAGGGGGAACACACTCCCAGGCCAAGGCAGAACGACATGCACACGTCTGTTCCTGCCCCCTACACCGGCAGAGAGCTCGGGGGAGCCAGAGACTGCCAGGCTGCTGCTGGGCTGGCTGCCTGTGTGGGACGGGGCAGAGCCCACCTAGGGGCAAGTTGGGCCTCTTGCTCTCCCTGCTGCCCTGAGGCTGCTGGGTCAAGGAGGTCTTGGGCATCCAGCCCTTTGCTGGTCCCTTCCCTCTGACGAGGCCCTCTGAGCTCCAGCACCTTGCAGTGTGGAGACAGCCCCTGCCAGCAACCTCCTCTCCAAGGAGGCCTCAAACGAGGCCTAGGCCCAGGGGAAAGGCACCAGCGGGGATGAGCCTGGGGAGGCGCCCGGGCATGTCTGGACCCAGTCCCCGCAGCCTGCCCCTTGGTGGGGCAGTACCCCCGGAGACCAGGAAGATCTGGGCAAGGCTGGCCAGGGGCAGGGGCCCTGCTGCGTCCTGCCCCTGGCCTGTGGGGCCTCTGAGCACAACCAGCCCTCTCCCACTGGAAGACCTCCCCGGCTGCCTCCAAAGGCCGGTTTGCAAGCGCTCCCGCCCACTGTTCCCAGCAGGCGTGCACAATGCTCCTAAGCCCGGGAGAAAAGCGCTTCAGGGTGGTGCTCTCTCCGGGCCCTTGCCCCTGAGCCTGGGGGCAAGGCAGGGTGTCCACACTCCCAGGCCAAGGCAGAACCACATGCACACGTCTGATCTGCCCCCTGCACCGGCAGAGAGCTCGAGGGAGCCAGAGTCTGTCAGGCAGCTGCTGGGCCGGCCGCCTGTGTGGGAAGGGGCAGAGCCGACCTAGGGGCAAGTTGGGCCTCTTGCTCTCCCTGCTGCCCTGAGGCTGCTGGGCCAAAGACGTCTTGGGCATCCAGCCTCTTGCTGGTCCCTTCCCTCTGACGAGGCCCTCTGAGCTCCAGCACCTTGCAGTGTGGAGACAGCCCCTGCCAGCAACCTCCTCTCCAAGGAGGCCTCAACCGAGGCCTAGGCCCAGGGGAAAGGCACCAGCGGGGATGAGCCTGGGGAGGCGCCCGGGCATGACTGGACCCAGTCCCCGCAGCCTGCCCCTTGGTGGGGCAGTAACCCCGGAGGCCAGGAAGGTCTGGGCAAGGCTGGCCAGGGGCAGGGGCCCTGCTGGGTCCTGCCCCTGGCCTGTGGGGCCTCTGAGCACAACCGGCCCTCTCCCACTGGAAGACCTCCCCGGCTGCCTCCAAAGGCCGGTTTGCCAACACTCCCGCCCGCTGTTCCCGCCAGGCACGCACAATGCTCCCAAGCCCGGGAGAAAAGCGCTTCGGGATGTTTTTCTCTCCGGGCCCATGCCCCTGAGCCTGGGGGCCAGGCAGTTGGTCCACACTCCCAGACCAAGGCAGAACCACATGCACACGTCTGTTCCTGACCCCTGCACCGGCAGAGAGCTCGGGGGAGCCAGAGTCTGTCAGGCAGCTGCTGGGCTGGCCGCCTGTGTGGGAAGGGGCAGAGCCGATCTAGGGGCAAGTTGGGCCTCTTCCTCTCCCTGCTGCCCTGAGGCTGCTGGGCCAAAGAGGTCTTGGGGATCCAGCCCCTTGCTGGTCCCTTCCCTCTGACGAGGCCCTCTGAGCTCCAGCACCTTGCAGTGTGGAGACAGCCCCTGCCAGCAACCTCCTCTCCAAAGAGGCCTCAACCGAGGCCTAGGCCCAGGGGAAAGGCACCAGCGGGGATGAGCCTGGGGAGGCGCCCGAGCATGTCTGGACCCAGTCCCCGCAGCCTGCCCCTTGGTGGGGCAGTACCCCCGGAGGCCAGGAATGTCTGGGCAAGGCTGCCAGGGGCAGGGACACTGCTGGGTCCTGCCCCTGGCCTGTGGGGCGTCTGAGCACAACCGGCACTCTCCCGCTGGAAGACCTCCCCGTCTGCCTCCAAAGGACGGTTTGCAAGCACTCCCGCCCGCTGTTCCCGCCAGGCACGCACAATGCTCCCAAGCCCGGGAGAAAAGCGCTTCGGGGTGGTGCTCTCTCCGGGCCCTTGCCCCTGAGCCTGGGGGCCAGGCAGGGGGAACACACTCCCAGGCCAAGGCAGAACGACATGCACACGTCTGTTCCTGCCCCCTACACCGGCAGAGAGCTCGGGGGAGCCAGATACTGCGAGGCTGCTGCTGTGCTGGCTGCCTGTGTGGGACGGGGCAGAGCCTACCTAGGGGCAAGTTGGGCCTCTTGCTCTCCCTGCTGCCCTGAGGCTGCTGGGTCAAAGAGGTCTTGGGCATCCAGCCCTTTGCTGGTCCCTTCCCTCTGACGAGGCCCTCTGAGCTCCAGCACCTTGCAGTGTGGAGACAGCCCCTGCCAGCAACCTCCTCTCCAAGGAGGCCTAAACCGAGGCCTAGGCCCAGGGGAAAGGCACCAGCGGGGATGAGCCTGGGGAGGCGCCCGGGCATGTCTGGACCCAGTCCCCGCAGCCTGCCCCTTGGTGGAGAAGTACCCCCGGAGGCCAGGAAGGTCTGGGCAAGGCTGCCACGGGCAGGGACACTGCTGGGTCCTGCCCCTGGCCTGTGGGGCGTCTGAGCACAACCGGCACTCTCCCGCTGGAAGACCTCCCCGTCTGCCTCCAAAGGCCGGTTTGCAAGCACTCCCCCCCGCTGTTCCCGCCAGGCAGGCACAATGCTCCCAAGCCCGGGAGAAAAGCGCTTCGGGGTGGTGCTCTCTCCCGGCCCTTGGAAGACCTCCCCGGCTGCTTCCAAAGGCTGGTTTTCAAGAACTCCCTCCCGCTGACCCGCCAGCCGCACATAATGCTCCCAAGCCCGGGAGAAAAACATTTTGGGGTGGTGCTCTCTCCGGGCCCTTGGAAGACCTCCCCGGCTGCCTCGAAAGGCCGGTTTGGAAGCACTCACGTCCGCTGTTCCCGATAGCCGCGCACAATGCTCCCAATTCCGGGAGAAAAGTGCTTCGGGATGGTGCTCTCTCCGGGCCCTTGGAAGACCTCCCATGCTGCCTCCAAAGGCCGGTTTGCAAGCACTCCCGCCCGCTGTTCCCGCCAGCCTCGCACAATGCTCCCAAGCCCGGGAGAAAAGCGCTTCGGGGTGGTGTTCTCTCCGTGCCAATGGAGGACCTCCCTGGCTGCCCCCAAAGGCCGGTTTGCAAGCACTCCCACTCGCTGTTCCCGCCAGCCACGCACAATCCTCCAAAACCCCGGAGAAAAGCGCTTCGGGGTGGTGTTCTCTCCGTGCCCATGGAAGACCTCCCGGGGTGCCCCCAAAGGCCGGTTTGGAAGCACTCCCACTCGCTGTTCCCGCCATCCGCGCAAATGTTCCAAGCCCGGGAGAAAAGCGCTTCTGGGTGGTGCTCTCTCCTGGCCCTTGGAAGGCCTCCCCGGCTGCCTCCAAAGGCCGGTTTGCAAGCACTCCCGCCCGCTGTTCCCACCAGCCACGCACAATGCTCCCAAGCCCGGGAGAAAAGCATTTTGGGGTGGTGCTCACACCGGGCCCTGGAAGACCTCCCCGGCTGCCTCCAAAGGACGGTTTTCAAGCACTCCTGCCTGCTGTTCCCGCCACCCGCGCACAATGCTCCCAAGCCCGGGAGAAAAGCACTTCGGTGTGGTGCTCTCTACAGGCCCTTGGAAGACCTCCCCCGCTGCCTCCAAAGGCCGGTTTGCAAGGACTCCTTCCTGCTGTTCCCGCCAGCCACGCACAATGCTCCCAAGCCCGGGAGAAAAGTGCTTCGGGGTGGTGCTCTCTCCGGGCCCTTGGAAGACGTCCCCCGCTGCCTCCAAAGGCCGGTTTGCAAGCACTCATGCCCGCTGTTCCCACCAGCCGCGCACAATGCTCCTAAGCCCGGGAGAAAAGCTTTTTGGGGTGGTGCTCACACCGGGCCCTGGAAGACCTCCCCAGCTGCCTGCAAAGGCCGGTTTTCAAGCACTCCTGCCTGC